>NC_139522.1:40811116-41243616 GCF_947247035.1 Vipera ursinii
TAGCCTAATACACCGGCAAATGCTTGCTCGAAGGAAGCTGGAATCTGAAATCTTTACCCCTTGCACAATATATTAAAACACAATTCTCCACCTTTCTAATTTTGTCATTAATCATATTCTCCAATTAATTTAAAGAATCAGTTTCCCTTCCGTCAGAAAAACCCGCCATCTTCTTTAATTTCAGATGGCCTTGAAGGTACAATCCTCCTCTTCCCCCCTCCCAACCTTAACTCAATCTCTTAAAGCAATACACAGGTTTAACATATGAAATGGCTACTTCTTCATCTCTTGTCAAGCAATAACATTTGATGTTAGCAGCGTTGACATCCGGCCCCCCTTAAAAAAAGGAGAGATCCTGTAAACAAAACACAAGTTAGGAACTGGCTTTTGGTTTGTTGGCGTGTTTCTCATAAAACCTTTTGATAAGTCTGTCTTTCACATCAGTAGATTTTACCCAAATGGCTTCAGACAATGGGTATCCCTTCCATTGTACTAGGTACTGCATTTTTCCCTTAAAGATTCTAGAGTCAAGAATACGTTTCAGTTCATAATGGGTCTGACCTGCTACCACGAAGGGTCCAGGTGCTTTCTTAGGGGGAGGTCTTAAAGTGGAGGTTCGAAAAGGTTTCAACAAGCTACAATGGAACACCGGGTGAATTTTCCCCAAAAGTCTGGGTAGTTTCAATTTTACTGTGACCGGGTTGATGATTTTCACAATGGGGAAAGGCCCCAAGAATTTCAGTCCCAATTTCTTATTGGGTAGTTTAAGGCGTAAGTATTTGGTTGACAAATAGACCTTTTCCCCAACTTGGAATGTTCTTTGGGGAGCTCTCTTTTTGTCAGCTTGCTTTTTGTAGGTTTCAAAAGTCTTTCTTAAGGCCACCTTTGTATTTTTCCAAACTTCTTCCCAAACCCTCACCCAATGATTAAGAGTCTGGGAAGCGGAGGGTGACTGAGGGTATTCCGGTATGGGGTTGAATTCTTTCCCTGTGGCTACACGGAAAGGAGTGTAGCTGGTGCTGCTATGTACTGAATTATTGTAAGCCACCTCTGCAAAAGGGAGGAGGTCAGTCCAGTTTGTTTGTTGGTAAGAGACGTAGCATCTAAGGTATTCTTCCACCATTTTGTTGGCGGATTCTGTGGCTCCATTAGTAGCCGGGTGAAAAACAGTTGATAGGCCTTGAGATGATCCAATTAAAGAACATTTCTCCAAAATTTCGCTGTGAACTGCACATCTCTGTCCAAAATTATTCGCTTAGGGGCGCCATGTAGTCGATAGATATGTTTTAGGAACAACTTAAGTCAGGCGTTGAGCCGATGGAAGTCCTTTGCAGGCGATAAAGTGAGCCTGTTTTGAAAATAGGTATATCACAGTCCAAATGACAGTATTTCCTCTACTGTCGGGTAGGTGTATTATAAAGTCCACAGCTATTTCTTCCCATGGTTGAGAAGGTTCAGCCACCGGTTGCAGTAACCCAGGGGTCTTTCCTGGGATTGTTTTCATGGTGGCACATACAGTACAGCTCTTGACATAGTTTTCTACATCTCGTTTTAGTCCCAGCCACCAAAATTGCCAACAAGTGAGATGTAGAGTTTTTAGATAGCCGAAATGTCCAGCCTGTTTGACATCATGGCTGTTTTTGAGGGCATTAAGACGAAGAGCTTCAGGCAAGTACAATATTCCCCCCTTGTAAGCCAGACCATCCCTGCACATTAGGGATGTATGATTGTCTTTAAACCATTGATCAGTGAGGAGTTCTCACTTTATTTTCTTTACCCCGGGGTCATCAGGATTTGGGGTCCTATGAGGTGTGAGTTGGGCCGCAGTTTGTGGACCGGGGATAATTGCCTCGTGAACTTCTTCGCGTTCACTTTTGTACTATGGCAATTGGGAGAGTGCATCAGCTAGGAAGTTTTTTCTCCCTGGTATGTACTTTAGAGTAAAGTTAAAACGGTTGAAGTACTGTGCCCATCGTACTTGTTTTGGGGACAATTTGTGGGGAGTTTTTAGTGCCTCTAAAGTTTTGTGATCTGTCCATACTTCAAAAGGCACCTTGCTCCCTTCTAAGTAGTGCCGCCAGTTTAATAGCCCCCACCTAATAGCGGAGGCCTCCTACTCCCAGACTGTCCATCTCCTCTCACTTTCAGTAAATTTCTTAGAGGTGTAAGCACAAGGTTGCAGGACCCCACTTTTATTCTTTTGCAATAACACCGCTCCAACTGCCACGTCGCTGGCGTCTGCCTGAATTACGAAGGGCTCCCCTGGGCAGGGGTCCTTTAGGACCAGTTCAGCCGCAAATAGTCTTTTTAAATTCTCAAAAGCTTTCTGACAACTCATAGTCCATGCTAGCGGTTGGCCAGGTTGTGGTTTTCCCCCTCCCTTTCCCATTTTGAGTAGTTCTGTAAGAGGTAGAGCAATCTTGGCAAAAGAGGGAATAAATTGACGGTAGAAGTTGGCAAACCCTAGGAAGCTCTGGAGCTGTTTGCGGGTCTTTGGGGGCTGCCATTCAATTATGTTTTTTTACTTTGGCTGGGTCCATTTCGATACCCTCATTGGAGATTCTATAGCCAAGATAATCTAATCGGGTTTGGTGAAATTCACATTTCGACAATTTGACATAAAGTTTGGCATTCAATAGTTTCTTTAACACTTCTCTGACCAGTTTTATGTGGTCGGTCATATTCGTGCTGTATATCAGGATGTCATCAAGGTATACTAGGACCCCTTTGTATAGGTCATCATGTAGGACCTCATTGATCAACTGCATAAATACTGCTGGGGCCACCTGCAGTCCAAATGGCATGACTTTGAACTGGTAGCTCCTCAAGGAGCAGTTGAAGGCTGTCTTCCACTCATCCCCCTCCTTTATTCTCAATCAATCTGTTTATTACAGACACAATCAAAATATATGACAACAGTAACAATCTTACATCCATATTTACAGGATATAAAACCAACAAACAAACAGTATAATACAATCCAAAATTCTCAAAATAAAACATCATATTAAAATTTTTCAGACCTTAATAATGGTGCGACGTATTGTGCAGATGGTGGCACAAAATTGGGCAACCTCAATTGATATTTTCGGATCCTTATCTGAAAGTAGTTGCATTAAATAAAATTCATATCCCCTGCCTGGAAATTTCTTCAATATCGGATATATAAAAATCTGTCTATATAGAGAACAATGAAGCAGCATATGGCTTAGAGTTTCTATAGAGCCATCACCACATGGACAGTCGAAGGTGCATAGAAGTGCCTTTAAACCATCCAAAAAGGACTGCCGAGGGCAATGTATCCAGCCTGGCTAAGGTGAAGGTTTTACGAAATTTCAAAATTGTGATGGAAAATAGATAAGAAGCTGGGAAGAATCTTTCTGGGAGCAAGTGACAAATGTTTGGAGTGTGCCACCTTACTTAAGATTTGTTTGGAGATCAAAATCCCAGATTCGTTGTTTCAAGGCAGTTCTAGCATTATCAAATCCTAATGAACACAGACTTTCCATAGAAAAGCCCACCGATTTAATTTTATCTAGGGCTTTTTTTCCCCACGACGATTTAAAATGGTCCGTAAATACTAATGGGGCTGGATGGAGTCACTGAAGCAGTAGGCGTGAGCTTAAAAGGACTCCAGAAGATGGTAGAGGACAGGAAGGCCTGGAGGAACGTTGTCCATGGGGTCGCGATGGGTCGGACACGACTTCACAGCTAACAACAACATCATACCAAGATTTAGATCTTTTATGCGCATACGCACAATAAGCTGTTGTAAATCTTGTCAAGGGGGTTTGGAGATTAATGGTGATTGATTGATACAACGAAATTGCTTGTTCATATGAATCAGATGAGCAAATTTGAGTGTGCATATGAAGCAGGGACTCTGAGGTCAACATTTCAGCCATAAGTTTTAGCCAGTTCTTGAGACCATTTAATTTGTACTTGCCCCTTCATTGTAATGTTGATGGGGCAATGTGCCACTTCTAATAATTTAAGATTTGTCTTAGCATCAAAAAGACAAATTAATGGGAAGTGGTCACTATCAAGGTGCGTTCCAATATAGAAGTAAACTATATGTTGTACAAAGTTCCGAGAAATCATAATATAATCCACTACACTGGCTCCCTTAGGGTGCCAGAATGTGAACTCTCCTTTTAAATCACCCCTGACACAGCCATTAAGTAGGACTAAATCTAAACTGTCCACAAATTGAGCCAAACGAAATCCTGCAATATTACATTTTTGATCTTTAGATTGTCTGGCTGCTATATAGCCTACATCAATTTTAGAGGCTACTGGCCACTTAAAATAGGTTTGTAGGGAAGCATCAGATTTGCCAGTGCGTGCATTAAAATTGCCAGCTATTATTATAATTGAGTCTGGGTAATGACATGATAGCAAATTTACATAGGTATCAAACTGATCCCACAATTTATTTATTTCCCTATGCCCACGAAATGGAGGAAAATGGGCATTAACCAGTAATACAGTACAAAATTTAAATCTAAGTAGAAGGGCTAACGCCATATTTGAGCAAGACTCAAACATAGATATTGAAACACTGAGTTTAACAGATATCATAGAACTCAGGCCACCTTTTTTTATGCTAGGAATTGCATTCAAGGTAAAGGGAATATATCCAGGTAATAGTAGATCCTCCATAGCCCATGTTTCTTGGAACAAAAGGATATCAAAAGAAGAAATATACTCCATAAATGAAACATCTGACATCTTTGCTTTCCAGCCTGCAACATTCCAGGAAAGGATAGAAATGCTCCCTTCTGCAGAATAGAGTCATTTGGAATCTGGAAGTGCTACCGGTGAATTAAATGTAGTCACAAAGT
The DNA here is from genome assembly GCF_947247035.1 of Vipera ursinii. Taxonomy (NCBI): domain Eukaryota; kingdom Metazoa; phylum Chordata; class Lepidosauria; order Squamata; family Viperidae; genus Vipera; species Vipera ursinii. Next base: position 40,815,961 of record NC_139522.1, read on the forward strand.
CTTTCTTCTGGAAAAAGGCCAAAGATGAAGTTTCATCTAGTGTTGCCTGTTGTGCCACAACTTGAGTAGTAATACCTACCGGGAGTTGAGTGGATATTGTTTTCAGGGGCAATAAATTCTCACCGAATGGTGGTTGCTTCTCTGCCAACTGTGTAGTCTTATCCTGGTAACAGGGCATAGGAGGCTGTAATTCTGTCAATGAAATTGGTGATAGCAGTGAAGCATAGGTAGCAAAATGTGGGTCACTGGCAAGCAAGGAACTCATCTTTTCAGGAGGGGCATCCACTGGCTCTATACAATTCAGCCCCAATAGTTTTCTCTCATCTAAGATGTAGTTTAAAGCTGCGTGCCTAGTGCTATCTATCTGCTTATAGATTAGCGACTGTGGTTGAGTCTTGATGTATTGCTATCTCATTTGTTGCTGCCAATCCCAGTTCAGCATCACTCAAAAATCTCATTGATGTCCAGTCAGTGCAGTTCCCTATAGATAATTTGGAGATTGGTATTTGTTTCACTTCTGGAGCAACATAGAAGATTTCACTAATATTTTCTAGATGGTCTTGTTGTAAATTTGAGTGGGAAGGCATCACATCATTATCTGTTAAAGTCTGTTGAGTAACTTCTGTGGTAGATCCTGCTTCCCCAGTGATGCGTATTAGCTTTCTTTGCAGGTCTTGGAGTCTAATCATTATGACCTCCTGCTCAATCTTAGGGAGAACTTTAAAAACATTAATAAGGCTATCTTCTTCATCGCAGTGAGTAAATTCTAATTTTCTAACAGGGTTCTTTTCACCACAGTTCTTAGATGTGGTACTTTCTAAGCAAATCAAGTTAGAACTTTCTTGCTCACCTTTTTTGTTTCTTGTAATAGGGGTACCTCTTAACTTGCCCCTTGAAAAAAGGGGTGAAGGGAACTGGTCCTCCTGAAAATCTAGTTCCCTTCTAATAATAAAAGGATAATAATAATAATAACAACAACAACAAGAACAACAACAACAATAATAATAATAATAATAATAAGTAGTAGTAGTAGTACTAGTAGTAGTAGTAGTAGTAGTAGTTGGAAGGGACCTTGGAGGTCATCTAGTCCAACTCCCTGCTCAGGCAGGAAACCCTATACCATTTCATACAAATGGCTGTCCAGTCTCTTCTTAAAAACTTCCAGTGTTGGAGCATTCACAGCTACTGGAGGGAGGTTGTTCCACTGGTTAATTGTTCTAACTGTCAGGAAGTTTCTCCTTAGTTCTAGGTTGCTTCTCTCCCTGACTAGTTTCCATCCATTGCTTCTTGTTCTGCTTTCAGGTGCTTTGGAGAGTAGCTTGACTCCTTCTTCTTTGTGGCAGCCCCCGAGATATTGGAACACTGCTATCATGTCACCCCTCAACCTTCTCTTCATTAAACGACACATACCCAATTCCAGCCACCGTTCCCTATATGTTTTAGCCTCCAGGCCCCCAATCATCTTTGTTGCTCTTCTCTGTACTCTTTCCAGAGTCTCAACATCTTTTTTACATCGTGGTGACCAAAACTGGATGCAGTATTACAGGTGTGGCTTTACCAAAGCATTGTAAAGTGGTATTAGTACTTCACGTGATCTTGATTCTATCCCTCTGTTAATGCAGCCTAGCACTGTGTTGGCGTTTTTGGCAGCTACAGCACACTGCTGGCTAATGTTGAAGTGATTGTCCACTAGGACTCCGAGATCCCTCTCACAGTTACTACTATTGAGCAAGGTACCAGCTATACTATACCTGTGCATTTGATTTTTCCTGCCTAAATGTAGAACCTTACTTTTTTCACCATTGAAATTCATTTTGTTAGATAGCGCCCAGTGTTCGAGTCTGTCTAGATCCTTCTGTATCTTAAGCCTATCTTCTGGAGTATTGGCTATTCCTGCCAGCTTGGTGTTGTCTGCAAATTTGATGGGTTCCCCATCTATCCCCTCATCCAAATTGTTAATGAAGATATTGAAGAGCACTGGGCCCAGAACAGAGCTCTGGGGCACCCCACTACACACTTCCTTCCATGTAGATGCAGTTCCATTGAGGACCACACGCTGAGTACGGCCTGTCAGCCAGCTACGAATCCATCTGGTGGTGATGCTATCTAACCCACATTTTTCTATCTTATCAAGTAGTAGGTTGTGATCTACTTTATCAAATGCCTTACTGAAGTCCAAGTAAATTATATCTACAGCATTCCTCTGGTCCACTAATTTTGTCACTTGGTCAAAGAATGCAATAAGATTTGTCTGGCATGATCTGTTTTTGACAAACCCATGTTGGCTTTTAGTGTTGACTTTGCTTGCATCAAGGTGTTCGCTGATTTGTTGTTTGATTATCTTTTCCAGAAGCTTCCCAAGTATTTATTTATTTTATTTATTTATTTTATTAAATTTATATACCGCCCTATTCCCGTAGCACTCAGGGCGGTTTACAGGGAAAATTAAAAGCATAACATACAAAAATTAAAATCAGTTAAAACAATTAATTAATTCAAGTCCCCGAAATTTAAAATTAAAACCCAATTAAAATTAAAACCCCTCAGTCTGGGCCACACAGCTCGAAGAGCCAAGTTTTCAGGTCCCGGCGAAGTGAACAAAGATCGGGGGCTGTCCTAGGTTCCGTGGGAAGTTGGTTCCATAGGGCCGGCGCGCCCACAGAGAACGCTCTTCCCCTGGGAATAACCCGCCGGCATTCCTTAACTGGCGGTACCCTGAAAAGGCCCTCCCTTGGGAGCGCACTGGACGATGGGAAGTTGATGCCGGCAGCAGGTGTTCCCTTAGATAATCCGGACCCAAGCCATTTAGGACTTTATAGGTCATTACCAGCACCTTGAATCTCACCCGGAGGGCAACCGGAAGCCAATGCAGCTCGCGGAGAAGAGGTGTTACACGGGAGTATCGGGAAACTCCCATCACAACTCGCGTGGCTGCATTCTGCACCAGTTGAAGCCTCCGAGTGGTCCTCAAGGGCAGCCCCATGTAGACAGCGTTGCAGTAGTCTAGCCGGGAGGTCACGAGTGCATGGGTGACTCTGCGTAGGCCATCTCGGTCCAGATAGGGCCGCAGCTGGTGCACCAGGCGAACCTGGGCAAAAGCCTCCCTGGTCACGGCTCCTATATGGTCTTCAAAGCTGAGCCGTGAATCCAAGAGGACGCCCAAGTTGCAAGCCCTATCGACGTGGGGTAACACCTCACCCCCCATCATTAATGATGGAACAGCCTGGCTAACCCGAGATGCCGGTATGAACAGCCACTCAGTCTTGGCAGGATTGAGATGAAGCCTGTTTCTCCCCATCCAAACCCGGACTGCCTCCAGGCAATGGGACATCACGTTGAGTGCATCACTGGGTTGGTTCGGGGTGGAAAGAAAAAGTTGGGTATCATCAGCGTACTGATGATACCCCACCCCGAAACCACGAATGAGCTTGCCCAGCGGTTTCATGTAGATGTTGAACAGGAGGGGAGAGAGGACCGACCCCTGAGGGACTCCACAAACGAGAGACCTCGGGGCGGACCTCTGCCCTCCCGTCAATACCGACTGCGAGCGGCCCAGGAGGTAGGAGGAGAACCACTGTAAAACAGTGCCTCCCACTCCCAACCCCCTGAGACGCCGCAGTAGGATACCATGGTCGATGGTATCGAATGCCGCTGAGAGGTCTAATTGGACTAGGACAGAGGAACATCCCCTGTCCCAAGCCCGCCAGAGATCATTCACCAGCGCGACCAATGCCGTCTCCGTGCTGTACCCAGGCCTGAAACCCGATTGGTACGGGTCAAGATAATCAGTTTCCTCCAGGAACAGAGGAAGCTGATGCGCCACCACACTCTCAACAACCTTCGCCAAAAAGCGAAGGTTGGAGACCGGACGGTAGTTATTTAAAACAGCCAGGTCCAGGGCAGGCTTCTTGAGGAGGGGTCTCACCACCGCCTCCTTCAAGGTGGCGGGAAAGATGCCCTCCTTCAAGGAAGCAGTTATTACTGCCTAGAACCAGCCTCGTGTCTCCTCACGGGCCGCATAAACCAGCCAGGAGGGGCACGGGTGGAGCTCAGTCTCCTCATGATCCTGTCCACGTCATCGGGGGAAACAGGGTCAAACTCAGTCCAGATAACATGCTCAAGACCGCTCGATTCCTCCATGTCAGACTCTGCCCAGTCAGAGTCCAAACCGGTCCGGATCTGAGCGATTTTGTCCGCCAGATGATGACTAAACTCCTCAGCCTGCCCCTGTAAGGGTTCCTCCCTCATCTCCTGATGCCTACCATTCCCCCCCTCCCTAACCCTTTAAAATAACCGGCTAAAAACATACCAGGGGCCTCTTAATGCATTTCCACCAGAGGCCCCTATCTAAGCCCAACCACCTCTCGGGGTCCCAACAATTGGGCCGGTCCTTAAGGGAAGTGAGGGACATGGCGACAGGTCGTATCAAGGAGGGAGGAGCCCCCCTGAGAGCGTACAGGTCTGTGCTAGAATATCGAATACAGGCCATAACATAATAAAAACTGCATAGGGCAATAAACCAAATAGATAATTAGATGACTATAATGATGTTATAGGTCCAGGATATATCTCAGTCCACCAACTCAGTTCAACTCGGCTTTCACCCAAGTCAACCAGGTAGAGCAACCGCAGCCACTCTCTCACCGCCGCTGAGGGAAGCCCACCTAGGGTGGACTAAGTCCAGAGTACCAGGAAAACCCATCCCACTGATCTCTCACATCAGTGGGTGGTTGATGGCCAGTCCAGACCGCCCTCTCACCACGGCCTGATCCCGGTACCATATTGAGGTCAGGCTGATAGGTCTGTAGTTTCCTGGATCTATTTTTTCCCTTTTTTGAAGATGGGAACTACATCAGCTCTCTTCCAGTCCTCTGGTAGTTCCCCAGTGCTCCAGGATCTTTGAAAAATATAGTTCAGTGGTTCTGATATCATGTCTGCCAGTTCCTTGAGAACCTTGGGGTGTAATCCATCTGGTCCTGGTGATTTGAACTCGTCTAGGCTGGACAGGTGCTCACTTACCATTTTCTTGCCTATCTTAACTTGTGTTTCTATTCTGTTTTTTATGGCACTGTTTTTGGTAGGTTGGACTGTTTTTTCCCTTTGTGTAAAGACAGATGCAAAAAACGAGTTAAATAGTTCTGCTTTCTCCCTATTGCTTGTCACCTTCTTCCCACTTTCCCCCACTAATGGACCAATCATTTCCTTAACTTTTTTCTTGTTTTTTATATGTTGAAAGAAGCTTTTTTGTTATTTTTGACTTTGGTCGCAAGCATTAGTTCGTTTTGAGCCTTAGCTTTCCTCACTTCATCTTTGCAGGCACGGGCTATTTGCTGATATACTTGTCCTTTTTATCTTTCAATTTATCAGAGAGTTATTTATGCAGCCATGCTGGTTTCTTTTGAGAGCTGTTATTTTTCTTCTTTGTTGGTATTGTGCTAGACTGGGCCTTTATTATCTCACTTTTCAAAATTTCCCAAGCTTCTTGAGTTGTTTTCCCCTTTAGGATTCTCATCCATGAAATTCTTCCCAAGGTCTCTCTAAGTTTATTGAAATTAGCTCTTTTAAAGTCCAAGACTCTAGTTTGACTGTGTTCTATTGCTTGTGCTTCCAGAATGTTGAATTCCAATATTGCATGATCACTTCCCCCCAAGGTTCCTGTGGCTTTGACACCTTCTATCATTTCATCTCTGTTAGTGAGAATTAAATCCAATATGGCTAATCCCCTAGTTCCCTTCTCTACTTTTTGGGAGAGAAAGTTGTCTGCTAGGTTTGTCAGGAATCTGTTTGATCTTCCACTTGGTGCAGTTTGTCTCTCAGTTGATATCAGGGTAATTAAAGTCCCCCATTACTATTGTGATGTGCTTCCTACATACCTTAGTTAGCTGAGTAGCAAAAAGTTCATCTATTTTCTCTGCTTGGTTGGGCGGCCTATAGTATACACCTATGGCAATGTCATTTTTTCCCCTTTTATATTGACCCAAATGCATTTAAGTTTACAGTTTTCATCATTGTTGTGCTCTATTTCTGTATAGATAGTTATTTCTTATTTAGAGAGCAACTCCACCTCTTCTTTTGTTTAGTCTGTTTCTTTTAAATAATTTAAATCCCTCTAGCTGTGTGTTCCATTTGTGGGTTTCGTCCCACCATGTTTCCGTAATGGCAACAATATCATATCCGCCCTCATTTACCTGAATTTCTAGTTCCTGAGGTAGAGGCACACTTAGAGTTGTATTATCATGGAAAGTTTTTTGGATATTTATGTCTTGACCATGTAACTTTTTCTTTTGAATGTCAGCAGCCTGGAGTTTTATTGATTCCTCACGGTCACTTTCGGTAACATAATCATCACTATTAGCAGAAAAATCCAAAAGCATCGATAGTTTTATTTTCCCTTTTCTCTTCATTGGTAAAGGAATAGAACTATAAGTCTTTTTATAGGAGTCAACCGAGAGAGGAGGAGGTGTCGTACTTGATGTTTTAGTACCATTTAACAACCTTAAGTTTATAAGTTTGATGTTTATCATCTCCTCCTTTAAAGGGTATATGGCCCTTTGGGTCTTCATTTGCAAAGCAGGACTATTGCTTTTGACATCTGTAAGGGCATTTATCACCTTCCCAGTGATGAGATCTCGGACTAATACATCTTTAAAGACCCTGACTGTTCTTATTAAATGATTCTGCCAGAGTTTCCTTTTCATTTTTATAATCCTTGTAGGAAAATTTAGCTGCTTAAAGGTCAACAGGATTTTTTTAAACCCCTTGAACGAGGCAAATAATAAAAATCTTCCAGATCAATCATTTTGCTTTGACAGTTTAACAGCTGTGATAGCGAGAGCATGATTGCTTTACGATTGCTCCACCTGTGAGCATTTTGGTGAATTTCTAAGAGGAGTTTCTTCTCTTGTAGCACAAGGCGGTACTTCGCTGTATCTAGTGCTCTCAAATTTCCCGATGACGACAAAATGGGAGGGGAGGAACAAGCCTCCAACAACCCAGCATCTAGAGAGGTTTTAACCCCTCGTCTGCTCTGCATATCTCGCAAACCCAGTGATTGTTGAAAATTGTCCACCTTTAGACTAAGATCATTTAACCTTTGCAGAATAAGAAATACAGTTTCAGCAGACAGAAGGCATACCTCTTGAAGATGATTATATGAAGTGTTGGAAATTTGTTCTGAATATTTATCTTCATTACCTCTCTGTTTTGAAGACTGGTTTAAGTTCAAATTTGAGAGGGTTGGAAATTCCTGTGCAATTACATTTTTAGTAGGCAAAATACTCACAGTTTGTTTTAAACCTGCGGTGGCGAGGTAGAAAACAATTTTCTTCTGTTTCTTTGCCTCTTTTGGATTATAGGTTCCAGTAGCATTACTTGTGCTTAAACGAGGTCCTTTCTTGCCTTTAACCACAGGAATTGCTGCCTTTTTGTTAGAAACAGCTGCTTTTACTGCTTTTACTGGAGTGGCTGCTGTATTAGAAGCCGGCATTGTCCCCCCGACACACCTTAACCAACCACTTCTGCAAATGTTGTGAAGAAAGCTGCAGAGCTTTATTCTTGTATTAGTTCTTTTGCATTCTGCGTTATGCTTTCCTTACTGCAAATACTCATTGGTTTTGATGTCTGGATCCAGAGTGCAAATTCTTCTCTGAGAGATGCACCCTAGCAGTTGAGTTTGCAAGATCCACCAGGAGAGCTTAAAATAAGCCAGAAATATTACTGAATTTGAGTCCAGGCTGGTGTGGCACTTGGACTATGAAGTATATCTGCATTGGAGGAGAAGAGGGAAGTGAGTCCCTTTATTCTCACCCGGTAATAAGCTTCTCTCAGGTCTAATTTAGTGAAGACACTCCCCTTCGCCAGGTGGCTTAGTAAGTCTTTCAGGAGGGGGAGAGGGTATCTATTTTCCACACTCACACCGTTCAGGCCTTTATAGTCCATGCAGAGACGTAGAGACGCATCCTTTTTCTCTTTGAACAACACAGGGGCACCCATGGTTGACTTGGCCCGTTCAATGAACCCCATCGCCAGGTTTATATCTACATATCGCTGCATCTCCTCCATTTCAAAGGGGTATATAGCGTACATTCTTGGTCGGGGGAGTTTGGCCCCTGGTAACAGTTCAATGGAACAATCATTGGGATGGTGAGGAGGCAAGGTATCGCATTCTTTCTCACTAAATGCCTCCGCTAGGTCCTGGTTCTCGCTGGGGATGAGCGGCTCGCCAGGTGGCCGTAAGACAACCATGTGCGCTTGCTCATTGGGTGGGCTAAATTCTCCTGTAACATATGTTACAGGCCCTATGGGTAGTCTCACAGTTCTCATTCTCTTTTCCCACCAGATCAATGGCTTCCATTTGTCTAGCCAGGCTAGTCCTAGGATCACAGTTTCAGACATTTTTTGAGCTACCAGGAAGCGAATAAACTCCCAGTGCTCGCCTATTTCTAGGCGTAAGGGCTCCATTAATTGCGTGACTAAAGTCCCTCCCATTAGGGAGCCATCGGCTTGCTCAAACCTCACAGGTTTGGATAGCGGCTTAGCCCGTATGCCCAGTCTCCAAGGTGCATGACAGGCTAATGATGCATCGGGAGCAGCCAGTATCAACTAGCACTTTCAGGTCTACTTGTGCCCCTGACTTAGGGATTATGAGTTTAGCAGGCAATAAAAAAGGTAGGATGCGTCAACTCACCATCGGGTCGTTCTCCCCTTCATCGTCACTGTCAAAACTGGGTAAAGTGGGGGTGGGTCTGGTCGGTGGGCCAGTGTCCTCCTGGGTGGGGCACGTAACCTGGGTAACAGGCTCCTGGGTGGCCCAGTTGGACTTTTCTCTCGGTGGCTGTTGTGTGGGTTTCTTCCTCGTTGTTGGTTCTAGTCTACTCTGCTGTTGCGGGTAAGGAACTGGGCAGTTCACTGCTCAATGTCCCTGCTGTCCACATCGAAAGCACTTGATTGGCGGACCTGTAGGTAGTCTAGGTCTTTCAGCAGTAGCAGTCGTTGGGGGTTTTCAGGGGTGGTGGTAGCCATCTGGATCCTTGTTTCGGCGCAGCTTAAGGTGGGAGAGGCTTTTTATAACGGGCGAGCTGGACATCTAATTTCACCGCTGCCTGGTACCATTCATACAGCTGCTTGGGTACAGCTCAGTAGATACATGCCTGAGAAAGGTGGTCATCTAACCCTTCTCTAAAAAGATAAATTATTGATTGCTCAGGCCATTTCTCTATCCGACCTGCCATCATTCGAAACTCCCGCACGTACTCTAGGGCAGGCCGGCCAGCTTGCTTTATCTTATGGATTTGTTCTTCCACTTTGAGGGCAATGGATGGGTCCTCAAATCTTTCCCTCAGCCCCAGGAGGAAAAGGTTGGGGGTCCTCCAATTCAGGGGCCTGGTCGTTATATAAATTGTTCAACCATTCAGATGCTCCTCCCTCTAGGTTGGATGCAATCACATTGACCATCGCACCCGGGTCCGGGTAAATGTGACTCCAGCGATTCAAGTGAGAGCGTACTTGGTTGAGGAAAAAAATCAGTTTCTATGGGTCCCCATCGAAGGTTGCTCTGAAGGGTGGGCTCGCCATTGCTTGCTGGGGCCCCCATTGCTGCTGTCCCCCCCTTGGTTGTTGGATCAATGGTTTCTGGGGCCCCCACTGCTGTTGTTGTGCCCCCAGTTGCTGCTGGCCCCCTCCTGGTTGTTGATTCACTGGCTGCCAGGGGCCCCACTGCTGCTGTTGGACTCCCAGATGCTGTCTACCCCATTGGCGTTGCTGTAGGCCCAGGGGTTGCACGTTTGGGCCCTGCTGTTGCCTCCCGTGCTGTGGTTGTCTGAGGGGAGGGTGCTGTTGGTCGGCGGGATGTTGTGGCACTACCTGCTTTTGTAGGTCCCTCAATGGTTGTTGGATGGGCGGGGTTTGCTGTTGTCTAGTCTGGATTTTGGCTGCAGGGAATGGTGGCGCCCTCTGCTGCTGACTTACTAACAGTCGTGTCAGTGTCAAAGGGTGTGGTGCCTCCCTCACTTGCGGGCCCCTCAGTGTTTGCTTGGCACTCGGGGGTGGTGACCAGTCTCCATGGGATTGTCGTCCCCCAATTGGCTGTTGCTCTCCAGGCTTCTGCAACACCCCAATCTGCTGCAAGGCCTCTATCAGCTGATTTAGGCTCAGAGGTTGCTGCCCCTCCTTCTGTGGGGGCTGCCACACTCCCCACTGCTGAGGGGGCCCTAGTTCCTCTTCTTCTGTGGGACTGGAGGCCCTAACGGCTCTCCAACTCCAGGGGTTGGAGAGCCGTTAGCTCTGCGAAAAGGGGGCTGGGGACCTTTTTTGGCAGCTGTTCTGCGCTTCTCACTTCTAGTTCTTCAAACCTTTCTGTTAAATTGTCAATTGATTGGCTTTGGGCTGCAGAAGGATATTTCCATTCACCCGAGTATTCAATCTCAGCTGGCCTGGCTGCTCCCCACCGGTCTAGGGAATACGATGTGCAGGATTCTCTTTGTTGTCGTCCCACCTCCTCTTCCTTTGAAGCGCTTGGGGATGGCAAGGCTGCTCCGAGGCGCCTGGAGTCTCCGCTGGACTTAATCCACTCTGATGACCAGACCAATTCTCATGGCTGTTTGGGTCTATCTCCCAGCTGGGAGGATTGCTAAAACTCTTTCCCTGCTGGCTTCTTCGCTGGCCCTTCCCCCACTGGGGTGGCTGCTGGTGCCGGGGAGCTGACTTCAGGCAATTTTTCTTCCTCCATTATGGGATCTTCCCCAACTCTTTGCCAGACTGCCTCCCAAACTTGGAGACAGCAACGGGAGGTCAGGACTCCCTAATTAGTTTAAAAAGTAGGTAGATTCCAGCTTGATGTCTAGTTTCCGACGTATGGGCTTTTCAAGTGACTCTGAGGCATTGTTTACCTTAAAAGTCCTTTATTTAGCCTAATACACCAGCAAATGCTTGCTCGAAGGAAGCTGGAATCTGAAATCTCCGCCCCTTGCACAATATATTAAAACACAATTTTCCACCTTTCTAATTTTGTCATTAATCATATTCTCCAATTAATTTAAAGAATCAGTTTCCCTTCCATTAGAAAAACCTGCCAAGTTTTTATCTTCTTTAATTTCAGATGGCCTTGAAGGTACAATCCTCCTCTTCCCCCCTCCCAACCTTAACTCAAACTCTTAAAGCAATACACAATTTTAACATATGAAATGGCTACTTCTTCATCTCTTGTCAAGCAATAACATTCGATGTTAGCAGTGTTGACAAAACAAAAAACAACAATGCTGATTAAAAATATGCCCTCTCAGAACTGTGATATATTGACTAAAAAGTCTGGTTTTAGGGTTGAGAAACAGGTGAAATATTTGGGGGTTAGGTTGACAAACACAAAACTGTTACAAAATAATTATATGCCTCTCTGGAATGATATTAAAAAGGACTTACTTAGATGTGACAAATTGCATTTATCACTATTGGGTAGAATCTCTGTAATTAAGATGAATGTCTTACCAAAGATGCTTTTTCTGTTTCAGACATTACCAATACTTGCAACTGACATTCCATTTAAACAATGGCAGAGGCTTATTTCCAAGTTTATATGGTACGGGAATAAACCAAGAATTAGATATAAACTATTGCAAGATGCTAAGGAAAGAGGGGGGTTGAGTTTACCAGATTTGAAACTGTATTTCAATACTTGTTGTTTGGTCTGGCTAAAAGAGTGGGTGAACCTCCAGAATAAGGGGCTACTTGATCTAGAAGGTCATGAACTAAGGTTTGGATGGCATGGTTATATATGGTATGACACAGTTAAAGTAAATGTTGATTTTGACAACCATTTTGTTAGACGTGCCATTCTAAGAATTTGGAATAAATATAAAACAAGGTTTTCTACAAAGATGCCTCTTTGAGTGCCCCTCCAGGAATTCAGAAAAGAAATGGTGGCAAAGCTGGACTGGTGGATTTATGGTAAAATAATATCTTTTAATTTTGGTGATCCTACCCTCACGTCTAAAGAAGAGTTAAGAATCAGAAGGACATGTCTGCCATAGGTTTACATATTTATAATTGAAAGAAAGTTTTAAATTAGATAAAAATAGTTATGGGTATGATTTAGTTAAAATGAATTGGAAATCTTACTGTGTGGTAGCAATGAACATATTGCTAAGGTCTATAAAATGTTACTGAAATTGAATTTGAAAAAAGCATTGTATGATTCAGTGGACAAGGAATTTTGGATATAATGTTATGCTTGAACAATTGGAGAATATGTGGATGAAAGTTTTAAAATTTATATTAAACTACAACTTAAAAAACATTTTTATAAGATAATGTATTGCTGGTATTAAACACCAGACAAGTTATCCAGAATGTATAAAGGTATTTCAAATGCCTGGCTTGAATCACGGAGACCTGGTTGGGCCAAGAGGGGGGTGTCCCTCTCTCGGAATTATGCCCACCAGATTTCCGGGTGCTTCACCAGCCGCAGGCCCAGGGCAGGGGCGGGGTGGTGGTGGTTATTATTAGGGAGTCTTTGTCCGCGAGTGGCCACTGTCCCTCAGATAGGCGGGTGTGAGTCTCTCCTCTTGAAGTGGGTCCTGGAGTTCAGTTGGGCCTATTGATTACGTACCTGTCTCCCAGCTGCATGTCATCGGTCCTGACCAAGCTTCTCGACGTCTTGTCCGGGTTCCCCAGGCTTATAGTTCTGGGGGATTTCAATCTGCCTTCCGTGGGTGAGGCATCTAGTTGGCCCGGGAGTTCATGGCTTCCATGACGGCCATGGACCTGACTCAAATAATTCAGGACCCGACCCATAATGGAGGGCACACACTCGACCTGGTTTTTATCTCTGGGCAGTGGATTAATGATCTGGGTAGGGGGGATTTAATCATCCAACCCGTCATGGTCCGATCATTTTCTTCTCTGGCTAGACTTTCAGTACACCACCCCCCTCCGCTGGGAGGCGGAACCGACCAGGTGGTTCCGCCCCAGGCGCCTGATGGACCCTGAAAGGTTCCAGACAAGAGCTTGGGACATTTCCTGCTTCCCTTGCCCACGACTCTGCCGAGGCCCTAGTAGAAGCCTGGGAGAGGGCGGCTACTGGGGCCTTGGATCGAGTTGTGCCTTTGCAGACTCTGACCCAGCGCAGACCCCGGGTGGCCCCCTGGTTTACCGAGGAGCTCTGGGAGATGAAGCACCGGAAAAGACGCCTAGAGCTGTTGGAGGTCCAGCGGATCTGAATCTGATCGAACACAGCTAAGAACTTATCTTAAGTCTTACCTAGTGGCGATGGAAGCAGCAAAGCGTGTCTACTTTTCCGCTCTCATTGCGTCCGCAGATAACCGCCCAGCCGCCCTGTTTAGAGTGACCCGCTCACTTTTTAACCAGGCACGGAGGGATGACCCCTTGCAGGGTAGGGCTGAGGAATTTGTACAGTATCTACAGGACAAAATCGCTCAGATCCGGACTGGCTTGGACTCCGACTGGGCAGAATCCAGCGGAGTGGAGAGGGCAGGTCTTGATCATACCATTTGGGGTGAGTTTGACCCTGTGACTCTGGATGATGTGGACAGGATCATGCGTAAACTGAGCATTACAACTTGTTTACTGGACCCATGTCCCTCCTGGTTGGTTTCGGCCGCCTGGGAGGTGACAGGGGGCTGGTTCCAGGCAGTTGTCAACGCTTCTTTGATGGAGGGTGTTTTGCCCTCCGCCTTAAAAGAGGCGGTGGTGAGGCCCCTCCTCAAGAAGCCTGCTCTATTTTGTCCGCAATTGTTTTTGTTGGGCATAATTACAGATGCTACTGCTGTGGACATTAAGTTGATGTTGAATTTAATTACAGCAGCAAGACTCCTAATAGGTCAATATTGGAAAAAGGAGGAACTGCCGACTATAGAAGAATGGACTCTAAAGGTCTCTGACCTGGCGGAAATGGCAAAGATTTCGGCTTACTTGAAAGATCATTCGCAAGAACGTTATATTATGGAGTGGAAAAAATGGATTGATTATATCCAGAACAAATATGGGACTAAAAAGTTTCATTTAGCATTTGAATAAGTTTTTTTCTTTTTTCTTTTCTTTTTCTTTTTATATGTAATATTAATATTGCTTGTAGTCATTTTATATGAGCTAGAGGGCGATAGAATTAATAGTTTATTGTTGTTAGCATATGGATGTTTACGATTGTTCTTTGTTTTTATACCTTGTACTTAGCTCTGGGAAGTCGGGGGGGAGGGGGGAATGGGGGGGAGGGATAGGGAGGGTTAGGTAGGGGTGGGGGGGATTGTTAAAGATAAAATGTACTGTAAAACTTTTCAATTAAAAAAAAAAAGAAGCCTGCTCTGGACCCGGCCTCGTTGAATAACTACCGTCCTGTCTCCAACCTTCGCTTTGTAGCGAAGGTTGTCGTGTGTGGTGGTGCGTCAGCTCCCGCAATTCCTGGATGAAGCGGACTATCTGGACCCGTACCAGTCCAGTTTCAGACACTTGTGGGGTGCCTCAGGGGTTGGTTCTCTCCCCCCCTCGTTTAACATCTATATGAAGCTGCTGGGTGAGATTATCCACGACTTTCGGGTGAGGTATCACCAATATGCGGATGATACCCAGTTGTTCATATCCACCCCGAGCCAACCCAGTGATGCCCTTGACGTGATGTCCCGGTGCCTGGAGGCGGTGCGGGTCTGGATGGGTAGGAACAGGCTCAGGCTTAACCCCGCCAACACCGAGTGGCTGTGGATACCAGCATCTCGTATTGTCCAACAAGATCCATCTCTTTTGATGGGGGGGAGGTATTGCCCCCCTCAGAAAGGGCTCGCAACTTGGGTGTCCTCCTGGATTCACGGCTTAATTTGGAAGATCATCTAACGGCCGTGACCAGGGGGGCCTTCGCACTGGTTCGCCTGGTGTGCCAGTTGCCCAGGCAGCTGAGAGAAGGGGGCGGCAGAGGCTGGATCCCCCGAAAGAAGTCTCTGCAGAAACGAGAGAATGGGGCGGTGGAGCGCTCTGCCGAGAGAATGGGGCAGTGGAGGCTTGCCGCCCATTCTCTTGGCAGAGACTTCTTTCGGGGGATCCAGCCTCTGCTGCGCCGAGAGAACAGCAAGCCGGCCCATTATCTCGGTGGAGTGCTCCACCGCCCCATTCTCTGAGCGGCTTGCCGCCCCGAAAGAAGTCTCTGCCGAGACAAGAGAACGGGGCGGCAAGCCACCGAGAGAATGGAGCGGTGGAGCGCTCCGCCGAGAGAATGGGGCGGTGGAGCGCTCCGCCGAGAGAATGGGGCGGTGGAGCGCTCCACCGAGAGAATGGGGCGGCTTGCTGTTCTCTCGGCGGAGAGGCTGGATCCCCCGAAAGAAGTCTCTACCGAGAGAATGGGTGGCAAGCCTCCACCGCCCCATTCTCTCGGCGGAGTGCTCCACTGCCCCATTCTCTCGTTTCAGCGGAGATTTCTTTCGGGGGATCCAGCCTCTGCCACCCCCTTCTCTCAGCTGCCTGGGCAGCTGAGAGAAGGGGGCGGCAGAGGCTAGATCCCCCGAAAGAAGTCTCCGCCGGGAGAATGGGTGGCAAGCCTCCACCGCCCCATTCTCTCAGCGGAGCGCTCCACCGCCCCATTCTCTCAGCGGCTTGCCACCCCATTCTCTCATCTCGGCAGAGCCCAGCTGAGAGAAGGGGGCGACAGAGGCTGGATCCCCCGAAAGAAGTCTCTGCCGAGAGAATGGGCGGCAAGCCTCCACCGTCCCATTCTCTCGGCGGAACACTCCACCGCCCCATTCTCTCGTCTCAGCGGAGACTTCTTTCGGGGGATCCAGCCTCTGTCGCCCCCTTCTTTCAGCTAGGCAGCTGAGAGAACGGGGCGGCAGAGGCTGGATCCCCCGAAAGAAGTCTCAGAGAGAATGGGCGGCAAGCCTCCACTGCCCCATTCTCTCAGCGGAGCGCTCCACCGCCCCATTCTCTCGGCAAAGGCTTGCAGAGGTGGCGGTGGAGCTGCGCGCGCAGCTCTTCAAACCACCGCTCTCCAAACCTCCACCGCCCCGTTTGGAGAGCTGCTGCCTTCGTCAAACATGGACGAAGGCAGCAGTTCTGCAAACGGGGCGGTGGAGGTTTGGAGAGCTGCACGCGCAGCTCTCCAAACCGCCGCCGCCCGTTTGGAGAGCTGCTACCTTCGTCAAACATGGACGAAGGCAGCAGCTCTCCAAACGGGGTGGTGGTGGTTTCGAAAGCTGCATGTGCAGCTCCCCAAACCTCCGCCACTCCATTCTCTCAATGGAACTTTTTTACTCCCACTTTTTTTCCAGAATGGCGGAGGACTGGGAGCCGCAGGAGACAGCTTAAAGAGCCGCATGCAGCTCCGGAGCTGCGGGTTGCCGACCCATGGTCTACTTTATACTATTATGTAAAAGTAAAAAGTTGAGGTTTGATGTTACTGCTTTATTCTACTGCACTAGAGGGAGTCGGAAGTCAATGCCTTTTTTTCTTTTCTCCCTTTTCTACACTTTTCCTTGCACCTTTTCCCTCTCCCTTTTCCCTCCTACTATTTGCTTTTGTATTTTTATATTTTATATTATAAACTAATAAAAATGGTAAATTGAAAAGGGGAAAAAGTGAGCAGAAGAGGGAGGGAAGAGAAGACATGGTTAAAAACATCTTTCCAGACTTCAAGGAGACTGGCAAGACAGACACCATACCTGCTGGGTGGTGGTTTGTGGCATAGCCCTGCAGAGGATGGGGAGCGGCATATGCTTGGCGGTGTAAAATATCTGTGTCTGGATGTGAGCTTCGGGATCCACCATACACCAAGCTGAATGAGAGAGAAACAAGGCTTCAAACATGGTAAGAGAGCTGAGATCTTTTAATATGAATCACATTCAATATCCCAATTGAATACACCAGAAGAGTTCCTTCAAAGATCATCAAGAGCAGGCTTGTTTTCCTGCTATTCTGATCTGTGAACTGAACCAAGAGCATGGGAACAAGGAGAGGCAATCATTTGGGAAGCAATGACTTTGAGTGCAAAGGAGTATCTAGAACAGGGGTCTTCAAACTTGGCCCTTTTATGACTTGTGGACTTCAACTCCCAGAATTCCTCAGCCAGGCACACTGGCTGAGGAATTCTGGGAGTTGAAGTCCACAAGTCATAAAAGGGCCAAGTTTGAAGACCCCTGATCTAGTACTTGTCTACTTCTGAAGCTCAGATCTTCTGTTCATCTATGTCATCTCTAGACCTTGGGTAATTGTAAGCATCACTCCATAAGTGTAAGATAGGCTTAACTATACCATTCATTTTCAAGATGAACAAAATCATGACTTTGCCTGAGACAGACTGCAAGCTGAAGAGTATTATGGGAATTAAATCAGAAGCACACAAACTTACAGAGCAACTTTCTTTCCGTGTTTTTGATGCTCAGAGGAATAACCTGCCTTGGACAGACTTCTCTGCTTTACCCAAGATAAATCCACATATGCAGGAAAGTAGACTGGAATGTGTAATCACCAATGATGCATGATGGGAAATATGGTTCCCAGGCCTTGGTTTCCCAAAGCCTCAGTATGTGACCTGTATCACTCCTCCACCTACTCCCCTTGCACAGGAAGACCCACTTGCCTAGCCCAGCAGCAAAACACAGCTGATCGAAGCATGTCCTCAAGCTTAATCTGTTTCCTGAGCCACAGGCACCACTGAAATCTTCCTTTCTTTAACTGCAGTTCAATCAGCTCAGACCTGCTCTGACTATTGTACATGACCTGCCATCCTTCTCAATCCTCTCTACCAGTCAAATATTCCCAAGTAAACTTCCCAGATATTTCCCCTTTGTGTTATTAAAACAAAAAGATAGAAACTTAATTCCTAGATCAATTATGCAGCCCACTGTCAGAAAAAGATACACCCAGGAGGCCTTGTACTCTCTTTCTTACATTAAGATACAAATATCTGCTTTTCAGGCCCTATGGTTTCTAAGATGTTCTATGCCCTGGTCCTCAGCACCCTAGTACCACCTTCTCCCCTTATGAAAATACATACATGTGTATCCTAACATCCATGGTACAATCTGGTAAGTCTATTCACATATGCTTCATTGAATTCAGTGCTCTGTCCCCCATATGTGAGTATATCAGCCTTCTCCAACCTGGAGCCCTCTAATGGGCTGAGAATACAACTTCCAGAATTTCCAACCATAATTCCCTCAAGTCAGGGAAGGCTAGAATAGAGGATTACTGACGCAGTCAAGCCTACAGCTATCCATTTGGACAGCAATTTCTTTACAACAAGATCAGGTGATTTTGTATGGGTCTCTCTTTTTAAATATATTTCTTTAAAATAGGACATCGTAATCCCCAGCTCTTAAACATGTAGAAGGTTTTGATCCTACACAACAGGCTATGCTCTTCTTCTAGACTCCTTTTGGGAACTATCTGTGTATATCATTATACCGTATGTAGTGCTACCACTGCCATCCTTCCAGCATCAAACCAACCAGACACCATTACTTATTCTCTGTATGTTGTGGCGTGTGCCACAATTATGCATGTGCCATGCAAGAAATGCAGGAAGAGCCCTGGGACAAGGGAAGTAGCATGGGGTGGCACACCTCTCTGTAAAGAGGAATAGAGGCAGGCATGACTTGCAGATCACTCACCAAAAGTAAGTGTCATGGTTCCGACAGATGAAACTCTTCAAAGAACTTCGAAGCATTGTTTACCTTAAAGAATCTTTATTTGAGTAGCATAGACTTGGCAGGTAGCAACCAAAACCATCCCAAAGAAAAAGAAATGCAAGAAAGCAAAATGGCTTTTCTGAGGAAGCTTTGCAAATAGCTGAGGAAAGGAGGGAAGCGAAAGGCAAGGGAGAAAAAGAAAGATACGCCCAATTGAATGCAGAATTCCAGAGAATAGCTAGAAGAGATAAGAATGCCTTCTTAAATGAACAATGCAAAGAAATAGAAGAAAACAATAGAATAGGGAGGACCAGAGATCTTTTCAAGAAAATTGGAGAGATGAAGGGAACGTTTGATGCAAAAACGGGCATGATAAAGGACCAAAATGGCAGGGACCTAACAGAGGCAGAAGAGATTAAGAAGAGGTGGCAAAATTACACAGAAGAACTATACAAGAATGAGCTTAACGTCCCTGATAATCACAATGAGGTGGTCACTGACCTCGAGCCAGACATCCTAGAATGTGAAGTGAAGTGGGCCTTAGAAAAGCTGAGCAACGACAAAGCTAGTGGAGGTGACAGTATTCTAGCTGAGCTATTCAAAATCTTAAAAGACGATGCAGTAAAAGTGCTACACTCAATTTGCCAGCAAATTTGGAAAACTCAACAGTGGCCACAGGATTGGAAAAGATCAGTTTACATTCCAATTCCAAAGAAAGGCAGTGCCAAAGAATGTTCAAACTATCGCACCATTGCACTCATTTCTCATGCTAGTAAAGTTATGCTTAAAATCCTACAAGCTAGACTCCAGCAGTATGTGGATCGAGAACTACCAGAAGTACAGGCAGGATTTCGAAGAGGCAGAGGAACTAGAGATCAAATTGCTAACATACGCTGGATCATGGAGAAAGCTAGAGAGTTCCAGAAAAACATCTACTTCTGCTTCATTGACTATGCTAAAGCCTTTGATTGTGTGGATCATAACAAACTGTGGCAAGTATTTAAAGAGATGGGCGTACCAGACCATCTTATTTGTCTCTTGAGAAACCTATATGCGGGTCAAGAAGCAACAGTGAGAACTGGACACGGAACCACTGATTGGTTCAAAATTGGGAAAGGAGTCCGGCAAGGCTGTATACTGTCACCCTGCTTATTTAACTTATATGCAGAGCACATCATGAGAAAGGCAGGGCTAGATGAATCAAAAGTTGGAATTAAGATAGCCGGAAGAAATATCAACAACCTAAGATATGCAGATGATACCACTCTAATGGCAGAAAGTGAAGAAGAACTAAAGAGCCTCTTGTTGCGGGTGAAGAAGGAGAGTGCAAAACTTGGGTTGAAACTTAACATTAAAAAAACCAAGATCATGGCATCCGGCCCTCTCAATTCCTGGCAAATAGATGGGGAAGAAATGGAGGTAGTGACAGATTTTATTTTCCTGGGCTCCAAGATCACTGCAGATGGGGACTGTAGTCAAGAAATTAAAAGACGCTTGTTCCTCGGAAGGAAAGCCATGGCAAATCTAGACAGCACACTAAAAAGCAGAGACATCACCCTGTCAACAAAAGTGCGTATAGTCAAGGCTATGGTCTTCCCAGTTGCAATGTATGGCAGTGAAAGCTGGACCATAAGAAAGGCTGAGCGCCAAAGAATTGAAGCCTTTGAACTGTGGTGCTGGAGAAGACTCCTGGGAGTCCCTTGGACTGCAAGGCGATCAAACCGGTCAGTCCTAGAGGAGATCAACCCTGACTGCTCTTTAGAAGGCCAGATCCTGAAGCTAAAACTCAAATACTTTGGCCACCTAATGAGAAGGAAGGACTCACTGGAGAAGAGCCTAATGCTGGGAAAGGTTGAGGGCAAGAGAAGAAAGGGACGACAGAGAATGAGGTGGCTGGATGGAGTCACTGAAGCAGTAGGTGTGAGCTTAAATGGACTCCAGAAGATGGTAGAGGACAGGAAGGCCTGGAGGAACGTTGTCCATAGGGTCGCGATGGGTCGGACACGACTTCGAAGCTAACAACAGACTTGGCACGAACTTAGGCAAAGCCAAAATCTGACTTCCCCTCCCCTAAGCACATAGTATCAAGCACAGTTCCCTCCTCTAATTAATAGTCATAAATCACACTCTCCAATTAGTTTGAAATCCAGGCTTTACCTCCACTTCTCCAACCCATTTCTTATCATCTTTTTTCAAAATACCTTGGTTCTGGTTACAGTATTGTTATGTCTAACTAGCTCCCATGCACATTCCTCCTCCCCCCCCCAGTATCATCTAATTCTAACTCTAATTCTAACAGTAAAACATAAGAAGGAAAATGACTGCATCTCCATACATTGTCAAAGCAAGAACATCCGATGTTAGCAGTGTTGACATCTGGCCCCCCCTTACAAAAAGGACAAATCCTGTAACGTAAACAAAAGCACATGTTAGGGACTGTTTGTTAGGGTGTTTCCTATAAAACCTTTTGATGAGTCTGTCAGCTTTCACATCACTAGATTTCACCCAAGTGGCTTCACAGTGAGTATCCCTTCCATTGTACGAGGTACTGCAATTTCCCTTTAAAAATTCTAGAATCAAGAATACGCTTTACTTCATAGTGACTTTGACCGGCCACTATGAGGGGTCTGGGTGCCTTCTTAGGGGGTCGTCTTTAAACTGGAACCCCGAAAAGGTTTCAACAAGCTGCAATGGAAGACAGGGTGAACTCTCCCTAAAAGCCTAGGGAGTTTTAATTCTACTGTGGCTGGGTTAATGATCTTTACGATGGGGAAAGGCCCCAAGAATTTCGGTACTAATTTCTTGCTGAGTAATTTGAGGAGTAAATATTTAGTTGACAGATAAACCTTTTCCCCAACTTGGAATGTTCTTTGGGGAGCCCTCTTTTTATCTGCCTGCTTTTTATAGGTCTCAGAAGTCTTTTTTAAAGCAGTTTTCGTGGCTCTCCAAACTTCTTCCCACCCCCTCACCCATTGATCAAGTGTCTGAGAAGCGGAGGGCGCCTGAGGGTATTCAGGTATTGGGCTGAACTCTTTTCCTCTGGCCACTCTGAAAGGCATGAAGCCGGTGCTGCTGTGAACAGAGTTATTGTAAGCCACCTCTGCGAAAGGGAGGAGGTCGGTCCAGTTGGTTTGTTGGTAGGAAACATAGCATCTCAGATATTGCTCCACCATCTTTTTAGCGGATTCCGCAGCCCCATTGGTAGCTGGGTGAAAAGCAGATGATAGAGCTTGATGCACTGATGCATCCAATTAATTTAAGAAAGCTCCTCCAAAATTTCGCTGTGAACTGCATCCCCCTGTGCGAAATTATTACTTTAGGGGCGCCATGCAGCTGGGGCCTGTCAGAAAATCAAGAATCCAGTTGCACAAAGGAGTGTTTAAGCCTAAAATACCCAGTTTGTCTACTACAGGTGAAACTCGAAAAATTAGAATATCGTGCAAAAGTTCATTTATTTCAGTAATGCAACTTAAAAGGGGAAACTAATATATGAGATAGACTCATTACATGCAAAGCAAGATAGTTCAAGCCGGGATTTGTCATAATTGTGATGATTATGGCTTATAGCTCATGAAAATCCCAAATCCACAACCTCAGTAAATTAGAATATTGTGAAAAGGTGCAATATTCTAGGCTCAAAGTGTCCCACTCTAATCAGCTAATTAAGCCATAACACCTGCAAAGGGTTCCTGAGCCTTTAAATGGTCTCCCTGTCTGGTTCAGTAGCAATCACAATCATGGGGAAGACTGCTGACCTGACAGTTGTGCAGAAAACCATCATTGACACCCTCCATAAGGAGGGAAAGCCTCAAAAGGTAATTGCCAAAGAGGTTGGATGTTCCCAAAGTGCTGTATCAAAGCACATTAATAGAAAGTTATGTGGAAGGGAAAAGTGTGGAAGAAAAAGGTGCACAAGCAGCAGGGATGACCACAGCCTGGAGAGGATTGTCAGGAAAAGGCCATTCAAAAGTGTTGGAGACTTTCACAAGGAGTGGACTGAGGCTGGAGTCAGTGCATCAAGAGCCACCACACACAGACGGATTCTGGACATGTGCTTCAAATGTCGTATTCCTCTTGTCAAGCCGCTCCTGAACAACAAACGTCAGAAGCGTCTTACCTGGGCTAAAGAAAAACAGACCTGGTCTGGTGCTCAGTGGTCCAAAGTCCTCTTTTCTGATGAGAGCAACTTTTGCATCTCATTTGGAAACCAAGGACCCAGAGTCTGGAGGAAGAATGGAGAGGCACACACTGCAAGATGCTTGAAGTCCAGTGTGAAGTTTCCACAGTCTGTGTTGATTTGGGGAGCCATGTCATCTGCTGGTGTTGGTCCACTGTGCTTCATTAAGTCCAGGGTCAACGCAGCCGTCTACCAGGAGATTTTGGAGCACTTCATGCTTCCTTCCGCAGATGAGCTTTATGGGGATGCTGACTTCATTTTCCAGCAGGACTTGGCACCTTCCCACACTGCCAAAAGCATTGCCAAGAGAAAGATGAGAGACATGAGACCGAACAATGCAGAAGAGCTGAAGGCCGCTATTGAAGCATCCTGGTCTTCCATAATACCTCAGCAGTGCCACAGGCTGACAGCTTCCATGCCACACCGCATTGAGGCAGTAATTGCTGAAAAAGGGCCCCAAACCAACTACTGAGTACATATGCATGCTTATACTTTTCAGAGGTCCGATATTGTTCTATGTACACTCCTTGTTTTATTGATTTCATGTAATATTCTAATTTTCTGAGATTGTGGATTTGAGGTTTTCATGAGTTGTACGCCATAATCATCACAATTATGACAAATCACGGCTTGAACTATCTTGCTTTGCATGTAATGAGTCTATCTCATATATTAGTTTCCCCTTTTAAGTTGCATTACTGAAATAAATGAAGTTTTGCACGATATTCTAATTTTTCGACTTTCACCTGTATAAAGTCCATAGCTATTTCTTCTCATGGTTGGGAAGGGTCTGCCATCGGCTGCGGTAACAAAGGGGTTTTCCCTGGGATTCTTTTCATGGTGGCACATACAGCACAACTCCTGACATAGTTTTCCACATCCATTTTTAGCCCCGGCCACCAAAATTGCCAGCGGATGAGATGTAGTTTTTAAATATCTGAAGTGTCCAGCCTATTTTACATCATGGCTGTGTTTGAGAGCATTAAGACGGAGGGCTTCTGGCAAGTATACTGCTCAAAAAAATAAAGGGAACAGAAAATAAGACATCCTACTATTAAATACAGTACATTGTGTTTAAGTGTTCCCTTTATTTTTTTGAGCAGTATACAATTTCCCCCCTTGTAAGCCAAACCATCCCTGCATATTAGGGAGGTTTGATTGTCTTTGATTGTATTTGAACCACTGATCGGTGAGGAGCTCTCATTTTATTTTCTTTGCCCCAGGGTCATCAGGATTAGGGGCCCTACGAGGTGTGAGTTGAGCAGCAGTTTGTGGATATAATTGCCTCATTAACCTCTTCGCGCTGGCTTTTGTACTGGGGCAGTCTGGATAGAGCATCAGCTAGGATGTTTTTTCCTCCTGGTATGTACTTTAGAGTGAAGTTAAAATGGTTAAAATGTGCCCAACGCATCTGTTTGGGGATAATTTTCGAGGAGTTTTCAGTGCTTCTAGATTTTTGTGATCTGCCCATACTTCAAAAGGCACCTTGCTCCCTTCTAGTGTCTCCAGTTTAATAGAGCCGACCTGATTGCGAAAGCCTCTTTTTCCCAGATTGCCCACCTCCTTTTGCTTTCAGTAATTTTTTTCGAGCTGTAGGCGCATGGTTGCAAGGCTCCTTTGGTTCTTTTACAGTAATACAACTCCGATGGCCATGTCGCTGGCATCAGCTTGAATTACAAAGGGCTCCCCTGGGCAGGGGTGCTTTAGGACCGGTTCAACAGCAAATAGTCTTTTTAAATTCTCAAAAGCGGTTTGACAGCCCATAATCCATGCTAGTGGTTGGCCCGGTCACGGTTTCCCTCCTCCTTTGCCTGTTTTGAATAGTTCTGTAAGGGGTAGGGCAATCTTGGCAAGAGAGGGGATGAATAGACGGTAGAAGTTTTATTTATTTTGTTGGTAAAACCTAGGAAGCTCTGGAGCTGTTTCGGAGTCTTTGGGGGCTGCCATTCAATTACAGCTTTCACTTTGGCTGGGTGCATTTCAATGCCCTTGTTGGAAATTCTATAGCCAAGATAATCTAATTGGGTCTGGTGAAATTGACATTTTGACAGTTTGACATAAAGCTTGGCATTCAATAGTTTCTTTAATACTTCTCTCACCAGCTTTATATGATCAGTCATATTCATGCTGTATATCAGGATGTCATCAAGATACACCAGAACCCCTTTGTATAAATGATCATGTGGGACCTCATTAATCAACTGCATGAATACGGCTGGGGCCCCCTGTAGCCCAAATGGCAAGATTTTGAACTGAAAGCTTCCCATGGGGCAGTTGAAGGCAGTTTTCTACTCATCTCCATCCTTTATTCTCACCTGGTAATATGCCCCTCTCAGGTCTAATTTAGTGAAGAACACTCCCCTTAGCCAGGTGGGTAAGTCCTTCACGAGGGGGAGGGGGTATTTATTTTCCACACTCACCGCATTCTGAGATTTATAATCAACGCAGAGACAGAGACCCAACTTGTTTTTTCTTTAAACAACACAGGGGCTCCCACAGCAGACTTGCCCCATTCAATGAATCCCCTCACTAGGTTTTTGTCCACGTATTGCTGCATCTCCTCCATTTCGAGGGGGAAAATAACGTACATTCTCGGTCGTGGGAGTTTGGCTCCCAGCAAGAGTTTGATGGAGCAATCACTGGGTTGGTGAGGAAGCAGGGCATCACATTCTTTCTTACTTAATGCCTCCACTAGGTCCCGGTACTCGCTGGGGATGAGTGGCTCGCCTGGTGGTGATGAGGCAGCCATGTGCGCTCGCTCATTGCGTGGGCTAGTTTGCTGTAACATCCGTTGAATCAATGGGGGACTTGGGCCCTATAGGCAGCCTCACAGTTCTCATTCCTTTCTGCCACCAGATAAACGGCTTCCATTTGTCCAACCATGCTAATCCTAGGATCACTGCCTGAGTCATTTTTGGAGCCACCAGGAAGTGAATAAACTCCCAGTGCTCACCTATTTCTAAGTGTAGGGGCTCAGTTAATTGCGTGACTAAAGTCCCTCCCATCAGGGAGCCATCGGCTTGCTCAAACCTCACAGGTTTGGAGAGCAGTTTTGCTCGTATGCTCAGTTTCATGGCAAATGGCAAGCTAATGACGCATCGGGAGCATCCAGAATCAACTAGCACTTTTAAATCTACCCATGCCCCCGACTTAGGGATTATGAGTTTGGCAGGTAGTGAGAAAGGCGGGACGTGTCGACTCACCATCGGATCGTTCTCTCCATCGTCGCTGTCAAAAGAGGGTAGAGTGGGGGCGGGTCCAGCCTGAGTCCCAGCATCCTCCTGTGTGGGGGATGAGACTTGGGCAACAGGTTCTTGTGTGAGCAAGTTGGATTTCTCTCTCGTTGGCTACTGGGCAGGTTTCTTTCTTGCTGCTGGTCCCGGTCTAATGTGCTGTTGGGGGTAGGGGACTGGGCAACTCGCTGCGCGATGTCCCTGCTGTCCGCATTGGAAGCACTTGATTGGCGGGCCTGCAGGTGGCCTGGGTCTTTTAGCAGCCGCAGCAGTTGGAGGTTTTCGGGGTGGTGGTTGCCATTTGGGTTGCTCTGGCCTCAACTCGGCTTCAGATGTTGGAGGCTTCTTATAGCAGGCGAGCTGAACATCTAGTCTTACCGCTGTCTGGTACCATTCTTGCAGCTGACCAGGTACTGCTCAATAGATGCAGGTGTGAGAGAGGTGATCGTATAACCCTTCTTTGAAGTGATGGACTAGGGACTGCTCAGGCCACCTCTCTATCCGATCGGCTATCTTGCAAAACTCTTGTATGTACTCCAGAGCAGGCCTGCTGGCTTGCTTTATCTTATGGATTTGTTCTTCTGCTTTGAGGGCAATGGATGGGTCCTCAAACCTTGCTCTCAGTCCTAGCAGGAAGAGATGGGGGTCCTTCCATTCAGGGACTTGCTTGTTATATAAATTATTCAGCTATTCGGATGCCTATCCCTCTAAACTGGCCGCTATCACATCAACCATAGCGGCTGGGTCTGGGTAGATATAGGCACAGCGGTTCAAATGAGAGCGCACTTGGTTGAGAAAAAAAAATCAGCTTCTCTGGGTCCCCATTGAAGGTTCTTCTGAAAGGTGGAGCAACCAATGGCTGCTGGACCCCCACTGTGGCTGTTGCACCAACACCACCCCATTGCTGCTGGCCCCACCCTGGCTGCTGCCACATTTCTAGCAGTTGCATGTTCGGGGGCTGTTGCCACCCTCCCTGCTGTTGCTGCAGTACTGGCAGTTGTGGCATCCCGAGTTGCCGTAGGTCTCCCAAAGGTTGCTGCCTGGGTGAGGGCTGCTGCTTTCCTCCCTGCTGCTGGTTAGCGGGGAGTTGTGGCACCCTCACTTGCTGTAGGCCCCTCAATGGTTGCTGAATTGGTGGGGGTAGTTGCCATCCCCCCTGCTGCTGGTGAGGAGGGAGCTGTGGCATCCATAGTTGCTGTAGCCCCCCCAAATGGTTGCTGCCTGGGTGGGGGCTGTTGCCATCCCCCCTGCTGTTGGTCTGCTGGGACCTGTGGCATCCTCAATTGCTGTAGGCCCCCCCTGCGGCCTCGGAGGGGGTTGTTGCTGGATCTCCATCATTTGCGGGCCCGTTAGCGGTTGCTGTACATTCGGGGGCGGCGACCAACCCCCTTGCTGTGGTCGTCCTCCCACCAGTTGCTGATCTCCTGGCTTCTGCACCACCCCAAGCTGTTGCAAGGCCTCTATTAGCTGCTGCAAGCTCAGAGATTGCTGACCTCCCACCTGCGGGGGCTGCCATATTCCCCATTGCTGCAGGGGGCCCAGACTGGGTGATTGATATGCACACCGGTCTGGGGATTGGCTGTCCCGGCGACTGCCCGGGCCCTCATCTCGTTGGTGGCGGTCGTGGCTTCTGGAGGGGCGGCGACTGGAGCTATCTCTGTGTGGGGCTGGAGGCCCTGGTAGGGGGCTTCAGGGGCAGGAAGGCTGCCTGATCTGCGAAGGAGGGGCTGGGGGTTCCTCTCGGCAAGAGTTGATGGCTGCCTCATCGATCATCCTGATCACTGGCGTATGGGGAACGGGAAGGTTGCTCTCCGCTTCTCACTTTTAGCCCCTCGAACTTTTCCACCAACTTCTCCACTGACTGACAAGCTGCAGACAGGTATTTCCACTCACCCAAGTCCTCAGCGACAGACAATCTGGTAGCTCTCCACCGGTCTGTGGAACGTGATATGTGGAAATCCCTTCATGGTAGCTCAACCTTGTCAGCCTTTGAAGCACTTGAGGGTGGCAAGGCCATCTCGAGGCATCTGGAGACTCTGCTGGGCTGGGTCCATTCCGACGACCAGATCAGCTGTCCTAGCGGCTTGGGTTTTGCCCGCAGCTGGGAGGCCTGAAAGGCTCCTTCTCCACCGGCATGCTGGTTGTCGCTCCCCCCTTGGGGTAGCAGCTGCTGCTGGGGTACTGGCTTCAGGCGTTTTCTCTTTCTCCATGATGAAATCTTCCCCAAATCTTTGTCAGCTTATCCCTCGATTCTAAGGACAGCAACTGGGGCTCGGGACCCCTAGATAGTTAGGAAAGTTGGAGATTTTGGCTTAATGTCATGGTTCCTACAGATGAAACTCTTCAAAGAACTTCGAGGCATTGTTTACCTTAAAGAATCTTTATTCGAGTAGCATAGAATCAGCACATACATAGGCAAAGCCAAAATCTGAATTCCCCTCCCCTGAGCACATAGTATCAAGCAGAATTCCCTCCTCTAATTAACAGTCATAAATCACATTCTCCAATTAGTTTGAAATGCAAGCTTTCCCTCCACTTCTCCAACCCGCCATTTCTTATCTTTTTTCAAAAAACCTTGGTTCTCACACTGTTACAATATTGTTATGTCTAACTAACTCCCATTCACATTCTTCCTCCCCCCCAGTATCATCTAATTCTAACTCTAATTCTAAGAGTAAAACATAAGAAGGAAAATGGCTGTATCTCCATACATTGTCAAAGCAAGAACATCTGATGTTAACAGCATGGGCAGTATGTCTGTCTCAGGAATGCAACTACCTGCAGAATTTTTTTTAAAAAAACACGTTCCTGTTCCCATTATTTATCAAGAGGAAAAACCTTCTAAGTTAATGCAGATAACATCTGAACGTTTGATAGCAAAGAGATAACAGTGCAGATGCTTGTTTCGGTACCTGACATTTTGTTACAAAATACTGTAGTGTAGCCTGTATCCAGGGTTCTACAGAAGGAAAAACAGGGTTTTATTTCCAATTCTTTGTATTGCAATTTTAATATGTTAAATGGTTGTGCAACTGTTGTTATATTTACCTCCAAAATCATCTCTTATGAGATAAATCACAGTTGTTCCTGATCTGTAGAGTGGAAAAAACCATTTTTTCCCCTAGCTTCACAACACCCAGACTTCTGCAATCAAATCTCTTCCTGTTGTGCCTTGGCTGCAACTCCTGCCATCTTTTGCATCATTTATACCTATTGTCTCCACTAGCTGGATGATGGGAGCTGTAATTTAACACATTTGTAGTACATCAGATTGAAAATGTTTGCCCTAAGCCTTGGATCCCACACACAAACAAAGAATAGATTCACACATAACACTAAGCTATAGTTTTTAAACCATATTCTGGTTCACACGTAATTTTAAGCAATAAATCATGGATTGCAAACCACAAAACACACCATCACACAACACAAATAACCATACTAAGTTAAAGCCAAACAAACTACATTCTAACTTAACTGTAATGCGTGAGATCAGATTCTACTCCCACCACACACAATTACAAGTACATTCTGAATTAACAGACATTTAACTGTGTAACTTGGAGATGAAAAATGACAGGCACAGCTTACTAGAGGTGGACAGGGCTATAAAACTTAACACCATCATAATAAATGTTATCTAAGCACCATGTTCCCAAAACTGCATTACAGTATTCCAAACTAGGAAAGTATTAATGTACTTGAGTGCTTTTTCTATGCTGACTCAAGGGCAGATTAATAATTGCAGTCCTTCCCCAGAGGAGCAGTCCTCCCTGTTTGCAAGCATTTGGTTTCTTTGCTGGTCTCAGTAAAGCATCCTCCCTTTCATGTTTTTTCCTCCTCTTTTTTCCTGCTTCTAGGACAAGGCTGCCCAACAGTGATCCATCTTTATTACAGTCATTTCAGTTACATCTGTAGTTTTGAACAACTGCATTTGCAATTCAGGAAAGGCATGTCAAATGTTTGAGGCTTTGGGGGCTAGTGGATTATTAAAACATATGCTTTCATTGTCTAACTTGTAGCTCTATGTGTATCGTTCTCTTTGCTGGCTCCCTTCAAAAGGGGTGGGGTGATCTTGAATTTGACTGATGCCTTTCTTCCCTTTCAAAATATAGGTATAGGTGTGGATCAGTGCACTCTGTATTGCCTGTATTGCAGGTTTTATGTAAAAAGGTACATCAGAATATGTGCAGAATACATATTTTGACAAGTCTTTGCTGTTCTTCATCTTCCATACAGCAAGACTTCATCAGTCTAAGGTTGGCAGTTAAGTCAAAGGGCAGCTTTCAGGGAGCCTTGAGGACTGATCTTTTTTTCTTTACTTCTGAGTAAAAGGTAAGTTGGCTCTATGATTGGGTCAACAAATGGCTTTTGAAGTAGACTTGGAAGTAAGTCTCAGTAGTCCACAGTATTTGTGTTCACCCACATGCATTAAAATTTAATAATTTAAATACCAACAGTCTTATAGAAAAGAAAAATGCTTCTCCCCTCTTCAGTTTGTGAACTTTCTGGTGTAGGAACCTAAAGGTAAATCTTTTAACAGATTTAACAGTGGAACAGCTGTTAGCAAGTTTAATTTGAAAAGTCACAGAAGAGTTGGTGTGAGAAGACTATGTGATAGGCTAGTTTTACATGTCCTCTCTTTGAAGCTGAGAAGACCATGATATACAGTCCCTTGTTTTCTTTCTAAATTAACATGGCCTCCTCAGTCTAGATTGGTTCTCATTCACATGTTCTGATTTTTCCATCTTTTCCTTGGCCTTTAAGCGTCAAATCTCATGCTTTCCTTTCCAGATTTACTGGAAAGTTGTGGTACCCTTAGGATGTAGAGCTATTGCTGTCAGCATGCATGCTTTGCTTGTAGTGTATATTGCACGTAGATGTTGGATCCTCCAAAGTATTTCTTCTCTTATAAATCATAGTATACTATATCACATATGCATACAGAATACAATTAGATCTGATACTATATACTACTGAGACATATATTCCATCTAAGATTGTACTGATCTGTTGCTGAAATTTTTGTAATTAGTACCTTTTAACACTGAGATTACTCAAATATTGACTAAAAACATCTATAAGTAGTTTAAATAATACAATTTACATGTATTTTGCATATTTTTCATACTGTGAATTGTTTTAAAGAATGAAGAGAAAGTATAGTAAAGTAGACAAGTCAATCAACTGATTCTGTGTTCTGCAGCCACTATGAACTATCATGTTTGCATGGCAGCCCAAGTGACTGAAGAAATAAGCACTACTAGCTTATAAATTTGCATGTTGAAAGGCTGGAAATCTGGTTGGTTGGTTGGCTGCCTTGTGTGGAAGGTAGGTTCTTTGTATAGCAGTTGTACTTTGTGATGCTGCATGCATTTTTTTTTGCACTCACCCATCCTTCTATAACTTGCAGTCCTTATTCCATATGCTTCTTGCATCTGTGAGCTGCTTATTGGTAGGACTTTGAATGCTGTATAGTATGTATGTATGTATGTATGTATGTATGTATTTACTTACTTAAATTTATATGCCGCCCTTGTCCCTAAGGACTCAGGGCTGCTCACAACAATAAAAATTAAAAAAGAAAAAAAAATGGAATGAAAAGTTTGAAAAGAATTAAACTAGTAAATACAATAATAACATGACAATTTAAAATCCAGTAAAATCTAATTAAAATACATAGTCAGTCCAGATCCGCTTGTTGAAACAACCACGTCTTCAGGTCACGGCGGAAGGACCGAAGGTCAGGGGCCGTCTGCAGCTCCGGAGGTAGTTCGTTCAAGAGGGTCGGCGCGCCCACAGAGAAGGCTGTCCCCCTGGAGGTCACCAGCCAGCATTGCCTGGCAGACGACACCCTGAGGAGGCCAATTCTGTGGGAGCGAACCGGGCGATGGGAGGTAGACAATGGCAGCAGGTGGTCTCGCAAGTACCCCGGGCCTAAGCCATGTAGGGCTTTAAAGGTTATTACCAGCACTCTGAGAGCAACTGGAAGCCAATGCAGCTCGCGCAGGAGTGGTATAACATGGGAGTACCGAGATACTCCCATAAGCACCCGCGCGGCCACATTTTGCACCAGCTGAAGCCTTCGGGTGCTCTTCAAGGGCAGCCCCATATAAAGAGCACTGCAGTAGTCCAGGCGAGAGGTGACGAGGGCATGAGTAACTATGCATAGGGCATCTCGGTCCAAAAAGGGGCGCAACTGGCGCACTAGGCGAACCTGTGCGAAGGCCCCCCTGGTCACGGCCGTTAGATGATCTTCCAAGTTGCGAGCCCTTTCTGAGGGGGGCAATACCTCCCCCCATTAAAAGAGATGGAACTTGTTGGACAACACGAGATGCCGGTATCCACAGCCACTCGGTCTTAGAGGGGTTGAGCCTGAGCCTGTTCCTACCCATCCAGACCCGCATCGCCTCCAGGCACCGGGACATCACGTCAAGGGCATCACTGGGTTGGCTCAGGGTGGAGATAACAACTGGGTATCATCCGCATATTGGTGATACCTCACCCCAAAGTCGTGGATGATCTCACCCAGCGGCTTCATATAGATGTTAAACAGGAGGGGGGAGAGAACCGACCCCTGGGGCACCCCACAAGTGAGGAGCCTCGGGGTAGATCTCTGTCCCCCTGCCAATACAAACTGCGAATGGCCCGAGAGGTAGGAGAACCACTGTAAAACAGTGCCTCCCACTCCCAGCCCCTCGAGCTGTCGCAGCAGGATACCATGGTCGATGGTATCAAAAGCCACTGAGAGGTCAAGTAGGACCAGGACAGAGGAACAACCCCTGTCCCGGGCCCACCAGAAGTCATCCACCAGTGCGACCAATGTC
Organism: Vipera ursinii; assembly: GCF_947247035.1. Classification (NCBI taxonomy): domain Eukaryota; kingdom Metazoa; phylum Chordata; class Lepidosauria; order Squamata; family Viperidae; genus Vipera; species Vipera ursinii. Next base: position 40,848,815 of record NC_139522.1, read on the forward strand.
GTTTCCGTGCTGTAGCCGGGCCTGAAACCGTACTGGTACGGGTCCAGATAGTCTGCTTCATCCAGGAATTGCGGGAACTGACGCGCCACCACACTCTCAACAACCTTCGCTACAAAGCTACAAAGCGAAGGTTGGAGACAGGACGGTAGTTATTCAATGAGGCCGGGTACAGGGCAGGCTACTTGAGGAGGGGCCTTACCACCGCCTCTTTCAAGGCGGAAGGGAAGACACCCTCTATCAAAGAAGCGTTGACAACTGCCTGGAGCCAGCCCCGTCACCTCCCAGGTGGCCGAAATCAACCAGGAGGGACATGGGTCAAGTAAACAAGTGGTAGCACTCAGTTTACCCATGATCCTGTCCACATCATCCAGAGTCACAGCGTCAAACTCACCCCAAATGGTATCCTCATAGTATGGCATAGGGTTTACTGTATTAGTAACTGTTATAACGTGATGCATTCAGTTATGCAGACAGTTGTATCAAGGAAAATAGTATGGTTGCCCATAGACAGCAGAGTACAGAAGGCATATTTCTTTCAGAAGTGAATGTGCATTTGTTCCTAGTCCTCATGACATCAGAGATTATTTGAATAGGGTTCAGATATTTTGTCAAACTCCTGGAATGTTTTCATAGTACCTTTCTTCCTCCATCTCTGCTTTCCTTTGTTTCTTTTCTTGTCTCTTATTCTAATTCCAGAATTTGGGGGAAAATTGCAAAACATATCAAACTTGTCTGTTATTTGGATACTGCTGCTAAACTTTGCGGATGCACAATGCTGCAGGCAAACTGACTGCATACTTCCAAAGCCTACTCTGACTTTGTTGTTTGAATGCCCACATCTTTTAAAACCTCAGTGGTCACCACTCCATTTGTATGTTAGAAACAAGCATAACAGAAAGATTTATTTCAACAGCGGAAGAAGCCAGTTTATCATTTTAGGCCAAGGTACCCTATGACAGAGTAGAGAAGGATATACTGAAGTAGCTTTTTTTCTTTTTAAAAAATTACAGTAGATGGTCTTACTCTAATTCTCATTTCAGATAGATGTATATTTTAAATTCATGTCAAATACAAAGATCAGTGTGGCTGAACTCTGCTTGTAAGCCCAGGGTCTTTGTACTAGCTCATCTGCAATCTAAGACCCCACTTCTCAACATATTTTGACCTCAGCTTCAGTTCCAAGAAAAACCGAGGAATCTGATCCTCAAAACTCTATAATCTAAGCCACTAGATTCACACTGTTTCCATCAGCGCTGGGTCCCAACTTTCCCTTTCCTAAAATACCAATTATTTCAAAAAGCCAATATGCCAGTCTTCTTCACCATGGTACCTTCCAGATACAGAGGAACCACAACACCTAGAATTCCCAATCTACTCATCTGTTGGGTGAGCTGGCTAGCAATTCTAAGTGTTCAGGTCTCAACACATCTGAATGGGTCCATGTGATGAATGCTGCACTATGCATTCCATTGGCACCACAAACTCATTTAAATGTGCATGTGCAAACCCAGCTGTGCACAGTGTTAGCCTACCAATGCTACTAGTACTCTAGTTCTGTCACCCATAGGATAAATTGTTGGCATCATAGTGCTACATACATGGATGCTAAAATAACAATAAGATGCATGGCAGATGTCTGGTATTACAGTCATATGTCCCTGTGGCTAGTGCCACATTTAAATCAAAACTTGTTACTCCTTTCTTACCAAACATAACACAGCATAAACAATATCCATGCAGCTTTGGGAGAAAGGATCAATTCGTTTTTACATGAATGCAACTGTGTTTAGGATAGCTGTCCCTGACCTGGCACCCTCCAGATTCATTGGATGGCTACTACTATAATCTCCATTTGTGGTCCAACACACCTGAAGGGAAGGCTGAACACCACAGCAGGCTGACCTAGAGGAGGAGAACAAGATATATTCACGAAAACTCCTCTCAAACATAGTACATAGATTCATATAAGGTGGTGTCACTGTATTTCCTCACCTATCAAGACTGAGGTGAAGATGAAAATTAGCCACACATATCAATATATTAAGTGATAGACATTGCAGAAACAGATTAGTGTTGGATCTTAAGGAACATCTTATTCTCATGGATTTTTAAAATGTGATGCTGAGGATTTAGGACTTGGCTTATTCAGGAAGTGAGCCAAAGTTAATAAGATCCCAAATTCTTGGATCATCTAGGATGGAAGGGGGAAGAGTATATCAAAGCAAAGATTCAGATGAGTGTATGGATCCAGACAGTTATTCAAGTGGGGTAAATAGCTACTAAGCTAAGGAGTTATTTAACTGAAACAACTGTGTCTAGCAAACAACAACAAATGAAAAATTAATGTCTGGTCAAAAGAGCTTTTGACCTCTCACATTTCTATAGGAATGGGGAGATCAGGTTTCTATCTAGCGGAACCCTTAAAAAGTATTTCATTTCTTGTAAGTGGAAAGTAATACTCCAGCCACAAATGTTTAGAATTTTACAACAAAGTCTCAACCTGCCCTCCCCCCCCCTTCTTAAGCCTATAGGATTCGTAAGACAAACTCTTACCTTCTGCAGCTTTCCTCTGCAAAAGATGTTCTCACAGGATAAACCACACAAACAACTGTGAACAAGTGTCCCAGTTTACAGGAAAAACAGATGAGTTACAGGGCCTGCAACTACCTATCTCTATTTTATTTCACACACACACACACACACACACACACACACACACACACAAGGAATGGGAATACCCAGGGTTCCCAAAATCAATTATTTCCTTTTTACATTTAGCAAAAAGACTCCTGTAACCATCACTATCTGCAAAAGCTGAGCTTATACTCAGCAATTCTGAGACTGTCTACCAAAAAACTGAGCTACAATTTTCTACTCCCATGCACATACACACACACACAGATAGAGAACATTAGTTCTGCTTCTCCCTCCAAGTACAGAAACGGGTGGGGTGGGGTGAAATCTTCCAAAATAATGCTGATTGTTTTCCCTCCCAGAATAATGTTCCTTACCCCAAAACATGGAGGCCAAATCTAATTGCTTTGTCTCACATAGTGACAGGAAATGCAATGAAATGTCCTTCATGCCATAAAGAGGGCAAGAGAGGTGTCCTCCACAGAGCATCTCACTAATCATCCCACTAGAGAAACCACAAAGGCATCCCACTGTGACTCTCTCTCACCCTTCACATGCAGGGAATTAAAGCACTTTCCCCCTGCAGGGCTTACACGGTTGCCCTGCATGAGGAGAAGTGAACACTAGCCACCTTTTCGTCCTCCTTTGCCCTTTGTACACACATTTCTGCCCCCCCCCCGTCCCTACTACCTTCCCGTCTTCCAGCGCCCAAGGGGCTGCGCACCTCAGTCAGGTCCCCCATGCCACTATAGGGCCTAGACGCTCCAGCGCGGGCCGCCTCCTCTCCCACCCTCTCCTCTGGAAAACACGACCCTTCCAGCGCATGGACGGTCCCAAGATTGCACCCCAGTGCCACGCCGTTGGCGAAGGAGCCAGAAGCAGATCCCCGCCGGCATTCCTTTCCCTGAGGGGCCTCTCGGGTTCTGCCCTCCACTCCCCCCCCCCAACCCCACTTCCAGGCCCAGAGAAGGAGGCCCGTGAAGAAGCCGAGGAGGAACTAGGAGGTGGTGCCGTGCTTGATCCCCGCCAAGACCGGTCTCTCCGACATTGGCCGGGAAAGGGGGAAAAGCTTCCTTTCCCTCCCCTCTACCACCCCCGGCGGCCTAACCTGGCCTTGGCCGACCGCTCGTAGCTCCATCCCGGGCCGGTGCCCAGCGGATCCCCGAAGCCGGCGCTGGGGTAGTTCCTGTCCATGGGGAGGGGGCGCCGGGGCCAGCCGCGGTCTGTCAGTCCGTTCCTCGGCTCAGTCGGGGGGGCCCTGCGCCTCCTCCCGCAGCTACGGTCGAGGGGGGGCGATCGGGGAGGAGATCGGGGACAGCTGTCCCTCCTCCTCCTCTTCTTCCCCCCCTCGGCCGCTGCGCTCCCCTCCTCGGCCTTGGCTGAAGCCGCGGCCTGGCGCTAGCGCTCGGGCGGCTGGAGGAGGAGGAGGAGGAGGAGGAGGCGGAGGCAACGGCGGTGGAGGCGAGCCTCTGGGAGGCGGCTCATGGTGCAGCCATGTTCGTTGGGCGTCTATCTTCGCTCCGCTCCACTCCGTTTCCTCCCACAATCCCATGCTGTGGAGAGAAGGGGGGGGCAAGTCAGCTACGGAGTGATGGTGGACAAACGGAGGGACGGCGGAAGGGAGGGAGGAAGGAAGGAAAAGAAGAAAGAGAAATACAGTGGCAGAGAGAGAGGCAGGAAATGGACCATGGAGGAGAAGGGAAAGAAGCGAGCAAGAGGAGAAGAAGCGAAGAATGGATGATGGGTGGGTGGATGGATGGATGGATTGAGCAAGAAGAGGGGAAAAGCACAAAGGAATGCGCGGAGAGATGCGGTGGCAGGAATGAGGCCAAGTCGACCTGACAGGGCGGAAGAGGAAGGGTGGCTGAGAAAGTAGAAAAGAGAGAGAGAGAGAGATGGGGAGAGGAAGAACAAGGTGGAAGAAGCAGGAAGAGAGGGATGGAGAGAGGCCAGGGCAGAAATGGTAAAGGAGAAGGCGATGGAGGAAAGGGTACTATTCAGAAGGGGACTGGCGGGTGGGGAGAAGCTGGTGGGAACTTTTGCTGAGCAGCGATACATGAGGTCCTTGTGCCTTGATTTCCACAAGTAAATGAGGGAACTAATACAGAGGTGGATAGGATCATTGGCGGAATGTGTGTGTTCTGGAAGCTGTTTTGCAGTTGCATACTGCAAACATCAAAGTTTTCTAAGGGGATTCCCGAGCCTAAAAACATTGGTGAATTCATGATGGCTAAGGAAGGAGTCTGTATATTTTAATATTTAGAACACCCTTGCTGTGGAAGAGATGGTTGCATCCCGAAGTGGAATTATTTGTTTTGGCCAGACATTACATTTTACTTGTCCTCAGTAAGAGGTGTTCAAAGGTGTGGGAAAATGTTATACTGGCATGTGTTGGGTGCTTGGGTTGACTAGGTCTGCATTGATTTCACAGGCTGTAATGTTTAAAAGGTAGCATCTCCATAGGAAGTTTGAATTATATGTACACACTAAAAATGCATCCTTTTTGTTTAGAAGATACGTTGTTAATAGTGTACTGTGTATAAATGCTCACACTGAAATATATTAAATGTCAGTGGTTTGGACTAAGTCAGGGGTAGGTAACCTTGGCTCTTTTATGACTTGTGAACTTCAACTCCCTGAATTCCTGAGCCAGCATGGCTGGCTCTGGAATTCTGGGAGTTGAAGTCCACGAGTCATAAAAGAGCCAAGGTTGCCTACCCCTGGACTAAGTCATACATTACTCATGGTGTATCACATTAAGCCATAAATTATGGTTGATAAGCTACAATTGCTAGGGTTGCACAATTCAGCAAGCCACAAAGAAAGTGCATTTAGGCTTAGCACAGCCATACTAAAAGGACAATATCCTATGTGGCTTTTTAATGCAATCCTGGTTTCTGGATGGAATTGTAATGAGCATTGTAATGACCATCTAAGTTTTATTTCTAAATTTACAAACTGCAAAATCAGACTGTAATGTATTGGCCTAAATTGCTGATCTTAATTGCTTAATTGAGTCAAGCTATTCTCCAAAGCACCTGAAAGCAGGACAAGAAGCAACGGATGGAAACTAGTCAAGGAGAGAAGCAACCTAGAACTTCCTGACAGTTAGAACAATTAACCAGTGGAACAACCTGCCTCCAGAGGTGGTGAATGCTCCAACACTGGACGTTTTTAAGAAGAGACTGGACAGCCATTTGCCTGAAATGGTATAAGTTTTCCTGCCTGAGCAGGGGGTTGGACTAGATATCCTCCAAGGTCCCTTCCAACTTATTATTTTTATTATTATTACTTAAGTAAGTACTGTAATTGCTTAATGGTTTTGTATTGCTGCAACCCAGACTGTCTGTCTTCAGGCAGTTAACAAGGTTTTGGGAGGGAATGCTCACTTTAAATCTATTGGTTGCCGCCTAGAGGCAAACTGTATAAATAGTTGTTCAGCAGCCATTAGGGCTGCTTCTGTTGTCAGTTAATAAACATGCTTGCTGTTTCAACGCTCGTCAATGTCTAATTGAACCAAGAACTTAACACAGACCATGAGATTTAATATAAATCAAGCAAATTACATGAATCCACTTTTAAAGGGGAATTGGTTTTAAGGCTTAAGGAAAAGCTATCGGCTACAGTTTCAGTCCAGAGGTCATTTAAAAGATTTTAGCCTGGAATAAAACAACCTTAAACTTCACCAGAACCATGTTTTAACAGAGACTTTAAATAACTTGTACGTTTTGTTTGGCCACAACAAGCTGATTGGTCTTTGAATTCACGCCTCAGGTAGTGCTCAAGAAAAAGACACCAAGCCTTGTTAACTAGATACAATGGGACAACCTTCCAGCAAAAGCATATTCTGGATCACTTATACTGTAACTACAAAGGAGTGGTTTTATTTATGCTTCTACGTTAATTAGACAGAATTCTACAATTAGTATAAAAGTGAGTGGGGTGGTGGCCTAGAGTGGAGCTCTCGCTTCACAATCAGAAGTCTGTGAGTTCGATACTAGGTAGCGGGAGATATTTCACTGGGCAAAAACAGAAAATATCTGCTCTGACCTCCATGTAGGTGTCAGGAAGGGCATCCGGCCAGTAAACGCTCAGCTCCATTCAGTTGACCCGACCACCCCGATGCAAGGGATTATAGGGTCGTTAAAAAATACTATCAGTACAAAAGCATCTACATTTTGCATCTCATGGTCTAGAGTAGATAGATTACTGTATCATGCTAGTTCAAATTGTGTGTTTAGAGCCCCGTTTGCTGCTTTCATAGACCTTACAGCAGCATTTGATATGGTAAATAGAGACGTACTATGGAGTAAATTGACATCTCTTAAAATAGAACCCAGACTCCTGGCTTTGATTTAAGCCCTTTACACAAGTACCTGTTTGAGGGTGCAGTATGGGGTTAATGGGGCCCTGACTAACAGGATTCACACAAATAAAGGGATAAGGCAAGGGTGTATCCTGGCCCCATTATTATTTAATTTATACATCAATGACTTGCCAGGGTTAATGAAAGATACCATGGTACACATGCCGATGATCCTAAATACATACTGTAACAGCTTGCTTTATGCTGATGATATGATTTTATTATCATACAAGTAGGATTACGTAGGCTATTAATAAGATTCAGCTCTTATTGCCAGGATAACTCCCTAATTATTAGCAAATCTAAATAAAAAATAATGGTGTTTGGAAGAAACCATCAGAGACATAAGTGGCAATTAGATGGTGAACCAATTGAGCAGGTTAATACCTTTGTATATTTGGGAGTAACTTTTTCCAAGACTGGATCTTGGGCCTGCCATCATCAACAGAGTACATTTAGAGCAAAAGCCCGTTTGAATTTTTTTTAATTCCATTTATATCCCGCCCTTCTCCGAAGACTCAGGGCAGCTTACAAGCTTAGCAGTAGCCTTCATTCTATGTATATAGAATTTATTGCTCAAACTAAAGAACCATAGTTACCCAGGGTCCCTAGCTCCATTACTCAAGGTTTATAAGGCTAAAGTTACCACAATGCTCTTGTATGGAGCAGAAATTTGGGGTCTTTACTCAACCACAGTCCTAGAACAAACACAGTCCCAGCATTTGAGATGTATTTTGGGTGTAGATCCAAGAACATCTGCTGCAGCAGTTAGAGCTGAATTGGGAATTCATACAATTCAGGCATTATCTAAAATTAGAGCTTATAACTACTGGTGCAAAGTTAATGAAATGGAGACTGATAGACTCCCCAAATTATGCCTACTAGAGCAAATAAAACTACAATCACAAATCTCCTGGATCACCAAACTAACAAATTTTGTAAGAAGCTGTGGCCTTCCTGTCTCTTGCGTAACAGGAGAACAATCTAAAAAGAGTTGCCCAAAGAATTAAGGATGTAGAAGCACAAACTGATATAGCTATCCTTAGTAAGGTGGGTAACTTGAAATGGCTGAGTAAATACAAACGTACTTTTCAAGTGGTCAGTTATTTGAAGTTACAACTCCCAAAACATCTTAGGGAGATATTTACAAGAGCGAGATTCGAACAGCTTGACACAATGGTCAGATATGGGAGATTTCATGCTATACCGTACAATGAGCGTCTCTGCATTTGCGGAGCGGCAGAGGTAGAGGACCTGGCTCACATCCTATTTGACTGTTGTCTGTATAAGAGGGTGAGAGACAGGTATCTTGGTCTATATACCAAACGAATGACCCATTGGGATCCCCATATCAAAATAACTTACCTTATGTCCGGTCAGAACTTGAAAATAACATTTAACGTAGCACAGTATTTAAACAAAATGATCTGGTTAAGATCTGCATATGTGGGACTGATTGGGGTAGATTGCAAGGGCGACTCCGAAATATAATGTTATATTATAATGTTATATAATATTTTATCTATATCTTAAATTATTGTACATTATTACAATTTCATTTTAGATTGTATTTTATTACTATTTCATCTTAAATTGTATTTTATTTTAATTCCATTTTAAATTGTATTTTATCAAATTCCATTTTAAATTGTATTTTATCAAATTCCATTTTGGATTGCTTTTATCAAGTTTTGGTGACAGTTTGTTGCTGGAACTTTGCACTTTGATATGGCCCAAGGGCTAATCAATAAAGTTGTTGTTGTTGTGTTCAGAGCCCCTGTCAGGCAGGAATTAGCATTGTACAATCAATCAGAATATACCTGGAAGGGACCTTGGAGGTCTTCTAGTCCAGGGATCCCCAACCTGTGGGCCGCATCACCGGGCCGCATGAAGGAATGGCCAGTGGAACAGCTTGCCTTTGGATGTTGTGGGTGCTTCATCACTGGATGTTTTTAAGAAGAGACAGGACAGTCACTTGTTTGAAATGGTATTGGGTCTCCTGCTTGAGCAGGGGGTTAGACTAGAACAGAGGTCTCCAACCTTTTTGATTTGGTGGCCTGGAAAGGGAGGCAGGCACTGCTATGTGCGCGCATGTGCAAAAATGAGCCCTGTGCACACAAATGGGCCGCACAAGAGCGCATGAGCTCACACAAACATCCGTGCATGAGTGCATGCATGTGCACTCACCCTCCCACTTGCTCTAGCACAGACACATCAAACACAAGGCCCACGGGCCGGATGCGGGCCGACATGTGGTTCCATCCGGCCCGGGGACCTGCTCTGAAAAGAGCGAAGGACTGGCCCACTGCACCTCAGCCCGGCCTGCCCCAGGCCGACCGGGCGCTGATCTACAACCTAATTGCATCCATCAAAGCCAGAACGTGCTCAGTGTTAAATCCACGGGACAGCCCCCGCCCCCTGCGTGCGCACGCAAGCAGAGTCCAGTGTCCCTGCTGGCTGTCTTGTCACGCATGCTGACTTCACCCAGGATGCCAGCGCTGGCTGTCTACTGTGCGCACACTCGGGGTGGGGCAGAGGTGGCAAGGCAGCTCCTTGCTGGTTCCAGTGGATCTTAGGCTGAGTGCGTTCTGGCTTTGATGGACACAACCAGGATGTAGATCAGTGCCAACCCCCACCCCCACCAGCACCTCCAGCCTTGCAGCCACGAGGCATCCCTTTCAACAGGACCACCCCCACCCACCCACATAGTATAGGAATGGCCAGCAGCAGCATATTAGTGCTGGCAATCCCTCCCCCTCCCATCACCCCTTCCTGAGTGTGGGGGGGGGGAGAAGGAAAGAGATGAGAAGGCAAAGGAAGGAAGGGAGGGAGGGAGGGAGGGAGGGAAAAAGGGAGAGAGAAAGGAAGGAACAGGGAGGAAGGAATGGAGAGTGGGAGGGAAGAAGGAAGGAACAGAGGAAGGAAGGGAAGAAGGAAGGAACAGAGGGAGGAAGGAAAGGAGGATGGAAGGGAGGAAGGGTGGGAAAGACCATGTCCCGGCACTCACCCCGGTCCCACCCTCCTCTGCCAGAGACCCTCAGATCTGCCCCAGTCCTACCCAGGAACCTCTAAAGCAAGTGATGTCGAGTTGGCCACACAGACCCAGTAGGCCATGCCCATCCTAGCCATGCCCACCCAGTAGGCCACACCCATCCTAGCCACACCCACCCGGCTCCCCGAGGGCAACCACAATGCTGGTGTGGCCCACAATGAAATTGAGTTTGACACCCTTGCTCTAGCGCCACCCCGAGTGTCCCACCAGCACTAGGGCTGCCCCGAGCATCCCGCCCACGCTAGTGCCGCCCTGAGCATCCTGACGGTGCTAGCGCTGCCCCGAGCGTCCTGACGGAGCTAGCAACACCCCACCCCCAAGCATCCTACTGGTGCTAGCGCTGCCCTGAGCATCCTGCCAGCGCTAGCGCCGCCCCACCCCCAAGCATCCCACCGGCACTAACCCCACCCTGCCCCTGAGCATCCCGCTGGCACTAGCACTTCCCTGAGCATCCCGCCGCCGCTAGCACCACCCCGCCCTGAACATCCTGCCGGTGCTAGCACTGCACTGCCTGACCGCTGAGCGTCCTACTGGCACTAGTGCCGCCCATAGCGTCCCACCAGCGCTAGCGTCATCCCATTTCCAGCACTAGCGTGCACGCAACCCCATTTGCATGCGCACATGGGGCTCATTTTTGTGCACACGCGCGCGGCCCATTTGCGCATGTGCACATAGCGGTGCCTGCCTCCCTTTCCTGGCCGCCAAATCAAAAAGGTTGGAGACCTCAGGGGAGTTTCCGGTGATGACGCTGCAAGATGGGGGCTGGGGAATGAATCTCCCTTCCCCAAGCCCGATTTTTACCAGCTGGGGAGTTCAATAGGACCAAAAGTCACCCCGTAGAGGTCACTGGTCAAAGGGTAAAACTTTGCAGATCGCGGGCCAGCAGTAGCTGGCCTGCTTGATCCAAAGGAGCCCTCGAGACCGGCAGGAAGAAAGGCTGACCACACCCATGTGGTCTGCCAGAAGCAGCTGATTGTCAGAGACAACAAATTTTAAAGCGGAAGGCAAAACAGCCGATCTGGGTGAGACTACTTTCCTTATCTCTCTATAAGTGGAAGTACCGGTTCTATGAAACAGCATTCAAAAACAAATCCCCAAGCTCCAGGGAGGGGGGATTTTTTCACTTACTCCTCCCTCCTGAACTATAAGCGGCGGTTTAAGCTTTGGGGAAATTAAAACTGACTTAACAATACTGTGAAGCTGACTGAGGCATAAAAGAAGGATAACTTGGAAAACGTTTGGTTTTATAAATCTTTTTTTTTGTTTATTTCTTTTTTGGAAACCATCAGGTTTTTAACTTCTTAAACTTTTTCAAAGTATGATGAGAATGCACATCTAATGACATCTAGTGACAAAACTGAGAACTACATGCAGCTTGCTCTGATTGGAGTAAAACTTGGCTGTATGCCCAGTCATTGCTTATAGTTTAAACATTTTGGTGTCCTTGGAATTTAAAGTCCTGAAGATTGTGGCTGGAAAAAAAAGACTCTTTTTGGATTGCCCTGTCTTACAGGATGGATTACAGTTATAAATAAAAACTGTGTTTGAAGTCATCGGACTTCCCTGGATTACAAATACAGCTTGACCTGGAATCTTTACAAGCTGTTTTGAAAGAGTGGAAAAAAAATACAGCAGTACTTAAAAAAACAGACTTACCAAAAATTCCAAAGAATATTCGAAACATATTAAATGGAAAAATATCAATGATGGAGATTGTAGAGGCTATAAAAAGGCAAAAAAAATATGACTCCTGGCCCAGATGTATTACCTGCAGAATTTATAAATCACTACAAGATACATTAAGTCTGATCCTGAAAGAACTGTGTAATGAAATTCTCCTGGAGGCTAAAATACCAAATACATGTACGGTTTACAAAGAAGACAACAAGAGATGAAGTACTACGGAAAGTTAGAGATGAACCAATACAATATAAAAATAAAGAAATTGTGGTCTTAAAGCAGATACCCAAGAGAGTTAGAGACATATGAAGACAGTATCACTTTTTGACCACGAAGCTGATTGCCAATGGTATAAATTTCAGATGGCTGATGCCGGAAGGCATCTTAATAAACTGGAACAATACAAGATATAGACTGGACTCAGTTTGGAAAGCAGAAGATTTTGAAGTGAGGAATAGGTCAATCTTAGATGAAGGAGTGAAACTAAGCCAAGAGAAGAGTAAGGAGCAGAAACAAACAGAAGAGAGGACTCAAGGAGCAACTGCACAAACAGAAGAACAGAAAGAGGAAGATGACCAAAAGGGCGAGGATGAAGGACTTGCCAGAGAACAAAGGACTACTAGATCTACTAGACCGAAATATAAATAAATGGAAATGGAGAAAGAAAATGGAATCTTCTCAGTAAACACAAATGGACTGAATTCCCCAATTAAAAGAAATAAGATTTTTAGGAAATTACGGAAATTGAATTTGGATATAATCTGTTTGCAAGAAACCCATATAAAAGAACAACATGATAAATTATTGGAATATCCAAAAATTGGAAAACTTTATTATGCATCAGCGCAACAGAAAAAAAGAGGAGTCGCTATATACATTAAGGAAACAATAGATTCTAAAATGATATATTCAGATGAAGAAGGAAGAATTTTAATGGTAGAAATTTATCTGCATCAAAAGCAAATATTATTAGTGGCAATTTATGCACCGAATAATAATCAAGAAAAATTTTACAAAAACTTACATAGAAAAATAATAGAAATGGAGTACCAAAATATTTGCCTCTTAGGAAATTTCAATGCAATAATAGATGGAAAAATTGACTATAAAAGTAACAAAACAGGGAAAAGTGGAAGAGGAAGATTACCTAAGACATTTTTTGATATGGCGGGGGAAATTGGAATTCAAGATGTTTGGAGGGAAGTTAGTGCACAAAAATTGCAATATACTATTTATTCAAATAGACAAAAATCCTGGTCAAGGATTGATATGATTTGGATGACTGCTGACGTGAGAATGAACGTTCAGGACATTGAAATAGAAACAGGCATATGGGCAGATCATAATCCTTTGAAAATGACCCGGAAAGGAATACATAAAGGGCCAAGATGGACTTTAAATCGTTCTATATTAAAAGAAAAAGAATTTATAGAGTTAACAAAAAAAGAAATGGAATTCTTCTTCAAAGAAAATTAAAAAAAAGATACAACAGCACAAAATGTATGGGATACAGCTAAAGCGTACTTTAAAGGTATAGTGATAACGTATATGGCAAGGAAAAATAAACAGAGAAAACAGCAATATGTATTATTAAAAGAAGAATTTGGAAAGTTAGAAATAGAACTGCAAAGAAATCCACAAAAATGGACATAATAAAACATAAATTAAATCTGTTAGACTCAGAAAAAGTGGCAGAACAGATAAAAAGAGCGAAACAATTTTTTTTTGAAAATGCCAATAAGCCGGGAAGATGGTTAGCTTATAAACTTAAAAAACAGAAAGAAAAAAAATGATACGTAATTTACTCGATGGGAAAGGTTATTTACAATATAAAAATGAAGAAATAAAAAAGATAAAGAAATAAAAAAGATAGTTAAAGAATTCTATAAGGAACTGCATGATAAGGAGGAGACTTCAAGAGAAAAAACTGTAAAATATCTGGAAGAAAGTAATCTTCCAAAGATTTCAGAGACATTTAAAAATATGTTAGATGATGGGGTTACAATAACAGAGGCCATAAAGAGACAAAAAAATGGGAAAACACCAGGTCCAGATGGACTTCCGGTGGAGTTATATAAGAACTTACAAGAGATACTAAGCGAACCGTTGAAAGACGTTTGTAATGGACTTTTATTAGAAGCTAAAATGCCAATGACGTGGATTGAAGCAAATATCACTTTAATTCCAAAAGAAGATTCGGATATGACCCAGATTAAGAACTATACAGGTGAAACTCGAAAAATTAGAATATTGTGCAAAAGATCATTTATTTCAGTAATGCAACTTAAAAGGGGAAACTAATATATGAGATAGACTCATTACATGCAAAGCAAGATAGTTCAAGCTGTGATTTGTCATAATTGTGATGATTATGGCTTACAGCTCATGAAAACCCCAAATCCACAATCTCAGAAAATTAGAATATTGTGAAAAGGTGCAATATTCTAGGCTCAAAGTGTCCCACTCTAATCAGCTAATTAAGCCATAACACCTGCAAAGGGTTCCTGAGCCTTTAAATGGTCTCTCAGTTTGGTTCAGTAGCAATCACAATCATGGGGAAGACTGCTGACCTGACAGTTGTGCAGAAAACCATCATTGACACCCTCCATAAGGAGGGAAAGCCTCAAAAGGTAATTGCAAAAGAAGTTGGATGTTCCCAAAATACTGTATCAAAGCACATTAATAGAAAATTATGTGGAAGGGAAAAGTGTGGAAGAAAAAGGTGCACAAGCAGCAGGGATAACCGCAGCCTGGAGAGGATTGTCAGAAAAAGGCCATTCAAAAGTGTTGGGGACTTTCACAAGGAGTGGACTGAGGCTGGAGTCAGTGCATCAAGAGCCACCACACACAGACGGATCCTGTACATGGGCTTCAAATGTCGTATTCCTCTTGTCAAGCTGCTCCTGAACAACAAACAACGTCAGAAGCGTCTTACCTGGGCTAAAGAAAAACAGACCTGGTCTGTTGCTCAGTGGTCCAAAGTCCTCTTTTCTGATGAGAGCAACTTTTGCATCTCATTTGGAAACCAAGGACCCAGAGTCTGGAGGAAGAATGGAGAGGCACACACTGCAAGATGCTTGAAGTCCAGTGTGAAGTTTCCACAGTCTGTGTTGATTTGGGGAGCCATGTCATCTGCTGGTGTTGGTCCACTGTGCTTCATTAAGTCCAGGGTCAATGCAGCCGTCTACCAGGAGATTTTGGAGCACTTCATGCTTCCTTCCGCAGACGAGCTTTATGGGGATGCTGACTTCATTTTCCAGCAGGACTTGGCACCTGCCCACACTGCCAAAAGCACCAAAACCTGGTTCAATGACCATGGGATTACTGTGCTTGATTGGCCAGCAAACTCGCCTGACCTGAACCCCATAGAGAATCTATGGGGCATTGCCAAGAGAAAGATGAGAGACATGAGACCGAACAATGCAGAAGAGCTGAAGGCCGCTATTGAAGCATCCTGGTCTTCCATAACACCTCAGCAGTGCCACAGGCTGATAGCTTCCATGCCACGCCGCATTGAGGCAGTAATTGCTGCAAAAGGGGCCCAAACCAAGTACTGAGTACATATGCATGCTTATACTTTTCAGAGGTCCGATATTATTCTATGTATACTCCTTGTTTTATTGATTGCATGTAATATTCTAATTTTCTGAGATTGTGGATTTGGGGTTTTCATGAGCTGTACGCCATAATCACAATTATGACAAATCACGGCTTGAACTATCTTGCTTTGCATGTAATGAGTCTATCTCATATATTAGTTTCCCCTTTTAAGTTGCATTACTGAAATAAATGAACTTTTGCACAATATTCTAATTTTTCGAGTTTCACCTGTAGACCGATCTCATTGCACAATGTGGATTATAAAATTTTTACTTCAATAATGGCGGAGAGATTGAAAAAATATTTAGTTGAATTTATACACCCAGATCAAAATGGCTTTTTACCAAAGAGACAAATTAAAAATAACTTAAGAGTGATAATAGATGTATTAGAATACTATGAGCTACATCCAGGGAAACAAATGGCATTAATATTCTTAGACGCTCAAAAGGCATTTGATAATCTTTCATGGCAATTTATGATTCATCAATTACAAATAATGGACTTTGGACAGAATTTTATAAATACGGTAAAAACAATATATAACAAACAAACAGCCAAAGTGATTGTGAATGGAGATTGTACTGAGAGCTTTGAAATAAGGAAAGGCACAAGGCAAGGATGCCCTTTATCCTCTCTGCTATTAATTTTCACTTTAGAAGTGAAAATTCACAACTTGGGCATCCTCTTGGATTCACGGCTCAATCTTGAAGACCATATAGGAGCCGTGACCAGGGGGGCTTTTGCCCAGCTTTGTCTGGTGCGCCAGTTGCGGCCCTATCTGGACCGAGATGCCCTACGCACAGTCACCCATGCGCTCGTGACCTCCCGGCTAGACTACTGCAACGCTCTCTACATGGGGCTGCCCTTGAGGACCACTCGGAGGCTTCAACTGGTGCAAAATGCAGCCACGCGAGTTGTGATGGGAGTTTCCTGATACTCCCGTGTAACACCTCTTCTCCGTGAGCTGCATTGGCTTCCGGTTGCCCTCCGGGTGAGATTCAAGGTGCTGGTAATGACCTATAAAGCTCTAAATGGCTTGGGTCCGGATTATCTAAGGGAGCACCTGCTGCCGGCATCAACTTCCCATCGTCCTGTGTGCTCCCACAGGGAGGGCCTTCTAAGGGTACCGCTGGTTAAGGAATGCCGGCAGGTTATTCCCAGGAGAAGGGCGTTCTCTGTGGGCGTGCCGGCCCTATGGAACCAACTTCCCACGGAACTCAGGACTGCCCCCGACCTTCGCTCATTTCGCCAGGACTTGAAAACCTGGTTTTTCGAGCTGTCTGGCCCAGACTGAGGGGTTTTAACTAATTTAATTTAATTGGGTTTTAGTTTAACTTCAGGGACTGTAATTTAATCATAGTTTTAACTGATTTTAATTTTGTATGTTATGTATTTTAATTTTCCCTGTAAACTGCCCTGAGCCCTACGGGAATAGGGCGGTATATAAATTTAAATAATTAATAAATAAATAAATAAATCGAAATATAAGACAAGATACAGAAATAGAGGGTTGGGGATAAAGGGTGAAACATATAAGTTACAAGCATTTGCTGATGATTTAGTATTTATTTTGGAAGAACCCTTGGAGATGATCCCAAAATTGTGGGGGAAGATAGAACAATATGGAGAAATAGCGGGACTAAAAATAAATAAAGAAAAAACTGTGAGATGGCCTCACGAGATCGATGATTCGTTAAGGTGCTTCCAAGTAAAAAGAGCAGCACGCAGGGATGCAATCATATGAAGCTTTATTTAACAATAAAGTAGAGAGAAAGAGTTCCCTGGCATGGAGGCATCCATGCCTGGATTGAGCTCATGGATCAGCAAGTAAGCAAGCAGAAGAGAGAACAAAGAGAGCAGAGAGAAGAGCAGCCCCTGAGCAGAGGTTTTTATGGGGGTCCTCAGCCCCTCCCTTACCAATTAACTCTCGCCAATGGGGCTGCAGGGGCCGGGGACCCCTGACCCACCAGTGGGAGCAAAGATGCCTCTTTGCTCCCATCTGATGACCTTTTTGGGGAACTGCCATGGCTGGCACAAAAAACATCTAACAATTCCCCTTCTTGCCAGCCAATGACAGGGACCAGTGAATGTATGTGAGGGGGCGAGCAGGTGTCATAGACATGCATATACACGTTCAGAAGACCAAACACAAACGCTTACACAGAAGGTTGTGCCGGTCAATGGGAACAGGTTTGGTGAACAGGTCAGCTATCTGGTCAGTTGTATTACAATACTCAATATGTATAAACCCCATTTTGGCAAGCTGCCTGACATTTTTATAGCGTATGTCTATGTGGCGGGACCTAGAGCCCACTGCATATGCCCCTGAGATTGCAATTGCAGCCGTATTATCCTCTTGAATTTGGATGGGCAGAGGAGGAGGTGCCCCGATGCTCGCTATCAGAGCATCGAACCAAATCAAATCATTGGCCGTGTCTGACAGGCTGGCATATTCCGCCTCGGCCGTGGAGCAAGAAACAAATTTTTGCTGCCTAACATGCCAATGGATAGGACAGCCATTTAGCAATATGAGGAAACCAGAGGTGCTCCGTCTACTCTTAGTGTCGCCAGCCCAGTCTGCATCCGAGTAAGCGGAGAGCTGAGCCGTCTTCCCCTTCTCTGGTTCCAGCACAAGGAGAGCATCGGTCGTGCCCCTGAGGTAGCTAAGTACCCTCTTAACAGCAGTCCAGTGGAATTCCTTTGGGTGTTCCACATGCCTGGACAGTAGATTCACGGCTAAAGCTATGTCAGGCCTGCTCCAATTGCTGATATATAGCAAGGAGCCGATCACAGATCTGTAAAGCTTATTATCTGTGAACTCAGGACCGTCCTTGTGAGTGTGATTGTAATAGTCACTTTGTATCGGTCTATGCGTTGGGTTAGATTCTGCCATTTTGCATTTGGCCAATAACTCCTCAATCTTTTCTTTCTGAGATAGAGCGAACCCCCCCTTAGTGGCCAAGATGTGCACACCCAAGTACTTGTCAACCCGCCCCAAAGACTTCAGGGTAAACTTTTCCCCCAGGGCCTTGGCAAATTCATCACACCCTTCCTTGTCAGGCCCTACATATAGGAGGTCGTCCACATAAACTAACACCTGTTCTGTGATACCCTTGGAGTTGCGTGTGAAAACACATTCATCTGCATGGGATGCACTGAAACCAACTCATTCTAAACTTTTTCTAAGGCAGTCGTACCATAGTTTCCCCGACTGCTTGAGGCCATATAACCCTTTTCGGATCAGCCATGTGTTTTCCCCCTGCTGCTGGTAGCCAGGAGGGGCCCTCACGTAGATCTGCCGGTCCACGTTGGCGTGGAGGTAAGCCGTCTGGATGTCAAATTGGAAGACTTCCTCCCCCAGAGCGGCTGCAGTTACGAGGGCGGCCTTGACGCTCTCTGCCCGGACGGTTGGAGAGTAGGTCTCCCCGTAGTCCTCCATGTAGCGCTGGGCGAACCCCTGAGCTACCAAACGGGCCTTATACAGGTAGAGGCCATTGGCAAGTGGTTTAGCCTTGAAAACCCACCTTGTGCCAATGACTTTCCTCTCCTTTGGTGGTTGCTGGGGGGTGAAGACCTTGAGCTTTTTCAGGCTCGCCATCTCCTGCTCCATCGCGAGCTGCCATTTCTCCTGTTCTTCGATGGGCAGCTCCTGGATGTCAGAGAAGGATTTTGGGGTGACCACAACGCTGTTGACAGACGCGATGTGCCCAATGTCGATTCTCTTTGGTGGGATCCCTTTGTTGGACCGCTTTGACCTCCTGACCTTCTGCCACTCACCGCCCTTTTCTTCCGCGGGTTCCACGTCTGCCAGCATTTCATAATTGGGACGTGTAGACCCTTTGTCCCAGGTGCTGGGCATCATGGGTCTTTGAGACGTCTCTGGGGGTGAAGACGGCGTGTCTTCTCCCTTGGGACTGGACGGCTCATCCTTCCCATCTGAACCAGGTAGGATGACATCTTTGTCTTGTTCCTCGCTTTCGTCGGTGGCAGGGTATGTGGTCGTCTCAGGTGATGTCGTGGTCGGTGTGTCCTTGCTGGGTCGGTTGACATGTGGGCTCAGATCATTTGAGTGGATCTGGGTCCAATTGGAGTCCTCTTCGAAGGAGGCAGATTGGGAAGTCACAGTCCTGCCCCTTTCTCCCAGGAAACGGTAGGCCTTGGAGCCAGGAGCATAGCCCAAGAACCTCAGTCTCTGGGAGACAGATCTCCCCTTCTTCCGCAGCTGCTTGGGGATGTGCACCCAAGCATAGGAGCCAAACACACGCAAGTGTCCCAGACTTGGTTTCCTACCGTGGACCAGGAAATATGGGGTCTGGTCCACAACACTGTTGCTCCTGGCCTTTCTGCTTATAAAATGGCTGCGGATTCCCGTTTCGGCGTGGAGGCTATGGGGGAGACTTTTCTGTCTCCTTTTTCTCAGAGGACGATGGAGACTTGGCTGCTTGAATCTGAGCACTTGACATTTATAACTGAGCTCCCTGCTGCCCTAGAAATGGATTTAGCGTGTTTGGATGGTCTTTGCTTGCTACTTTCTAAGATGGATTGGAGACTGGAACAGGATTTGGGACATTTTTTCTCCTGTTCCCGTGACCTCCCTATGATGTTCCGGAAGGAGTCTAGGACAGGCCGTGGTGAGAGGGCGGCCCTGGACTGGCTATCAATCCCCTGCTGGTGTGAGAGACTAGCAGGGGGGACTTCTGCTCCCCCAGCAATGCTGCCCTTATCCATCCCAGGCTGGATTTCATGGCTAGGTGAGAGGACAGTCATGGGCTCTTGTCTGGACCGGCTCAGGTGAGAGCAGAGCCAGACTGGCAGATTGCTGGATGAAGACACGTTCTGGACTTAATGTTTTTTACATCTGAACTAACATCTTATCATCTTAATAACATCTGACCCCATTTGTGAATAATGGCTCATATGGACAGTTCCATCTCATGGCTCGAGTACAATACTCTGGATCGGACTTGTACGCCCTCAGAGGGGTTTCTCCCTCCTGGATACGACCAGCCTTCCTTTCTAACATTCCCCTTGATGACGGGCCCAATTGCTGGGACCCCGAGAGGTGGCTGGGCTTAACTAGGGGCCTCGAGTTGAGACGTGCTAAGAGGCCCCTGATAAAAATTTTAGCCGGTTATTTTAAAAGGTTAGGGAGGGGGAGGGGTAGGAGGGTGGGGAGGGAATCTTGAACCGGCACTCAGTCTGGGCCTGTTAGGGGTCCTGACGGGACGGGGTTGGGGGAGGTGGCTGCTGGTTCTGGGAATGTTGGGGTGGGGCTTCAAATCCCCACGACGATAGGGAATTGCAGCAGGTGCTTGCACGGAGGGCCATATCAACACCCGGGATCGCGCCCCCGCTATCTCCGAGCGGTGGCGCGCTCCGACCCTCCGGTTAGCACCCTCTTACCCGGGGATGAGGGTGATCAGGTCCCTGAGCTCAGGCTGGTCTATTTTAACGCTAGATCCGTCGATAACAAAGCTCCCCTCATTCATGATCTGATCGAGGAGGAATGTGCGGATCTAGTGTGCATTACGGAAACTTGGTTGGGTTCGGAGGGAGGGGTGCCTCTGACCGAGTTATGCCCTCCAGGTTTCCGGGTGCTACACCAGTCACGGGCTCAGGGCAGGGGTGGTGGGGTGGCAGTGGTTATTCGGGAGACTCTGTGTCCGTGGGAGGCCACCATTGTCCAGATGGCTGGGAGTGAATCCCTCCTCTTGAGATGTGGTCCTCGGGCTCAGTTGGGCTTGTTGCTCACATACCTGGCGCCCGGCTGTGTGGCAACAGCCCTGCCCGAGCTGCTCGACACTCTCTCAGGGCTGGCGGTGGAATTCCCCAGGCTTATAGTCCTGGGTGACTTCAACCTGCCGTCACTGGGAGGGTCGTCTGAGTTAGCTTGGGAGTTCATGGCCTCCATGACGGCCATGGGCCTGACCCAAGTTATTGAGGGCCCGACTCATGTGGGGGATCATACTCTCGACCTGGTGTTCCTATCTGGACAATAGTTGGATGATCTGGGTGGGGGTTCACCGACCATCACCCCCCTGTCATGGTCAGATCATTACCTCCTGTGGCCGGTTTTCCGTTATGCCACCCCCCGCCGCTGGACGGCAGAACCGACCAGGTGGTTCCGCCCCAGGCGCCTAATGGGCCCGGAACGGTTCCAGAGGGTGCTTGGGCCTATACCCATCACCCTTACCCACAGCCCAGTCGATGCTCTGGTGGATGCCTGGGAAACGGCGGCCGCTGGGGCACTTGACTGCGTTGTACCCTTGCGACCTCTGACCCTGCGCAGATCCCGTTGGGCCCCATGGTTCTCTGTGGAGCTTCGGGAGATGAAGCGTTGGAGACGAGGTCTAGAGAGCGGTTGGAGGTCCAGCCGATCCGAATCTGACCGATTTATAAGGTCTTATCTTGCGGCGATAAGGACGGCGAAGTCTAACTACTTTGCTGCCCTTGTCGCGTCCGCAGATAATCGACCGGCCGCCCTGTTTAGGGTAACTCGCTCCCTCCTTAACCAGGAGGTGAGAGAGAATCCCTTGCGGGGACGAGCCGAGGAGTTTAGTCATCATCTGGCGGATAAAATCGCTCAGATCCGGACCGGTCTGGACTCTGACTGGGCAGAGTCTGATGTGGAGGAATCGGGCGGTCTTGAGCATGTTATCTGGACTGAGTTCGACCCTGTTTCCCCTGATGATGTGGACAGGATCATGGGGAGACTGAGCACCACCACCTGTTTGTTGGATCCGTGCCCCTCCTGGCTAGCTTATGCGGCCCGGGAGGGGACACGAGGCTGGTTCCATGCAGTAATAACTGCTTCTTTGAAGGGGGGTGTCTTCCCTGCCACCTTGAAGGAGGCGGTGGTGAGACCCCTCCTCAAGAAGCCTGCTTTGGACCCGGCTGTTTTAAATAACTATCGTCCAGTCTCCAACCTTCGCTTTTTGGCGAAGGTTGTTGAGAGTGTGGTGGCGCATCAGCTTCCTCTGTTCCTGGAGGAAACTGATTATCTGGACCCGTACCAATCGGGTTTCAGGCCCAGACACAGCACGGAGACGGCATTGGTCGCGCTGGTGAATGATCTCTGGAGGGCTAAGGACAGGGGTTGCTCCTCTGTCCTGGTCCTATTAGATCTCTCAGCGGCTTTCGATACCATCGACCATGGTATCCTGCTGCGGCGTCTCAGGGGGTTGGGAGTGGGAGGCACCATTTTACGGTGGTTCTCCTCCTATCTCCTGGGCCGCTCGCAGTCGGTGTTGACGGGAGGGCAGAGATCCGCCCCGAGGCCTCTCATTTGTGGAGTTCCTCAGGGGTCGGTTCTCTCGCCCCTCCTGTTCAACATCTATATGAAGCCGCTGGGCGAGATCATTCGTGGTTTCGGGGTGGGGTATCATCAGTACGCTGATGATACCCAAGTTTTTCTTTCCACCCCGAACCAACCCAGTGATGCCCTCGCCGTGATGTCCCGGTGCCTGGAGGCGGTCCAGGTCTGGATGGGGAGAAACAGGCTTCGTCTCAATCCCGCCAAGACTGAGTGGCTGTGCATATCGGCATCTCGGGTCAACCAGACTATTCCATCTCTAACGATGGGGGGTGAGGTGTTACCCCCCGTTGATAGGGCTCGCAACTTGGGCGTCCTCCTGGATTCACGACTCAATTTTGAAGACCACATAGGAGCCGTGACCAGGGGGGCTTTTGCCCAGGTTCGCCTGGTGCGCCAGTTGCGTCCCTATCTGGACCGAGATGCCCTACGCACAGTTACTCATGCGCTAGTGACCTCCCGTTTGGACTACTGCAACGCTCTCTACATGGGGCTGCCCTTGAGGACCACTCGGAGGCTTCAACTGGTGCAGAATGCGGCCGCGCGAGTTGTAATGGTGGTCTCCCGATACTCCCATGTAACACCTCTACTCCACGAGCTGCATTGGCTGCCAGTTGCCCTCCGGGTGAAATTCAAGGTGCTGGTCATTACCTATAAAGCCCTACATGGCTTGGGTCCGGGGTATTTGAGGGAACACCTGCTGCCAGCATCAAGTGCCCTTCGTCCAGTGCGCTCCCACAGGGAGGGTCTGCTCAGGGTCCCACCGGTAAGAGATTGCCGGCGGGTAACGCGCAGGGATAGGGCCTTCTCAGTGGGGGCGCCTGCCCTCTGGAACCAGCTGCCAGTGGAGCTGAGGACTGCCCCTGACCTCCGTTCATTCCGCCGGGGCCTGAAGACCTGGCTCTTTGAGCTCTCTGGCCCAGGCTGAGGATTAATTTTAACTGGGGTTTTATTTGCACAGGGTTAAGTTTAATCTTTTTTAAACTGGTTTTAACTTTTGTATTGTTGGTTTTTAATTCCCTGTAAACTGCTCTGAGTCCTCAGGGAAAGGGCGGTATATAAATGTAATAAAATAAATAAATAAAAATAAACACTGCTCCAGGTGCGGTTTAAGGTGTAATTGGCGTAGTGCACCGCCTCTGCCCAGTATGATTCTGCGACCCCAGCGTCCGCAATCAGACTACGCATCATAGTTTGCAGGATTCCATTTCTTTTCTCTGCCACGCCATTTTGAGTAGGAGTGAATGGTGCTGTAAGAAAATGGCGGATGCCCTTACGCCTTAACCAGTCCTGGAATTTTCGGGACATGAACTCAGCCCCGCGGTCGCTCTGCAGTTGTGCGATCTTGGTCTTATACTGGGTCTCTACAAAGTCGTACAGTGATTTTATGGCGTCAAAGGCTTTGGAATTTTCTGTGAAGGTATACACGTGGCCGTATCGTGAATAATTGTCAACGGCAGTGAGAAAATACTGTCTTTCCCCTAGGGATGGTGTGAATGGCCCAACCAAATCAACATGTACTAGTTGGTACGGGTATTGGGCCTTACGCAGTGACACCTTAGGGATGGGGGCAGCCTTCCTCTTTGTCCTCTTACAGATGGCACAGTCCAGGAACACCTCACAATCCTTGAGCTGGACTCCCTCAGCAAACTCTCCCATCTTTTTAACCACAGGGAAGCTCGCATGACCTAATCTTCGGTGTAAGAGATGGGCACACTTATCGTGGAGCGGCTTCCCCACTGACACCCTCTTGGCTATGGATGCCTTGAGCGGTGCTTTAGATGCCTGCTGAAATTCGGGTTTCTTGTCCACACTGCCCTTGGAAAGCCGTGGGGCTGGCTGAGGTGGCTTGGGTGCAACCGCTTCGGCCTTGCGCTCCTTAGACAGCCTTGGGGCTGGCTGTGGGGGCTTTCTCTCTTTCCGTGCGCAGGCCCCTTCTGAGGTGGCACCTGGTGGACTGTCCTCTGTGGCTGGGTTCTCGGGGGAGAAGTATGGCAAACCATTTATGATGGCAATACTTCCAATGACCCTCTGGTTCCGGGTGACATGACCTCCCCCTTTGCGAAATAAAACTTCCACCCTGTCATCATCACATAATTTGATAATGCTTAACAGATTGTTGGCAATGGAGGGAGCATGTAAAACCCCTTCAACATCTCCCAGCCCGGGTACAAAAACAGTGCCCTCCCCAACAACCAAAGCCTTATCACCATTGGCCACCTTGACAGATGAGTTAATTTTCTTTAACCTTTTAAACCCTTGTTTCATATTGGTAATGTGAGATGAAGCTCCAGAGTCCAGTAACCATAAGTCAGTGGGGCTATCAGCCTTTGTGGTGGGGGTGAGAGGACAAGTATGCACAAAATTGCCCTTGGCACTACCTTTGCCCCGCCACGCCCCCTTCCTTGCCCCTTCCTTGATTGGGACTGCGCTTGGGGCCTTGTTGGTGATGGGGGCAGTCCTTCTTCAGGTGCCCCTCAGAGCCACAGATGAAACACTTAAGTAGAGCATTAACCTGCTCTGAGTTGTGGTGCCTCCTGCTGGCTCGCTGGGTGGTGGCTGTGGTGTATTCTCCTGCTTCTCTTCGCCTTCTATCTTCCTCAATGAGCCTCCCTGCGAGGTAGGATAGAGTCATGGCTTCCTTCCTGGTCCCCTCCAGTGAAACAATGAAACTGCTCCAATTTTTGTCCAGGGAAGCCAGAATGACAGCGACCATGTTCGCCTCAGGTACAAGATAGTCTCTGGACATCAGTTCTGCCCTGAGCGCCTTCAATTTTCCCAGGTGCTCAGCCATGCTAGCCCCAAACCTCAGTCTGGTGGTGTAAAACTCAGTTGTGAGTCTGGTGATCGAACCGATGCTGTTGCTGTTGAATAAATTGTATAATAATCCCCAAACTTCGCCAGCTGTGAGCCCATCTGGAATGCTAGGGTACAAGTTGCCATCCAGTGAGCTCAGTAGAGTGGTGTATGCTTGTCTATGATGCCACTCTTCTTGGGGTCCCCAGGGAAGAGGTGGGGGATCCAGAACCATCTCAAGAGTCCCATCCTTCAATAGACATACCTGCACATCTCTACTCCAACTGCTGTTATTCTCCCCCCCCCAAGTTGCAGTTTTTCAAAATTATTTGGGAGGGCAGAAGCAGATGAAAGAGAATTTTTCTTAGCTCTATGTTCATCTCTATATATCTGGTAGCTCTCCATTGAGCTGAATGAAAGAGGGACCCCTCTGCTGGCAGGTGGTGGTATTTTTCTCTGATTTTTGGATGGCCCCGACTGGGCATGCTCAGAGTTGGATGGCCCCGACTGGGCATGCTCAGAGTTCATTTGAGCCGGGATTTGGGCCTGAAGAGGGGCTGAAGGCCGCAGGAGCTCCGAAGATTCCTCCTGAAGCCCCCCCCGGCACTGGAACACTCACCGGGGGGCGAGGATTGCAGGATGGGGCCTGGATGGCACAGAGACGCCATGGATTGCCTGGAGGAGCCCATCGCTGGTCCTGAAGACCCTGGAGGCGGCTGAAGACGGTGCTGGAGGGGGGGCTCGTCCGGGGGTCCCCTGAAGACCATCTGGCAAGCAGGGCATCTGGGCGGTGGCGAAAAGTAGGCTGGAGGGCCCGGGGGTTCACTGGGGGCCCTCTGGGGTTGCAGGACGTAGCTGGGTGGTTCCAGGTCGGACCCCTCCCGGCAGTTAGGCCCCAGGGAGAGGATTGGGGGCCCCGGAGCACCTCCGGGAGACTCCTGGGAGTAGCGAGGGAGGCTGGCTACCCCAGATGTTGAGGCTGCGGTCCTTTTGGCTTCCAGGGTCGCAACCAGGACCTAGATGGCTGCTTCAAGCCCTGCTGTAGCAGTCTCAGCTGGGCAAGCTTTGAGGCCATCATAGGCCTTGAGGCTTTCCGGTGGGGAGGACCGGGGGGTTTCCATGCCGCTTCGGCTGGATGCCACCGATTGCTGGGCCTCGAGGCTTGGCTGAGGCCTATCAAGCCACGTGGGTGTCCTGGGGGCCGCCATCTTGCTTCCGGTTGGCCCCAGAAGTTGCAGATTACAGTTTGGCGGGAAATTTCGCGCCAAAAGCTCTGGGGTTCCGGGGTCCCCCAGGGTGGCCGGCGCCATGTTAGGGGGCCTCATGGGCACTGGTGAAGGACTTACCCGGTGTCCAGAGGCCCCCTGCGCTGGCATCTCTGGTGGAGAGGCTTGTGGCGACCTTTGTGTTGCAAGGAACGTTTGGAGCAGCTCCCTGCATTCCCGTTCAGTCATCTGGTCCACGATGCGCTTGGCTTGGGCCCGGGCCGCTTCCGCTGCGTCTGGGCAGTCTTGGGTAGACTATAAGCCTTCCATGCTTCCCTCTGTGGCTTGCAGCTGTAGGGAGGCATGCGAAGGGGTCCCTGGCGCTGAGCTTGCGTCAGGGGCTGGATGCAGGGCTGCCGTCCTGGATTGAAGACTCCTTGTCACAATCGGGGATCTCCTGCCATCCGTCTCAAATGGGTTCTTGCTGGAACCTCCAGGCATCTTGTTTGTAGATGCTGGCTTGGAAGCGTTGCCTTAAACCATCCTCTTTCTACCAATTTGTGAGATGGCCTCACGAGATCGATGATTCGTTAAGGTGCTTCCAAGTAAAAAGAGCAGCACGCAGGGATGCAATCATATGAAGCTTTATTTAACGATAAAGTAGAGAGAAAGAGTTCCCTGGCATGGAGGCATCCATGCCTGGATTGAGCTCATGGATCAGCAAGTAAGCAAGCAGAAGAGAGAACAAAGAGAGCAGAAAGAAGAGCAGCCCCTGAGCAGAGGTTTTTATGGGGGTCCTCAGCCCCTCCCTTACCAATTAACTCTCGCCAATGGGGCTGCAGGGGCCGGGGACCCCTGACCCACCAGTGGGAGCAAAGATGCCTCTTTACTCCCATCTAATGACCTTTTTGGGGAACTGCCATGGCTGGCACAAAAAACATCTAACAAAAATTAAGATAATAGTTAAGAATTTTACAGATAAGCAAAAAAGCTGATTGTCAGAAGCAACAGAGGTACAGATAGTGAAAAAGGTTAAATATTTGGGTATATATTTATCAGCCAAATGCTCAACAATAAAAGAAGACAATTATACAAGGCTATTGAAACAAATAAAGCTAGACTTGGAAAAGTGGAAGAATTTACAATTGTCATTACTAGGAAGAATTGCTACAGTTAAAATGAATATATTGCCTAAGATTTTATTTTTATTTCAAACAATTCCAATAAAACTTGGGGAAAAATTCTTCCAAGAGTTGAATTCATTATTTTTGAAGTTTGTATGGCAAGGAAAGAAAGCTAGAATTAAGATGAAAACATTGCAAGATGCTAGGGAAAATGGAGGCTTTGGCCTACCCGAGTGGGCTTTGTATTATCAAGCATCTGTATTAACATGGGTGAAAGAATGGATAATGCTTAGGAATAAAAGGTTGTTATATTTGGAGGGACATGACTTACAATTGGGGTGGCACACTTTTTTGTGGTACGGGAAAAACAAAATTCATAAGTATTTTCAAAATCACTGTATTAGAAATGCTTTGATAACATTATGGGAAAAAATTAAAACTAAAATATATGTAAAAATTCCAGGGTGGTTTATCAATGACAGAAGCTTTCTCACATCCAAATTTGTTAGATTTTGAAAAAACTTGGGCATATAGAGATATTTTGAATACTGATGGGACATTAAAATCAAAACAAGAGCTGGAAAATCAGGACATCAACATGTCATGGTGGGCATTGTTACAAATACAAAATAGATATGAAAAAGATGTGAAACTGTACGGATTTTATAAAGAACAATTTGTATTTGATAAGATATTGTTAACTTCCGATGAAAAATTAATTAAGAAAATGTATAACTTTTTGTTAATTTTAGAGATGGAAAGTGAACAAACTAAAGACAATGACAAGGTGGGCAAAAAACTTTGGTTATAATATAGAATTAGAAAAATGGCAAAAATTATGGGAGAGAAATTATAAATTGACAATGTCAACTGCGTATAAAGAAAATTTATATAAAATGTTTTATAGATGGCACTTGCCACCAGCAAGATTAGCAAAAATGTTTAAAAATGTGTCAGATAAATGTTGGAAATGTAAACATAATTCAGGTATGTACTATCATATCTGGTGGACATGTGACAAAGTAAAGGCCTATTGGAAAAAAATACATGCTTGGTTAGAAAAAATATTAGGAGAACATGTAGTATTTAATCCTGAATTTTTTTATTAGGTATAATACCAGAAAAGATTAATAAGCAAAATTTATATTTGGTTCTACATATTACAACAGCAGCAAGAATAATCTACACGCAATGTTGGAAGAATGAACGAATACCATCAGAGGAAGAAGTAATTAAAAAATTACTGGAATGCACTGAGATGGACAGACTAACTATGAGGCTGAAAGACAAAGAAGAAACAGAATATTACCAAAGCTGGAATTTATTCTACAAATGGTTAGAGGAGAGAACCAAAGAGTAGAACTTGATTATGTATTAACGTTTTATGAACCCAGATCACACGCTGATTGAAAAATTAACATATGTATGTAGAGAAAAAAAAACAATAAAAAGCTTACTAAATGGAAAAATATCAATGATGGAGATTGTAGAGGCTATAAAAAGGCAAAAAAAAGAATAAGACTCCTAGCCCAGATGTATTACCTGCAGAGTTTTATAAATCACTACAAGATATATTAAGTCCGATCCTGAAAGAACTGTGTAATGAAATTCTCCTGGAGGCTAAAATACCAAATACATGGACTGAAGCCAATATTACTTTAATACCCAAAGAAGACTCTGATTTAATGCAAATAAAAATTATAGACCAATATCACTATTAAATGTAATTACAAAATCTTTGCCTCAATAATGGCAGAAAAACTAAAGAAATTTTTGATCGAATTTATACACACAGATCAAAATGGTTTCCTACCTCAAAGACAGATAAAAATAATTTAAGAATGATTCTTGATGTGTTAGAGTATTATAAATTTCATTAAGGGAAACAGATGGCTTTAATATTCCTTGATGCACAGAAAGCGTTTGACAACGTAAACTGGCAATGTATGTTTCAGCAATTTGCAGAAATGGAATTTGGGGAAAAAAACTTTATAAATGTAATCAAAACAATTTATTGTAAACAAACTGCCAAAATAATTGTAAATGGAGATCTTACAGAAAACTTCAATATTAAAAAGGGCACAAGACAGGGATGCCCACTATCTCCATTACTATTTATACTAACATTGGAAGTACTGAATAGAAACATTAGACAAGATATAGAAATTTTTTTACTGAGCATGCCCAAGATGGCGGACGTGCTCGGCTAAGCTCCGTTTGAAGCTGCAGCAATGTGACGACCCTGGGAGCCTCACAGGAATATTCTTTTCTGTGAAGGACTTGGAGGGGGGATGAGGACGAGGTGAGCCTTTATACTGTTGTTTTTTGGCCCCGTGAGCCCTGAACTCTCCGTGGTTTTTTTTTTTTTTCCATCTGAGCCCGGAAGAGTTTTAGAGGCCTCAGAGGATATGGAGGAGCTGAGCAGCGCTTTGTGCTGCATGATCAGCTGTTCGTCGGACCAGCTACTTGCGAACTTGAATGGAGGCTGCTGGAGTGCCTGGGAGTGCCTGGGAGTGCTTGATCAGCTGTTCGTCGGACCAGCTGTTTGTCGGAAGGCTTGCGGACTTGCGAACTTGAATGGAGGCTGCTGGAGTGCCTGGGAGTGCCTGGGAGTGCTTGATCAGCTGTTTGTCGGACCAGCTGTTTGTCGGAAGGCTTGCGGACTTGCGAACTTGAATGGAGGCTGCTGGAGTGCCTGGGAGACCAGATATTCTGCGGAGCTCTACTCTAAGCGGCGCCGACCAGCTGACTACGGATCCGGGAGGCATTCTCGAAGCCTGTGGAGCCTGGGACATCTTTTTAGAGCTTGGTGGTGTCCCGGAGCGCCCTTCAGCTGCTTGGGGGAGCCGCGTGTTGATTGATTAACTACGAATCGCGGCTTGGAGCAGCGCTGGCGTGGAAATGTTGAAGTGTTTGTCGGCTTTTTGGAGGGCCCCGGCTGCTCGGAGGAGGTTTGGGAGAGCCGTGTGGGTCCGGAAGATCTGACTGAGCCCCGTGTTGAATTTCTTGGTGCCGACCAGCTGACTGTGCTCTGCGGTGCCGACCAGCTGTCTCCAGTTGCTCAGGAGCCGGATGTTGGTTGAGTAACAACTCCCATTATGAACTACGGTTTGGAACAGCGTCAGCGTTTTAAGCTGGAGTGGTGGAGACGGCCCTGGTTGGCGTCTGAGATGGTTGGCGGTGAGGGGGTTGGAGTGCCGCGACCGTCTTGGTACAGTGACTATGGCTGGGTGGAGTATGGACTTTTATGCCTGGACATCTGGAGGCATGGACTATTATGCCTGGACATCTGGAGGCATGGACTATTATAGTTCACTGGACCATATCCTTGAGCCCACTCCGTGACTTTATGGGTTTTTACCCTAATCCATCTCGCTGACTGGTTTCGCCTATTGTCCTCTCCTTTCCTTTCCCCCTGGGCTGTGGAAGGTGCCGGGTGTATAACCACTGTGAGAGAGTGGTTAAGAGTTAAGAGCTCCATCTTTTCCGTCCTAGAGGTGAGAGCTCTAGGCAGTATCTCTCTCCCCGGCTGTATATCTCAGGCTGCTCCCCGGTTCTGACCGTTGTGAGAGAATGGGGATTGTCCCGGGGTTACCCTGCTCTAGTGGCAGAAGAGCTGGGTTTGCAGTCTGGATATTCCCCTTCCATTTTTAAGATCCTCCCCTTTTTATTTATTCGATCTGGGTCTGTTTTTTGCTGTATTACCCAATTTAACCATGGTTTTGAGATACTCCAGCACGGTTTTACTCGCTCTCAGAGGTGCCCCCCCATCCTGGGAGTGACCCGCCTTACCTTTTAATTTACCTCTTGATGACGGGTCCGACTGTTGGGACCCTGAGAGATGGCCGGGCAGAAACAGGGGCCTAAGATATAAATTTAACAAGAGGCCCCTGATTACTTTTTTAGCTAAATTTTTTGTAGGGTTAGGGAGGGGGGAGGGTTGTGGTTGGTTGGAGAGAGGGGGCACTCTGCCAACTGCTGTTCAGACCAGGCCTAGTAGAGATCGCGTTGAGAGGGAGCCGGGGTCGGTCATCTCTGGAGCTCTGGAGCGGGTCGTGGGAATGCCAATTCCCACGACGATAGGGAATGGCTGCAGGTGTAAGATCAGAGGGCCGTATCGACCTCCGGGAGGGCCTCTCTGCTATCTCCAAGCGGTGAGGCGCTCCGACCCTCTGCCTTCGACCCAAGGCTCTGGGAGCGGGGATGTGCAGCCACCTGAGCTCCGACTGGTGTACCTAAATGCCAGGTCCGTTGCTAATAAGGCTCCCCTCGTCCGGGATTTAGTCGAGGGTGAGCAAGCGGACCTGGCTTGCATTACGGAAACCTGGTTGGGCCCAGAGGGTGGTATCCCCCTGGTGGATCTCTGCCCACCAGGCTTCCGGGTGCTACACCGGCCTCGGACTCAGGGTAGGGGTGGGGGAGTGGCTGTAGTTATGAGGGAGACCTTATGTCCGCAGGAGGCCACCGTTCCTCAGATAGTCGGGTGTGAATCTCTCTTATTGAGGTTTGGTCCTAGGGCGCAGTTGGGCTTGCTGCTCGCGTACCTTTCGCCTAGTCGCGTAGCAGCAGCCCTGCCTGAGCTTCTCGATATCCTCTCAGGGCTGGTGATTGAGTTTCCTAAACTAATGGTTTTGGGAGACTTCAATCTACCATCCCTGGGAGGAGTATCTGAGTTAGCTCGGGAGTTCATGGCTTCCATGACGGCCATGGACCTGACGCAGGTAATTCATGGACCAACCCATGAGGGAGGCCACACCCTTGACTTGGTTTTCTTATCTGGTCGGTGGTTAGATGATCTTGGTGGGGGCTCCCCAATTGTTATGCCCCTGTCATGGACCGATCATCATCTCCTGCGGCTGGTCTTCCGTTTTGCCACCCCCCACCGTGGGGTTGTTGAGCCAACTAGATGGTTCCGCCCCAGGCGCTTAATGGACCCTGAGAGGTTTCAGGCAGCGCTGGGGGCCCCACCTGCCTCCCCAGCTCACAGCTCGGCGGATGCCTTAGTGGAGGCCTGGGAAAGGACGGCCACGGAGGCACTTGACCGAGTTGTACCCTTGCGGCCCCTGACCCGGCGCAGATCCCAATGGGCTCCATGGTTTTCCGCGGAGCTCCGGGAGATGAAGCGTCGGAGACAGGGCCTAGAGAGCGTCTGGAGGTCCACCCGATCTGAATCCGACCGATTGCGACTAAGAACCCATATTAGGTCTTATCTCGCTGCGATGAGGGTAGCGAGATCTAACTATTTCGCTGCCCTCATCGCGTCCGCAGATAATCGCCCGGCCGCCCTGTTTAGGGTGACCCGCTCCCTCCTCAATCAGGAGGTCAGTGAGGATCCCTTGCAGGGGCGTGCCGAGGAATTTAGTCAACATCTGTCGGACAAAATCGCTCGGATTCGGACCGGTTTGGACTCCGACTGGGCAGTATCGGACGATCAGGACACGAGTGATCTTGTCGATGTCATCTGGGAGGAGTTCGATCCTGTGACTCCGGAGGAAGTGGACAGGATCATGGGGAGGCTGAGCTCCACCACATGTTTATTGGACCCGTGCCCTTCCTGGCTGGTTTATGCAGCCCGGGAGGGGACACGAAGCTGGTTCCAGGCGGTTATAGCTGCTTCTTTGAGTGAGGGCAGTTTTCCCGCCGTCTTGAAGGAGGCGGTGGTGAGACCTCTCCTCAAGAAGCCTACCTTGGATCCGGCTGTTTTGAATAACTTTCGTCCGGTCTCCAACCTTGGCTTCCTTGCGAAGGTTGTTGAGAGTGTGGTGGCGCATCAGCTCCCTCTGGTCCTGGATGAAGCGGATTATCTAGACCCGTACCAATCGGGCTTCAGGCCTGGGTACAGCACGGAGACGGCATTGGTCGCGCTGGTGAATGATCTCTGGAGGGCTCGGGACAGAGGATACTCCTCTGTTCTAGTCCTATTAGACCTCTCAGCGGCTTTCGATACCATCGACCATGGTATCTTGCTGCGGCGTCTCAGGGGACTGGGAGTGGGAGGCACGGTTCTTCAGTGGTTCTCCTCCTATCTCCTGGGACGTTCGCAGTCGGTGTTGACGGGGGGGCAGAGGTCGACCGCGAGGCCTCTCGCTTGTGGAGTCCCTCAGGGGTCGGTCCTCTCGCCCCTTCTGTTCAACATCTACATGAAACCGCTGGGTGAGATCATTCGTGGTTTTGGAGTTGGGTATCATCAGTATGCTGATGATGCCCAACTTTTCATTTCGACCCCAAACCACCCCAGTGATGCCCTCGACATGATGTCCCGGTGCCTGGAGGCGGTCCGGGTCTGGATGGGGAGGAACAGGCTTCGTCTCAACCCCGACAAGACGGAGTGGCTGTGCGTACCGGCATCCCGGGATATTCAGGATATCCCACCCCTCATTATGGGGGGTGAGTCATTACCTCCTGTAGATAGGGCTCGCAACTTGGGAGTCCTCCTAGATTCACAGCTCTCTTTAGAAGACCATATTGTAGCTGTAACTAGGGGGGCGTTCGCCCAGGTTCGCCTGGTGCGCCAGTTGCGGCCCTATCTAGACCGGGATGCCTTGCGCACGGTCACTCATGCGCTCGTGACCTCTCGTCTTGATTACTGCAACGCTCTCTACATGGGGCTACCCTTGAAGACCACTCGGAGGCTCCAGCTGGCACAGAATGCAGCCGCGAGAGTTGTGTCGGGGGTCTCCCGATACTCCCGTGTTACACCTTTGCTCCGCGAGCTGCATTGGTTGCCAGTTGTCTTCCGGGTGAGGTTCAAGGTGTTGGTAATGACCTACAAAGCCCTCCATGGCATGGGTCCAGAATACCTTGGGGAGCACCTGCAGCCGGCGTCAACTTCCCTCCGCCCAGTACGCTCCCACAGAGAGGGCCTCCTCAGGGTGCCGCCGGTCAAAGAATGCCGACTGGTGGCCCCCAGGGGGAGAGCGTTCTCTGTGGGTGCACCGGACTTATGGAACCATCTTCCGATAGAGCTCCGGATGGCGCCCGACCTCCGCTCCTTCCGGCGCGACCTTAAAACCCATCTCTTTAAGGAAGCGGGCCTGGCCTGATGGGATGGGGTGGGTTTGTTATTATGACTTTAATTCTAAATTTGTACTATGGGCATTGTTTAATCATGTTTTAATAATTTTAACTTTTATATCTGTCTTTTACGTATTGCCCTGTTAACCGCCCTGAGTCTCTTGAGAGAAGGGCGGTATATAAATTAAATAAATAAATAAATAAATAAATAAATAAATTAAAGGACTGGAGATAAAAGATGAAAAATATAAATTACAAGCATTTGCAGATGATTTGTTTTTTATACTGGAAGATCCACTGGAAACAAGCACTAAACTTCTGGAGAAAATAGAAAAATTTGGAGAAGTGGCAGGGTTGACAATAAACAGAGAAAAGACTAAAGTGCTAACAAAGAATCTAACAGAAAAACAAAAAAATCAACTAACAAAAAACAAATCTTCAAATAGATAGAAAAAGATAATAGGAATAGGCGCTCCTGGCGTTTAAATGAGAATTTGTTTAGAAATCAGGAAAATGTGGAAGAGTGTAAAAAACAGATGAAGGATTTTTTTAAAATTAATATGCATAAAGGTACTTCTATTGAAATGGTCTGGGATGCTAGTAAAGCTTATATGAGAGGTGTATTAATATATTTGAATAATAAATACAGACACAATTTGGAATTTAGGAGGAAAGAATTAGAGAATGAAATTAGGGAAAAAGAAAAGGCTTTAATTTTGAATCCATCGGATGTGAAGATTAAAGAGGTAATTAATTTATTAAGGGGACAGTTTGATAAGTTGATGGCTGATCAAGTGGCAACTAACTTACGGTATGTTAGACATAATATTTTTTGCAATGCCAATAAACCAGGTAGATGGTTAGCTTATTTGTTAAGGAAGAAGCAAAGGGCTTCTAATATAGATAGAATAGAACATAAGGGTAAGGTAGTGTACCAGCAAAGTCTTATCAAAAAGACTTTTGTTGATTTTTACTCTAAGTTGTACGCTAGAGATAAGATTAGTGAGGCAGATATTGATGATTATTTGATGAAGGCTGATATTCCTGTTCTCACACAAGAACAAAAGGAAGAGATGAACCAATTGATAACTGAGGAAGAAATTTTTTCAGCAATTAAACAATTGAAAGTGGGTAAAGCGCCGGGTACGGATGGATTGACTGCTGTGTATTACAAAAATTTACATTTAGAGATGGTAAAGCCATTAAGGGAATTGTTTCAGACAATTCAAATGGGAGGAGGGGTGCCTCCGTCTTGGAAAACTGCCTTTATTTCTTTGATTCCGAAGGAAGACCAGGATGTCACCCAAGCAAAGAATTATAGGCCAATATCACTTTTGAAAACGGACTACAAGATATTTGCTAAGGTTTTAGCTAACAGATTAATGAGGGTATTGCAACAAGTAATTCATGGTGATCAAACTGGGTTTATAAGTGGTAGACAAATGAAGAACAATGTGAGGCATATAGTTAATTTGTTGGAATTTTTGGAAAGAAACAACCAGATCCCTGCAGCGTTGATCTACTTGGATGCTGAAAAAGCCTTTGATCAATTGGATTGGCAATTTTTGCTGAAAGTATTGGATAAAATGAAATTTGGGGATAAATTTCTACAACCAATTAGGGCATTATATCAAAAGCAAACAGCCCGCATAATAGTTAATAATAGTTTGACAGAAGTATGTAACATTGAAAAGGGTACAAGGCAGGGGTGCCCGTTGTCACCCTTATTATTTGTTTTAACATTGGAGATATTATTGATTAAAATACGGGGTTGGGATAAAATTAAGGGAATTCAAATTAGAGATCAGGATTATAGATTGAGGGCGTTTGCAGACGATCTGGTTGTTACAGTGACTCAGCCTGAGGACTCAGTTGTAGAACTGATGGAGATAATAATGCAATATGGGAAAGTTTCTGGATTTAAGGTTAACATACAAAAAACTAAAATGTTGTCTAAGAATATGACAGTATTACAAAAGGCTGTTTTGGAAGAGCTAACGGGATTTGAAATAGTTAAAAGGGTTAAATATTTGGGGATATATTTGTCACTCTCAAATGTAAAGTTATATAAAAATAATTATGAAAAGTTATGGGGAAAAGTTCAAAAAGAATTGGATAGCTGGAAAAAACTACAATTATCTTTATTGGGAAGAATTGCAGCTGTGAAAATGAATGTTTTGCCAAAATTTTTATTTTTATTTCAAATGATACCTATACTTAAAAAGGATTCAAACTTGGAGGAATGGCAAAAAGGTATTAATAAATTTGTTTGGGCAGGGAAAAGGCCACGAGTTAAATTTAAGATTATGCAGGATACGCTTGAGAGAGGTGGTCTTAAAATGCCTAATTTTAAATTATATTATGAAGCTGCTGCTTTGTCAGCGATAAGTGATTGGTTTAATTTAACACAAGTGAGATTACTAAATCTTGAAGGCCATGATTTGTTATTTGGTTGGCATGCATATTTATTGTATGATAAGAAGGTGGATAATGTGTTCAAGGTACATATTTTAAGGCATGCTCTGTTGCGAGTTTGGAAAAAGTATAGACACAAGTTAAATTATAAGATACCTATATGGGCAATACCGAAACACGCAATAGAAAATATAAGTGTTGGGTTTAAACATGATGTGACTACATATAAGGAAATTTTAAGTTTGGAAAGGAATGTATGGCAATTAAAGCCATATAATATTTTAAGAGGAGGAAAGATTGTACAAACTTGGTTTCAGTATGGGCAATTACAGGCCAGGTGGAAGGAAGACCAGAAAACTGGTTTTTCAACGATTGATGAAAATTTGGTAAAGCAAATTAGAGATCAAGGTCAAGCACATATTAAAAGGATATATCTTGCATTGATAGAAATTGATTCAGAGACAGAACTTGTTAAAGACTGTATGATAAAGTGGGCTCAGAATTTTCAAGAAGTCATTACAATGGATACTTGGGAAAAGATTTGGGTGAGAAATGTAAAATTCACGCAGGCTCAAAACTTAAGAGAGAACTTTTATAAAATGTTTTATAGGTGGCACTTAGATCCTAAAAAATTAGCAAGTATGTATCCGAACTGCCAGCCCAAATGTTGGAGGTGTGGTGGTGAAGATGCAACGTATTTTCATATATGGTGGACCTGTAAAAAGGTTAAAGCTTTTTGGATTAAAATTTGGTGGAACATGCAAAAGATATTCAAGAAAAGGATAAAGTTCAATATATTTTTTATATGTGGTGGTTTTGTGGAAAGGGTGAGTTTTTTTGGATTAAAGTTTGGTGGAATATATAGAAGATTTCTAAATGGAGGTTAAAGTTTTGTTCGCAATCTTTTTTATTGTATGGAATAATTATAGATGTGGTACTGGAAGAGGAACGGCCGATTACAGAAGAGTGGACTTTAAAGTTTTCTGATTTGGTTGAGGTGGCGAAGATTTTGGTTAATTTGAAAGATTAGTTGTAAGAACGTTATATCATGGAATGGACAAAATGGATGGAGTCTATTTAGGACAAGTATAGGGTTGAGAAGTATTATATAGTATTTGAATAATTCTTTTTTCCTTTTTTTTCTGTTTTTTTTCCTCTTTCTACTTTGGGGTTTTTTTTTCTTGTTTTTAATGTATATTTAATATTATTAAGGTTTGTTTTATCATATATAAGCTAGAAAGTGTTTTTTTTATTTTAGTTTTTTATATATATTTAATATTGCTAAGGTTTGTTTTATCCTATATAAGCTAGAGAGTGATGGATTTTAGAATTTATAGTTGTTAGTACATGGTTGCTTATCTTTGCTTTTCTTTTTTTCTTTTTATATATATACCTTGTATTCAGCTCTGGGAAGTCGGGGGGGGAGGGGGGGAGGTGGGGAGGTAGGGGGGGGAGGAGGGAGGGAGGGAGGGGGGGAGGTAGGGGGGGAGGAGGGAGGGGGAAGGGGGTTTTTTTTTAAAGGAAAATTGTATTTTAAAACTTTTCAATAAAAAAAAAAGAAAAGGATAAAGTTTTGTGTTAAGGAATTTGTTGTGCAGAGATCTCCTTGTGCTACCAAAGAGTTGCACAGACAAGGAAGGGTACTGAGAGCAGCAAGAGTCACACAAGAGTACACTGAGTTGTAAAAGCAAAAAGTAGTTTACTTTTGAGGTGGTGTAAAAACAAAAATGCACAGTCAAAAATAAACAGTCCTCTTATGGCCATGAGAACACTTACACACCCATTGGCCAATTAACTTCTTAAAGTCATAACATTATGGTTAATATATTTTCAACCCAACATTGTAGGCTAACACCATATGCCTAACATTCTCCCCTTTGGGTAGAATAATATATAACTCTTACAATCTTATGCACATTCTTTCACAATTAGCATTGTGTTTCACAGCACTTTGTACCTTCGTAAAATGGTCTGCAATATTTACATCAGATGAACAATACTCTAGCTGTATTAATTTATCTTTGATACATTGTCTGACATTTAAATAACGAAGATCAGTATGTTTAGATCTTGTTCTTACTGCAGCATTATTAGCCATCTTTATCGCTGCTTGATTGTCCTCATACACAATAAATGGATCATTTACATTTAAACCCATATCTAACAATAATTGTTTGTACAC
Organism: Vipera ursinii; assembly: GCF_947247035.1. NCBI lineage: Eukaryota > Metazoa > Chordata > Lepidosauria > Squamata > Viperidae > Vipera > Vipera ursinii. The sequence goes on from NC_139522.1 coordinate 40,888,198, forward strand.
TAGCAGTTCTGTACATAACACTGATAGACATGAAAATTCAGCCTCCATTGTAGATAAGCTTATGTGTTTTTGTCTAATAGACTTCCATCCAATTAAAGCATCACCCAACATTATAGCCAACCCTGAGGTAGATTTACGAGTGCTTGTATCAGAGGCAAAACTCGCATCTGCATATGCAGTAAGGATTAACTCACGATTTGGCTCTAAATATAATGAGTAGTGAATAGTTTGCTTCAAATACCTTAATACTCATTTAGCTGATTGCCAGTGTCTAACAGTTGGATTATTGTTGTACCTAGCCAATTGATTTACACAGTAAGAAATATCAGGTCTAGTCCAATTACTCAGATACATAAGACTTCCTATCAAAGATTGGTACATAGCCTTATCAAATACAGGACTCTCAACATTAGTGTCCTTAAAATCCATAGCCATCGGAGTTTTTGCTGGTTTACACATTTCCATATTGTATCTCTTTAATAACTGAGATATTTTACTGGCTTGCGAAATCTTAAAACCCCTATTCGTTTTCACAATATCTAACCCCAAATAGTGGCTTATTTCCCCAAGATTTCTAATTGTGAATTTATTTTGCAATCTTGAAATGATAGTTTGTGCTTCTAACTCAGTTTTTGTTATTATTGCAATATCATCTGTGAATAATAAGAGAAAAGATAATGCTCCGTTGTGTTCTCTTCTAAACAAACAAGGATCAGCATTACTGGCTACAAAACCTAATGCACTTAACTCATTAACTATACATGTATTCCACTCATAGCCTGATTGTTTCAGTCCATAGAGGCTTTTCTTTAATTCCCAACAATCATGGTCTCTATCACTGGTCAATCCTGGTGGTATTCTTAAATAAATAGTATGTTGCAATGGAGCATGTAAATATGCAGTTTCAACATCTACATGGTTAACCATATATTGGTTTTTAGCCGCCCATACTAAAGCTGCTCTTAAAGTAGTTGCCCTCAGACTGGGTGCAAACACCTCGTCATAATCCTCAGTAGTTTGGGCAAAACCTTGTGCAACCAAACGTGCCTTATGGGTTATGGTCCCATCTACACCATTCTTTATTTTATATATCCATTTACAACCTATAGTTTGCTCACCAGGTGGCAGTTTTGCTTTCTCATAGACTTTAAGATCCTGCAAAGACTTCAACTCCCTGCTCATTGCAGCTTTCCATGATGCCTGTTCTTTTTCAGGATACATTCTGATCTCATCATAGTTAGAAGGTATTGAACTAACTTGACATATTACACTTGCTTCATAGCGATCAGGTGGACGTCTGATGCGCGTTGAACGCCAAGGAATTACAGGGCTTTGAATTTCTGACTCTTCTCCTTCCTCTGATTCATTTTTTATCTCCCCTATCTCCTCTTCATCTTTTATATTTACAGGAGATGTATTATCATTACTAGTTACGTTATCAGAGGAGTCCTCAAACACTAGAGGATCAGTATTAACAGTTACTTGCTCTAACCTATCCCAACCAACATGCTCAAGGAATTTTGCACTAGTACTATTATATACATTAGTTGTGCCCTGTTACCAGAAACGATAGGATCTATGGTTAGCTTCATAACCTACGAAGTATAATTGCCTAGCCCTATGTTGGCCTTTACTCCTGAGTTGTGCAGGAATGTGGACCCAAGCTGGGGTGCCAAACGTGTGCAGGTAATCAAGGTTTGGTTTTTTACCATGCCATATAGTATATGGTATTTTACCAGTAGAAGTATTAACAACTATATTCAGAACATGGTTTGCACATTTTGCTGCCTCCCCCCACAGTCTATCTGTTAAGCCAGAATCTTTTAACATGGTTCTCATCATGGCTTGTAACGTTTGCCCATGTCTCTCAACAAATGCATTATGTTGAGGCCTATAAGGGGCTGAACGTTTATGCTCAATGCCAGCAGATTCTAACATATCAACAAAACGCTTATTTGTAAATTCAGTGCCATTATCAGTAATTATGCACTGAACCTTTCTCTTTGTTTTTCTCTCTACAAACTTCAGCCAGTTTGCAAATTGTTGGAAAGTGTCTGCCTTTGACTTAAGCAGATAACAAAATCCATATCGAGAGTAATGGTCAAGTATACTTAAAATATAACATGACCCTCCTAAACTTGGTTTCATGGGTCCAATTAAATCAGCAAACACAACTTCCAAAGGTACAGTTGTTTTGAAGCCGTTTAACCTGTTTGCAGGAGTTACCTTACTTTTTTCCTGATTACAGGCATTGCAATTCAAATACTTACTACATGGCTTCAGTTTAATTCCCTCTACTAACTCAACTGTTTTACGTAGTGAGTTAAAGTTCACATGTCCTAACCGCCTATGCATTAAATGTATACATTCATCATGTGGCTTCTTATTCTCACATATTGAGTTAGCTTTAACTGTACTAACCTGGTTACTTGTGAGAACGAATAAACCATTTTTCAAATTAGCAGTTACACAGGTTCCATTCCTTTCAATAGTGCATTGCTCCCCTCTGAATGTTACCACAAACCCAACTTTAACCAATTCCCTTACAGATAACAGGTTGAATCTTAGTTTAGGTATATATAACATAGGTAACTGTTCATCAATGCATGGACAATAGGAATTACCTTCACCAGAGGCCTTCATCCTCCAACCGTTGGCTAGTGAAACATATTGGTTGCTGTTTTTCATATTAATAAACCTCTTTTTTACTTTGGTGATGCATTGTGAAGCCCCACTATCAACAACCCACAATTCATTATTTCTGGATGTTGGTTCACCAGAAATAGCCAAACCAATGCTCTTCTTTGCCTTCCCACTGCTATTCACATTCTGTTTTTTACCCTTTCTACAGAATTTGGCTATATGCCCTCTAGCCCCACAAGAATAACATTTCTTGACGTTGTAAGCAGTGGTGAATGGCTGCTCCTCTTGTGGTTGTGTCTCTCTCAGCTGGTCTCTGTCACGCCTCCTCCTGGACTCTTCCAGCAGTCTCCCAGTAATGTTAGTCAATGTCAGTTCCTCTCTGGTCAGGACTTCCAAAGAAGAAACATACCCATCATAACTCTCATCCAAAGATGACAGAATAATGTAGACCTGATGCAACTCTGAAAAAATCAGCTCCTTTTCATGAAGCTCTTGAAAAGTTGCCTTCATGTAATTTAAATGCGTCAGCATATCTCCATTCTTCTGCAAACGAGCCCTAAACAGCTTACGTGTAAGGTGTATATGTGCACCCACACTGTCTCGAACATAAAGCCTTCGCAAAATGCCCCAACACCTAGCAGCAGACTCCTCACCACGAATATGGACAAGCTGCTGGTCATTCAGTGTTAGCCCAATAATGCAAAGAGCTTTCTCTATCTAGTCGTCTATCTTCTTTGCATCCTCTTCGTCATCTGGATCCCAAGCAGTAGTATCTGGTGGATTATTTACAACAGTCCATAGTCCTTCCTTGCGCAAAAGCAAGCAGCATTTTGTGGACCAGGAAACATAGTTTGTCCCATCCAACCAGGTTATCCAGGAGATTCCTGACAACAGTTCTTGTGCCATTTTACACCAAATAGCTAACACAAACTCAGCTAGGAATACTGTGTGTACTAACTCTCAGTACAGGCCTGGGCCCATAACCAGTGTTAAGGAATTTGTTGTGCAGAGATCTCCTTGTGCTACCAAAGAGTTGCACAGACAAGGAAGGGTACTGAGAGCAGCAAGAGTCACACAAGAGTACACTGAGTTGTAAAAGCAAAAAGTAGTTTACTTTTGAGGTGGTGTAAAAACAAAAATGCACAGTCAAAAATAAACAGTCCAAGTCATACACAATAGCAACAGTCCAAAGAGTAATCCAAACTACAAAGTCTTCTTACCGGTCCAGAGGTCAATACACAGTTCAGGTTTACAACAGTAGTAAACCAACAGCAGAGCAAAAACAGTAATAGTAGAGATCAGTGAATTCAGAGAGAGAGAGAAGCTATGTTCCTAGCTTCCTCTTATGGCCATGAGAACACTTACACACCCATTGGCCAATTAACTTCTTAAAGTCATAACATTATGGTTAATATATTTTCAACCCAACATTGTGGGCTAACACCATATGCCTAACATTTTGTCCGCAACTGTTTTTACTTGGCATTATTACTGATACTACTGTTGTGGACACTAAGCTGATGTTGAATTTAATTACGGCAGCGAGACTTTTAGTAGGGCAATATTGGAAGAAGGAAGAACTGCTGACTATAGAAGAATGGACTTTAAAAGTTTCCAATCTGGCGGAAATGGCAAAGATCTCAGCGTACTTGAAAGACCAGTCACAACAGAGATATATTGTGGAGTGGAGAAGATGGATTGATTATATCCAGAATAAATATGGGACTAAAAAGTTTCATCTAGCATTTGAATAAGTACTGATGTGATATTTATATTGCTTGTAGTTATTTTATAAGAGTTAAAGTGCGATAGATTTAATATTTTATTGTTATTGTTTGCATAAGGTAGACTATGATTGCTTGTATTTTTATACCCTTATTGAGCTCTGGGAAGTCGGGGAGGGGGGAGGGGGAAGGGAGGGAGGTGTTGGGGAGGGTTTGGGAGAGGGGAGGGGGTTGGGAGGGGTTTTGTCTTTTTAAAAAAATGTATTGTAAAACTTTTCAATAAAAAAAAGATATATGGAGAGAAAATAATCCAAAGAAATTACAATATACATTTTACTCAAATAGACATAAATCATGGTGTAGAATTGATATGATATGGACATCTTTGGAAGTTAATATGATGATACAAGAAGTTGAGATAGAAACTAATGTTTGGGCAGACCATAACCCAATAAAGATGACTTGGAGAGGAACTAAGAAAAAATTAAGATCGTTGTTACGTATTGAATATATATAAAGTTGTGTTAAGCCCTGTTAAAGTGAAACTAACTTAACTCCAACTGCTTGTGAAGCTAAAATGAAACTAACCTTTAGATGACCCTGACTGTTAACTCCAACTGTTTTGGAGGGAAACTTTGAATATTCATATTTGGGCAGGCTTTTCAAGTATTGTGATTGGTTAAGGCCCTGTGGGCTCAGAGTATAAATTTCAGACAATTGCCTGCAGTTCTCCAGTTCTAGTTCTAGTTTGAGTCAATAAATGATGTAACTATCCTGTTCTGCTCCTTGCCTACTGAAGCCCACTATACAATAGTGGCAACGAAGGTGGGATCCTGCAGAGGAGAGAGCTGCTGCTAACCAAGAGACTGAAATCACTGGGTGATAGGCTGGGTAAAGAGCCCTGGCAGGCCTAGTTCTCACCCCCCCACCTACCAGTAAACCACACTGGAGGCATGCTGAAATCACTGGGTGTCAGACCAGGTAAAGAGCCCTGGTGGGACCACGCTCCCTGCCCTGCCTGCCAGTAAAACACACTGGAGGCACAGACATACCTGAGGGATCTGTCCCCAGGACTCCTATGTGCAGCACAGCTCCAACTGCAGCAGTACAGGCATTAACCAGCACCACAGGGGCCTCCCCAAAATGGCTAAACTGGGAAGGCTCAATGAGTTCGATATTACTCATCTGAAACAGTGGAGCTCATACGTCTCCTGAGTAGCCAACTATCTCCAGGCTAACCAGATCACAGACGATGGCCTGAAGGCGGCAACCTTACTATGTGTCTGCGGACAAGCCACGTTTGATATCGCTGAAAACCTGATAGCACCGGGAAGTATAGAGACTGTGGCCTACGCAGACCTCAAGAAAAAATTAAGGGAACATTTTGAGCCTAAACTCTCAGTAATCGCCTGGCACCATGCATTCGAGCAATGTGAGCAGAGATCCGGGGAATCTGCAGCAGAGTTTGTGGCAGCCTTTCACCAAGCTTTGTGCCAATGCGAGTTCCCTGACCTGGAAGACCGTCTCAGAGACAGGCTTGTTTGCGGCCTGCATAATAGAGAATTACATCAGCGCCTATTCACCATGGAGAAACTGACCTTCCAAGATGCATTGAAGGAAGTCATGGCGGATGAGGCTGCCGGAGGGGCAATGAAGACTCTCTGGCCACCTAAAACACACACCAGCCCCACAGTGATCCACCAAGAGACCACAGAAGGCTCAGGGGAGGCCAGTGAGAGTGAAGAAATCGATCGTTTGCAGAGAGAGCCACCCAGACAGCCACATTCCACAGAGCAAGCAACTTCCCCGCAGAGCTGTGCAAGCTGCAGGGGAAAGCAAGGGCACATTGCTAGAGTTTGCAGAGGTCATCAGCTGGAAATGAAACCTGTGACACAGCAGCGCAAGGGGAAATGGTCCCCAGGACAGAACAGAGTTGAATACTGCTCGGGAAGGTGTAGCATCCAATGCACAGGGGCCCAATGTTCCATCAAAGAAAAGATAAGACTCCAACTAAGACTGCAAGGGGTCCCATGCTCCATGGAGCTAGACACTGGATCGGCCCTGACCATTGTCTCCTCCAGGACTTTCGTCCACATTTGCAAATGTAGCCGATGGCGGGTCCCACTCAAATCATCAGGTTTAGTGCTAACAGACTTCCAGAATTGCCGTGTTCCCATAAAGGGTGAAGCTACCATTAGAGTACAATTCAGAGAGTTCGAGGGTCCTCTCAGCATAGTGGTCATAGAGGGACTGTGCAGCAGCCTCATAGGACTGGACTGGTTTGAGGCCCTGGGCATCAGGGTGACGGGCATCCATTGAACACAAATAGCTGATCTAGCAGCAGTATGCCAACAATATGCTGACGTATTCAGCACAGAGCTGGGACAATACAAAGGGGCACCCATTTCACTCAACCTTGATCCAAAAGTAACTCCAATCCGATTAAAACCACGCAGGGTTCCCTTTGCATTGAAGCCTAAAATTGATGCGGAACTAGACAAGCTGGTACAGCAGAGAGTGCTCCAACCTGTGGACTGTAGCCAGTGGGAGACTCCAATAGTGACCCCAGTTAAGCCTAACGGGGACGTTCGCATCTGCGCAGACTACAAGTGCACCATAAGCAAGGCACTACAGCAGCATGCTTACCCTGTACCAGTAGTGAGCCACATCCTCGCCTCGCTCCAGGGAGGCCAAATCTTCGCTAAGTTAGACCTTGCCCAGGCCTACCAGCAGCTACTGGTAGATGACGCTACCGCAGAAGTACAAACAATCGTCACACAGAGAGGTGCATTCTGAGTGCGCCACTTGCAGTTTGGAGTAAGCGTATCACCAGGGTTGTTCCAAAGTATTATGGAACGAACACTGAAGAACATTCCCGGCATCTGCCCATATTTTGATGACGTCCTGATCACGAGGGAATCAGCGGAAGTCCTGGCAGAATGTCTCTGTGCAGTACTCCAATGTTTCCATGAGGCAGGCCTAAATCTCAAGAAGGAAAAGTGCCAGATTGGCGTGGAATCCACAGAATTCCTGGGTTTCCACATCTATGCTGCTGGAATTCACCCATCTGAAGCAAAGCTAAAAGCAATTCAGCAAGTCCCCACACCAAAATCCAAGGAGGAGCTACAAGCATTCTTGGGCTTGCTCAATTTTTACCACTCCTTCTTACCGCATAAGGCTGCTCTGGCAGAACCGCTACACCGCCTACTGGACAAAAAAGCGCCCTAGGTCTGGTTGAGCACCCAAGACAAAGTGTTCAAGGCGGTAAAATCATTGGTATCCTTGGACTCCGTCCTAGCTCATTTCAACGAAAACCTACCAGTAACACTAGCCTGTGACACTTCACCGTATGGCATTGGGGCAGTACTAAGCCACAGGATGCCAGATGGTACAGAGGCCCCCATTGCATACTATTCTAGAACATTATCATCGGCTGAAAGGAACTATGTCCAGCTAGACAAGGAAGCCCTCGCCATAGTGGCTGGCATTAAGAAGTTCCACGACTTCTTATATGGACGAACCTTCGCCATCTTTACAGACCACAAACCTCTGCTTGGTCTCTTCACAGCAGACAAACAGACACCGGAGATCCTGTTGCCGCGAATGCTACGATGGTCCATTTTTTATTTATTTATTTATTTTATTTTAATCCCATTTATATCCCGCCCTTCTCCAAAGACTCAGGGCGGCTTACAATTTAAGCACAAACCAATGTGCTTAGCAATAGCCTTCATTCTATGTATATGCCTGCTTATTAGGGCTTTCCCCCCCCCCAGCGGCATTATTACAAAGTCAGCTTATTGCCCCCAACAATCTGGGTCCTCATTTTACCTACCTCGGAAGGATGGAAGGCTGAGTCAACCTTGAGCCTGGTGGGACGCGAACCTGCACTAATTGCAGGCAGCTGGTGTTACTTAAGGAGGCATTAGCCCACTGCTCCACCAAGGCTCCTTTTCATGGCTGCATACTCGTACTGGCTAGTCCACAAGCCGGGTAAGGAAATGGGCCACACCAATGCTCACACCATTGTTGTGAGCATTTCTGTTGAGGATTGACAGCAGGGGTGGAGTGGGGGGTGTTTGGTTTTTATACCCCTGTCTGCTGGGTGGTTGCAGCAGGTTTTGGTCACGTCACATGACCCTGGGACACTGACCATCATAAATATGAATCAGTTGCCAAGCATCTGAATGTAAATCACAAGACCCTGGAGATGCTGCAACATTCCAGCTGATCAGTGCTTCTTCTGGGCTCAGAAGCGCCAGGATCAGCGCCGAGCTCCAGCTGGAGGCTGGCTCTGATCCTGGTACTTCCACTGAGCCCTGACAGCCCTGAAGAAGCGCTGAACCTGGTGCTTTTGCTGAGCCCTGACAGCCCTGGAGCTCCAGCCATCTCTCGCTCAGGCTTGTGCGGTGCTGCCACCGGTTCAGCTCATTCCCCTCCCCCACTACCACTTTTCTAGAATGGTCGCATACCGCCTGCCAGGTGCCAATGTACCACAGGTGGTAACCGTACCACTGGTTGAAAAGCCCTGCACCAGGCGGTGATTCCAGTCCCCAGTCGTCATCTGCTTGAGTGCCTCCTTTGTGGCCCTGACCATTTGTTCAGCCTGACTGTTGGTAGCGGGGTGGAATGGAGTGGATGTTACGTGCCAAATCATGTTGGCATTGAGGAAAGATTGAAACTCTTCTGCCGTGAATTGTGCCCCGTTGTCGAACACAATTACATCTGGCAGACCATGTGTGGTGAACATCCGGCGCAACTCTTGGATGACCCTGGTTGGTGTCATCGATGAGACCGGTGCCACTTCCAACCACTTGGAATAACTGTCTACTATAATTAGGAACACCTGCCCTTGGAAAGGGCTCACAAAGTCAATGTGCACATGAGACCATGGGGCGTGCATGGTCTCCCAGCGGTTCACTGGTGCTTGTGGCATCTCGGGTCTGGTTTCTTGGCAGGCCTGGCAACTCCTTACTTGATTCTCAATGTCTTTGTCCAGGCCTGGCCACCACAAGTAGCTCCTGGCTAGAGCCTTCATTTGAATAATTCCTGGGTGCCCCTCGTGTAAGGAATCCAGCACCCTGGAGCAAAGAGTGGGTGGAATGATGACCCTGCTGCCCCACAGCACACATCTCTTCTGGGCCAACAGTTCATTTTTCCGCGAAGCGTAGTGATGGAATGCAGGGCCTGGCCAGATCTCTAGAGTACTATGAAATTCACTCAGGGAAACAGATGGCTTTAATATTCCTTGATGCACAGAAAGCATTTGACAACTTAAACTGGCAATTTATGTTCCAGCAATTTGCAGAAATGGAATTTGGAAAAAAAACTTTATAAATGTAATCAAAACAATTTATTGTAAACAAACTGCCAAAATAATTGTAAATGGAGATCTTACAGAAAACTTCAATATTAAAAAGGGCACAAGACAGGGATGCCCACTATCTCCATTACTATTTATACTAACATTGGAAGTACTGAATAGAAACATTAGACAAGATACAGAAATTAAAGGACTGGAGATAAAAGATGAAAAATATAAACTACAAGCATTTGCAGATGTTTTGGTTTTCATATTGGAAGATCCATTGGAAACAAGCACTAAACTTCTGGAGAAAATAGAAAAATTTGGAGAAGTGGCAGGGTTGACAATAAACAGAGAAAAGATTAAAGTGCTAACAAAGAATCTAACAGAAAATCAACTAAAAAAACAAATCTTCAAATAGTTAAAAAAGTTAAATATTTGGGAATTTATCTAACAGCAAGATATGTAACAATAAAAGAAGATAACTATGTAAGACTGCTAAAACAAATAAAATTGGATTTGGAAAAGTGGAAAAATTTCCAAATTTCAATGTTGGGGAGAATAGCAACAGTGAAAATGAGTATCTTACCAAAATACTCTTTTTATTTCAAACGATTCCTGTAAGGCTGGGAAAAGGCTTTTTTGATGAACTGAATACAACAATATTGAAATTTATCTGGCAAGGAAAAAAATGCTACAAAAAGCGAAAGAAAGTGGAGGATTTGGACTGCCGGACTGGAGGTTATACTACCAAGCAACTATTTTAACATGGCTTAAAGAATGGATAATGCTTAGAGACCAAAAGGCTATTATACCTAGAGGAGCATGACCTACAAATTGGTTGGCATGCCTTTCTGTGGTATGGAAAGAATAAAATAAATATATACTTTCAAAACCATTTTATAAGGAATGCACTTCTTTCAGAATGGGAAAAAATAAAAGAAAAAAATTATATTAAGATACCTGAATGGCTTTCAATAATGGAAGCTTTTGCTTACCCAAATTTAATTAACTACAATAAAGTTGTGACTTATAAAGATATTTTGGACAATGAAGGAAAATGGAAAGACAGACAAGATTTACAAGAACAAGGTATTGATCTAGCATGGTGGTCATATCTGCAAATTCAAATGAGATATAAAAAGATGTTAAAACAATGGGATTTTATAAAGAACAGACAGAATTTGTTCAGATACTGCTAAAAACAGATGAAAAGTTGTTTAAGAAACTCTATAGATTTCTGTTAAACTTAAAGATGGAGGAAGAACAAGTAAAAGAAAAAATGATAACATGGGCAAAGAACTTTCGATATAATATTGTAATGTATTGGGCCTGTGTTTACTTGAACTGTACCACGTGTCTTGAATGCTGTTTGAGATTGCTTAATCAGGGAGTTGGGTAATGGTTGATGTCTCCTCAGACAAGCAGTCTCCAGGACCACCATTTGTTGGCTCTAGGGCAGCAATAGGCTCCTTCAAACCTATTGGCCGCTGCCTAGTGGCCAGCAGTATAAATAGCTGTGTAGAAGCCTTGGTTAACAGTTCAGTTCCTGTATTCAAAAAAGCATGTTCCTGCCTGAACTCTCTCGCCTCGTCTCCTGCTTGCAGCAAAGATCCCAGTACACAACACTGGTGACGAATGTGGGATCCTGCTTCTTCAGAAGAGCTGAAAGTCACTAGGGCAGGGGTAGGCAACCTGAATCGGTGAAAGAGCCACTTGGAACCGGTTTTCTCACTAAAAAAACCCCTGGGAGCCGCAAAATACGTGTGCGTATGCGCACGTGCACGCACGTGTGCAGAACAGGATTTGATTAAAGTGGAGCTTACCTAAGCAAGACATACACCAGAGAGGAGGCCGAGCAAATTTCCCCTGCCTTGCCAGGCAGGCAAACGGAGGCTTCAAACACACAGAAAGGTGCAGAGTAAATTTCCCCCTCCATCCCCAGAGGCGGAACAAAGCAGAGAGGCGAAGAATGTGGAAGAAAAGGAAGGAAAGAAGATACAACCTTCAGCAAAGCAGCTTCCATGCAGAAGAAATACATTTGCACTTATGTGAGCAGGCATGTCCCCCCCACAAGCAGCTCCCCCTCCCCCCAGCCTCCCCTGAGCCAGAAAACTCACCCTGCCTTAATTGCAGGCAAAACCTGCAGAAAGCCCAACCAGCCCGTGCAGATGCACTGCCTGCTCGCCTTTCCAAGGCACTCCAGCCCAGATTCTTTGCTCCCTTTTAGCTGGACAACCTTTAAAATTGGCTCCCCCCTCCTTCTCCAAGGCAAGCTGCCCTCCTCTCCATCCTGCGCCCCCACTCCCAAAGAGTTTTGCTGGCAGTTTGTCAATCACAGCTCTTCCTCCTCATCATCCCCCTCCCCAATCTGGCTTCAGCACAGAGATTTTGCCTGAAGAAGAAACGGGGCGCTCCCCCCCTTTTCCCATCACTTCTTTGGTGCGTGTTTGCTGGGAGCCCACCCAGATTTGAACACCCTGGCGTCCCCGTTTCTCACCAAAAACAAAACATTGGGAGCTGCAAAATTTATGAAATCAATGAACTTCTACAAAGAAATTTTTTTATTTCTGTATACATCAAAAACATTTTGAACTTCCAAAAAAAGTCGCTGGGTCGAAGGTTTACTTTCAAATAAAATACTCAATGTCCATTTGAGTCCTCCTCATATTTATTAAATAAAAAGACAAACTTAACTTTTCCCCATGCAGCAAACCCAAAATACTGTCTGCTTGTCATTCTGTCCGTCCGCCCATCTGCCCACCCGCCTGTCTGCCAGTCCATCTGCCCATCGTCCTCTTGTCTGTCCATCCACGCATCCGCCCGCCAGTCCATCTGCCATCTGTCCACCAGTCCATCTGCCTGCTCATCCATCCATCTGCCCGTCCGTCCATCTGTCCATCCGTCTGCCCATCCACCTGTCCATCTGCCCATCTGCCAGTCCATATGTCTGTACTGTAGTGTCCAGTCAGCTGACAATGAATAAAAAAGGTCTGTTTCAGTGAACATCAAATAAATATTTGCAAAATAATAGCCAATTTTTATTTCAGCATGCAACAGAAACATTTTGAACTCCAAAAAAAGACACTGGGTTAAATGTTAATTTCAAATATAATACTCAATGTCTATTTGAGTCCTCATATTTATGAAATAAAAATCCAAACTTAACTTATCCGCCTGCAGCAAACCCAAAATGCTGTCTGCTTCTGTCGTTTTGTCCATCTGTCCACCCATCTGCCCGCCAGTCCATCTGCCCATGCATCTGCTTGTCTGTCCGTCTGCTCGTCCACCAGTCCATGTGCCCATCTGCCAGTCCATCTACCCATGTGTCCGCTTGTCTGTCCGTCTGCTCGTCCACCAGTCCATGTGCCCATCTGCCAGTCCATCTACCTGTGTCCGCTTGTCCGTCCGTCTGCTTGTCCACCAGTCCATGCCCGTCTGCCAGTCCATCTGCCCATGCGTCCGCTTGTCCGTCCCTCTGCTTGTCCACCAGTCCGTGCCCGTCTGCCAGTCCATCTGCCCATGCGTCCACTTGGCCGTCCGTCTGCTTGTCCACCAGTCCATGTGCCCGTCTGCCAGTCCATCTGCCCATGCGTCCACTTGGCCGTCCGTCTGCTTGTCCACCAGTCCATGTGCCCGTCTGCCAGTCCATCTGTAGTGGAGTGTGCAGTCAGCTGGCAAGGAATAAAAAAAACACTCTTTCACTGAAGAACATCAAATATATATTTGCAAAATAATAGCAAATTAAAATAATTATTTTACCTGGTTAATGTGATTTTTGCTTCTCAACATCAGCACACAGCACCTGCATATCAGGGCTGTAAGATGTCACCTTCATTTTTAAACAAGATTGCAGGATGTTGTCTGTGAGGCGTGAGCGATATTTGTTTTTAATGTAGTTCATATTGGAGAAGACCTGTTCACATACATATGTGGATCCGAAGATTGTCAGGACTCCAAATGCATATTTCTTCATATTTCTGTACGTGCTGGGGAGGGCATTCCATGTATCAAATATAAGTTTGTCCTGTTTGGGAAGGTTTTCAATATCACTCCATTTGTGATTCAGTGCAAGACTGGCCTTCTGACGGGCAACATCTTCAAGAGCATCTGTCAAGCGTTGGAACTTTGATGCCCATATCTCTTTGTCGGCTATGTCTGCAAGTTCCATCTCCAGATCAGGTTGACTTACACCTGCAAATGCAGTCATATTCAATGCAGATGGATCGCTGGTCAGGGGAGTGACAGGGAAAGATAATGTATTTTTTTCCTCTCTGAACTCACAGAATCGCTTCCCAAACGATGTTTGCATTGCAATGATTGCAGACTGCAAATACTCTGAATTTATCACATTGCTACCTTGTTTGAACTCTCTCAAAGAGGGGAAGTGAGACAGTGTACCTCTCTGTAAATCTCTGTCAAACACTGTCAACTTGCGTTCAAATGCCATAACTTCCTCCAGCAAGTGCAGGGCTGTGCCTCCTTTACCCTGAAGACTTGTGTTCAGCTTGTTCAGATATGTGCTGTCATATCTACTATGAAGTGTAGCTTTTCCAGCCACTCTGGATGTTCCAGCTCAGGACAGGTGAGCCCTTTGCTGCCCAGGTACGTTTTCACCTCTTCCAGACACGCAGCAAAGCATTTTAGCACCTCCCCTCTGGACAGCCACCTGACTTTGTTGTGCAGCAGGAGATCAGAATACGTACTTTCCACCTCCTTTAGTAGCAAACGGAACTGACGGTGATTTAAACAGCCCCAGCGTCGTACATCTCGAGGGTCGAAAACTACCTCCGCGCCAACCAAGTTGCTGAAGATGGCCTGAAGGATGCAATGCTCCTGTGTGTCTGCGGGCCTGCAACCTTCGATATCGCAGAGAACCTGGTCGCACCGGCGCAGCTGGAGTCCGTAACATACACGGACCTGAAGAAACCATTTCCAGCCTAAGGTATCAGTAATAGCTTGGAGGCGCGCCTTCGAACAGAGAGTTCAGCAGCCGGGTGAAACAGCAACGGAATTCATCGCAGCATTGAGACAAGCTTCACGTCTGTGCCAATTTTCCGATTTAGAAGAGAGGCTTCGAGACTGACTCGTCTGTGGACTTTGGAGCAGAGAGCTGCAGCAGAAACTCTTTGCCAAAGTGACTCTCTCACTCCAGGAAGCCTTGAAAGAGATCATGGTGGACGAAGCCGCCGCTGGGGCCATGAAAGCCATGCGACCTGCCAAAAGCACTCAGCACGAGGAGGCCGTCCACCATGAGGACGCCGAACTCACAGAAGATGTTGACTGCAACCACGAAGTGGACAGGCTTCAATGGCACAAGGACCAACAACAAAGGACTACTTACAAGGCAGTTCCCTTTCTTCGGTGTCCAGGTTGTGGCGGCCGCCAACAATGCATGGACTGCAGGTTCTGGACAGCAACGTGTCGGGCCTGAAGGAAGACCGGCCACATCGCTTCAGTCTGTAGAGGTTGACAGAAGGACAATCAGACATTCCGATCAGGAGAGGTACCGGGGACCCGGGGCAGCTTAGTGTAGGGTTTTGCTCCAGCTGTCAGAGCATTTGCCTCACGGGAGCTCGCCGCCCCCTTAAGCCCAAACTGCGACTTCGAGTCGAACTGCAAGGAATTCCTTGCAGGATGGAATTGGACACTGGTTCAGCTGTGTCCATCATTTCCCTCAAAACCACCTGTTTCATCTGCAACCACAACAAGAGGTGGGCCAAGCTTAGGCCATCCGACATTATCCTGACCGACTTCCAGAACTCTCGAGTTGCCATCAAGGGCGAGGCCACACAGGCCGTCAAGTTCAAGGGGTTTTCAGGGCCTCTGGACATTATTGTAGTGGAGGGTCAGCGAACGAGCTTAATAGGGCTTGATTGTTTTGATGCTCTGGGCATCCAGGTCACCGGAATCCACCTGACACAAATGGCGAGCTTGGCGTCAGTATGCAAGGAGTTTGGGGATGTTTTTGAAACAAGCCTTGGAACATACAAGGGCCCTCCGATAGCCTTTAAACTTGATCCTGCCATAATGCCTATCAGGATCAAACTCTGCAGAGTGCCATTTGCGCTTAAACATAAGATAGAAGCTGAGCTGGATAAGTTAGTTGAACAGGGGGTACTACAGCCCGTAGATGGGGGTGAATGGGAAACCCCAATTGTCACGCCACTTAAAGCCAATGGGGAGGTCTGGATTTGCGCTGATTACAAGTGCACCATTAATCGGACACTTTAGCAGCATGTGTACCCGGTGCCAGTCGTTAGCCACATCTTGGCATCACCGCAAGGGGGTACAGTTTTTGCGAAGTTAGATTTGGCACAGGCTTATCAGCAGCTACCTGTGGACAAGGCTGTTCTGAACCAGCCTGCTACCGGCCTTGCAGAAAGGCAACCCCTGAATAAACAGTAGAGACTGGAGAGCGTCTGAGGCTGGAAAGCGTCTGCCAAAATTTATTACACAAACAACAGAGCAAGAAACAAAACACTGGAACTTGAATCCTCAAACGGAACGGTTGCTTTCAGCAACCAGCCCTTCCCCAAACACTCCTTTTATTTAGAGTTCAGGGCGTGGCCTCCCTGTGCCTCCTTCCGAGGAGTCCCACAGCCTTTCTCTGCTTGTTCCTGCTTGACTGCCTCCTGCGTCGGGCGTCCTTGAACAGGGCCAGCTGTGGGTCATCATCATCCGCACTCTCGGGCTCGCGCAGCTGAGAAGAGGGCCCTGGCTGGGGGCTCTGCGAAGCCTCCAAGCCATCATCAGCAAGTTCGTCTTCAACACCCTCCTCCTCCCCCTCATCTGAGTCATCCGAGACATCCGAGCCGGCTGCCGGACCCACAGGCTGGCCCTGAATCACAACAAAGGCCACAGCCACTGCACAAACCATTGTAATGCACAGGGGGGCTTTTAAAGTAAAGCGCCTCCAATTCGGGGTTAGTGTAGCCCATGGCATTTTTCAAGGTGTTATGGAGCGTACACTCAAGGGCATTCCGGGGGTCTGCCCTTACTTCGATGATGTGCTCATCGCCGGTAAGTCCACTGAGATGCTTGCAAGGAGGCTCAAGGCCGTCCTTCAATGGTTCCACAAAGTGGGCCTTAAAGTTAAAAAGAATAAGTGTAGCATTGGGGTCCCCTCTACTGAGCTCCTGGGTTTCTGTATTGATGCTGAAGGCATCCACCCTTCTGAGTCCAAGCTGAAGGCCATTCAGCTGGCACCTAGCCCCAGGTCAAAATGAGAGCTGCAGGTATTCCTGGGTCTCCTTAATTTTTACCATGCGTTCCTTTCTAACAAGGCCGCAGTGGCAGAGCTGTTACACTGGCTCTTAAACAAAAACACCCCATGGAAGTGGACCAAGGTTCACAAAAACAGTTTTAAGGCAGAAAAGTCACTACTGTTTTCCAATTCAGTACTCACTCACTTTAAAGAGTCATTGCCTGTATGCCTTGCGTGTGACGCATCCCCTTATGGGGTAGGGGCTGTTTTAAGTCATTTGGAAAGTGATGGGACTCAAGTCCCAATTGCCTATTACTCAAGGACATTGTCCTCTGCTGAGTGCAATTACATGCAAATTGACAAAGAGGCCTTGGCCATTGTGGCCGGGGTGAAGAAATTCCATGATTACTTGTATGGTAGGTAATTCACGGTCTTTACCGACCATAAGCCACTATTGGGGTCCTTTACTACAGATAGGCAGACACCCCAAATTCCCTCCCCTAGGATGTTAAGATGGTCCATCTTCTTGTCAACCTACAGCTTCAGGCTGGTTCACAAACCTGGCAAAGACATGGGCCACTCAGACGGCCTTAGCCAGTTGCCATTGCCACAGATCGAGTCAGATCCAGCAGCTCGCATTTTGTCCATTTGGGATTTGCCTGAGTTTCCCCTCCATGCTGGGTATGTCGCTGCAGAAACTGCTGCAGACAAGGTTTTAAGCAGGGTGCTGTCCTGGATTCACACAGGGTGGCTTTAAAACAGTCCTGGACCCGAGTTCCAGAGCTATTTCACACGTAGACATGAGCTTTCACCTCACAAGGGTTTCTTTTTATGGGGGAGCAGGGTCATTGTCCCCAGTTCATTAAGGGATCGTGTACTTCAATCTCTGCATGAGGGACATCTGGGCATAGTCCGGATGAAGGCATTGGCATGAAGCTTACCTATGGTGGCCAGGGTTAGATAAAGCTATCGAGGTGCAAGTACACGGGTGTTATACGTGTCAACAGTCCAGGCCAGAAATGCCACACGCTCCTGTCCACAGATGGGAGGAGACACATACTCCTTGGTCAAGGATTCACATCGACTTCACTGGGCCCTTTCAGGGACAGCAATTTTGGATAGTGGTCGACAGCCACTCTAAATGGCTGGAAGTAATTCCTCTCACAAATATGGCTACTGTTAGGACCATCCAGGTGCGTAGAAAGCTTTTTGCAACACACGGGCTGCCAGACGTCGTAGTATCTGATAACGGGGCCCAGTTCACAGTGGCAGTTTCAAGCCTTCTTGAGGCATGCTACATCGGCTCCCTTTCACCCATCAACTAACGGGCAGGCCGAATGGATGGTGCGCACTACAAAGGAGTCACTCAAGTGCATAGTGACTGGGGATTGGCACCATAGGCTGGCTGATTTTTTGCTTTGCCAGGACACCACGCCTTGCACAGCAACAGGCAAGAGCCCAGCAGAGCTTTGCTGGGGAAGAAGACTCATCACCAAACTAGATAGGCTGCATCCAGACCGGGTGGCAGCAGACACCTCTCGCCCAAAGCCTCCGAGGGGGTTGCAAGTGGGTGATGGGGTGTGGGTCTGGAACGATGGGCATGGGAACTTGTGGGTGCTGGGTAAAATCGTCAAAGTCTTGGCCCCCCTATTGAACAAGGTGGCCCTGGATGGCGGGCGAGTCGTTCGCCGCCATATTGATCAGCTGCAGAAGCAGTTCCCAGAATGGCCACAAAGCGAGGACCTCATGACAGGTCCGCTTCTAGAGCCGGAAACCGGCAGTCAAGCGGGGCAATTCACATGCTCTGAGGACTCCACCAGTCAGTACAACAGGGAGGTTGTCATAGATGGGCAAAGCCCGGGAGTGCAACATGGGTCCCTCAATGGGGAAAGTCAACCTGACCAAGACAGCCGCTGTGCTAACTCTGCTCCTACATTTGACTTTGGTTTGGGCCGACCTGGAATGGCCAGCCAAAGGGACTTGAGTCAGTCTGATTCTCGTGGACTCATGAGTGCTGGTCTACCCAGCCCGGCGGGCAAGCTGGTAGACCGGGAGTTGCCTGGATCCCCCAGGTGATCTGCAAGGTCGCGCAAGATTTTTTTCTAAAGTAATTGTATTATTGCAAATACTTGTACCACTGCTGTACCTTATTTGAACTATTTTTTATATAATGTTTGTACATTCTAGGGGGGAGGGGTGTAATGTATTGGGCCTGTGTTTACTTGAACTATACCACATGTCTTGAATGCTGTTTATTTATTTATTTATTTATTTATTTATTTATTTATTATTAATTTAATTTCTATACCACCCTTCTCCCGAAAGACTCAGGGCGGTGTACAGGGCAATAAAAATACAATAAATTTTTATTGTATTTTATTTATTTTAATTTTTTTTATTAATAAAAATACAATATACAAAAGTTAAAAATAAGATTAAATAGAACTAGCCCATTACAATAAATAATTACAAATTACAAATTAAAATACCCCAAACCCGTTAGACCAGGCCGGCTTGTTCAAATAGGTAAGTTTTCAGATCACGGCGGAAAGAGCGAAGGTCAGGAGCCATCCGGAGCTCAACTGGTAATTGATTCCAAAGGGCTGGTGCGCCCACAGAGAATGCTCTCCCCCTGTTTGAGATTGCTTAATCAGGGAGTGGAGAAGGAAATGGCAACCCACTCCAGTATCTTTGCCATGAAAACCCTATGGACAGTACCAAAAGGCAATACGATATGACGCTGAAAGATGAGTCCCTCAGGTCAGAAGGCGTCCAATATGCTACTGGGGAAGAGCAGAGGTCTAGTACTAGTAGCGCCAGAAAGAATGAAGCGACTGGGCCAAAGCCAAAAGGATGCTCAGCTGTGGATGTGTCTGGTGGTGAAAGGAAAGTCCAATGCTGTAAAGATTATTTCTCCATAGGAACCTGGAATGTAAGATCCATGAATCAAGGAAAGCTGGACGTGGTCAAACAAGAGATGACAAGACTGAACATCGACATCTTAGGTATCAGCGAACTAAAATGGACAGGAATGGGTGAATTTAATTCAGATGACCATCAGGTATACTACTGTGGGCAAGAATCCCTCAGAAGAAATGGAGTAGCCTTCATAGTCAATAAAAGAGTAGGAAAAGCAATACTGGGATACAACCTTCAAAATTACAGAATGATCTCAGTTCGAATCCAAGGCAAACCATTCAATATCACAGTAGTCCAAGTCTATGCCCCAACCACCAGTGCTGAAGAGGATGAAATTGACCGGTTCTATGAAGCTCTACAGCACCTTATAGAACTAACACCAAAAAATGATGTCCTTATCATCATGGGGGATTGGAATGCTAAAGTAGGAAGCCAAAAGATAACTGGAATAACAGGCAAGTTTGGCCTTCGAGTACAAAATGAAGCAGGGCACAGGCTGATAGAATTTTGTCAAGAGAATACGATGGTCATAGCAAACACTCTTTTCCAACAACCCAAGAGACTCAACAGTGGCCACAGGATTGGAAAAGATCAGTTTACATTCCAATTCCAAAGAAAGGCAGTGCCAAAGAATGTTCAAACTATCGCACCAGTGCACTCATTTCTCATGCTAGTAAAGTTATGCTTAAAATTCTACAAGCTAGACTCCAGCAGTATGTGGATCGAGAACTACCAGAAGTATAGGCAGGATTTCGAAGAGGCAGAGGAACTAGAGATCAAATTGCCAACATACGCTGGATCATGGAGAAAGCTAGAGAGTTCCAGAAAAACATCTACTTCTGCTGCATTGAGTATGCTAAAGCCTTTGATTGTGTGGATCATAACAAACTGTGGCAAGTCCTTAAAGAGATGGGCGTACCAAACCATCTTTTTTGTCTCTTGAGAAACCTATATGCGGGCCAAGAAGCAACAGTGAGAACTGGACACGGAACCACTGATTGGTTCAAAATTGGGAAAGGAGTCCGGCAAGGCTGTATACTGTCGCCTTGCCTATTTAACTTATATGCAGAGCACATCATGAGAAAGGCAGGGCTAGATGAATCAAAAGTTGGAATTAAGATTGCCAGAAGAAATATCAACAACCTAAGATATGCAGATGATACCACTCTAATGGCAGAAAGTGAAGAAGAACTAAAGAGCCTCTTGTT
Organism: Vipera ursinii; assembly: GCF_947247035.1. Lineage (NCBI taxonomy): Eukaryota > Metazoa > Chordata > Lepidosauria > Squamata > Viperidae > Vipera > Vipera ursinii. Next base: position 40,909,204 of record NC_139522.1, read on the forward strand.
GCGAGTGAAGAAGGAGAGTGCAAAACTTGGGTTGAAACTAAACATTAAGAAAACCAAGATCATGGCATCCGGCCCTCTGAATTCCTAGCAAATAAATGGGAAAGAAATGGAGGTAGTGACAGATTTTATTTTCCTGGGCTCCAAGATCACTGCAGATGGGGACTGTAGCCAAGAAATTAAAAGACGCTTGCTCCTCGGGAGGAAAGCCATGGCAAATCTAGACAGCACACTAAAAAGCAGAGACATCACCCTGTCAACAAAAGTGCGTATAGTCAAGGCGTATAGTCTTCCCAGTTGCAATGTATGGCAGTGAAAGTTGGACCATAAAAAAGGCTGAGCGCCAAAGAATTGAGGCCTTTGAACTATGGTGCTGGAGAAGACTCCTGCGAGTCCCTTGGACTGCAAGGCGATCAAACCGGTCAGTCCTAGAGGAGATCAACCCTGACTGCTCTTTAGAAGGCCAGATCCTGAAGCTAAAACTCAAATACTTTGACCACCTAATGAGAAGGAAGGACTCACTGGAGAATAGCCTAATGCTGGGAAAGATTGAGGGCAATAGAAGAAGGGGACAACAGAGAATGAGGTGGCTGGATGGAGTCACTGAAGCAGTAGGCGTGAGCTTAAATGGACTCCAGAAGATGGTAGAGGACAGGAAGGCCTGGAGGAACGTTGTCCATAGGGTCGCGATGGGTCGGACACGACTTCGCAACTAACATCAACAACAACAATCAGGGAGTTGGGTAATGGTCGATGTCTCCTCAGACAAGCAGTCTCCAGGACCACCATTGGTTGGCTCTAGGGCGGCAATAGGCTCCTTCAAACCTATTGGCCGCCGCCTAGTGGCCAGCAATATAAATAGCTGTGTAGAAGCCTTGGTTAACAGTTCAGCTCCTGTATTCAATAAAGCATGTTCCTGCCTGAACTCTCTCGCCTCATCTCCTGCTTGCTGTTCTGTACCAGCCTGCTACCGGCCCTGTAGAAAAGGCAGGGACAACCCCTTTTACAAGAAGGCAAGAGGCTGGAATTACGCCTGCCAAATTTATTGCTACAAAAACAAATAGAACAAGACACAAACCAAGAAACAGAAGCTTTACAAGCGGTTGCCTTCAGCAAACCAGCCCTCCCACGCATTCCCCCTTAAATACAGTTCAGGGCGTGGCTTCTCTCTGCCTCCTTCCGAGGAGCCCCATTGCCTTCCTCTGTTTACTCCTGATTGACTGCCTCCTGAGTCGGGCGTCCTTGAACAGGGCCAGCTGTGGGTCATCTTCATCCACGCTGTCAGGCTCACATAGCTGGGTCTGCATCGTGACCAAATGAGAGGGGCCTGGCTGTGGACTCTCATCAAGCTCTTCAACACCCCCCTCCTCCTCCTCCTCTGAGTCATCCGACCCAACTGCGGAACCCACAGGCTGACCCTGAATCACAACACTTGCAGCAAAGAACCCAGGACACAACAATATAGAATTAGAAGACTGGCAAAGGTTATGGGGAAGAAATATTAAATTAACTAAAGCAGTGGCATATAAAGAAAACCTATATAAAATGTTTTACAGATGGCATATGACACCAGTGAAATTAGCAAAAATATTTAAAAATACTTCAAACAACTGTTGGAAATGGAAACAAAGACCAGGTACTTATTATCATATCTGGTGGACATGCCCCAAAGCAAAAAGATTTTGGGTTGAAATACATTTATGATTAGAGAAAATGACTAAAAAACAAATGGACTTTAAGCCAGAATTATTTTTGTTAGGAATAATAGGAGCAAATTATGTGAAAGATTGCAGATATTTAATGCTACACATACTAATGGCAGCAAGAATTGTATTTGCCCAACATTGGAAAAATGAAAATTTACCAGCTGAAGAAGTACTAATTAAGAAAATTTTAGAGTGTGCAGAAATGGATAGATTGACTTTAAAGATAAAAGAGAAAAAAGACTTAGTGTATTTTAGAACATGGGATAATTTCTATCAATGGCTAGAAAAACAAGTTAGAGTGAAAGGAATGTGATACGTAATTTGGAATATATATTAACAAGAAGAAGGCTATTGAGCAATTAATTAACATATTGTTTATGATAATTAACTATTATCTATTATTGTTTGTTAAACACATGAACCCAGACATTATGGTGGTTGCTAAATATTCAGAATGTTATTTGGAAAGACCCCAACCCTAATCCTAACCCTAACCGAAATTCCAACCCCAACCCCAATCCCACCTTATTCCTAACCCTATAAAAACTAATAAAATCTATATAAAAAAAAGAAAGAAAGAAAATCTGCATTTATAAAGAGTGGTCTCCTCAGTTTCTGCTTGGGGCAGGGAGACTGGTTTCTGCCTTTTAAGATTTGTCTTTATTATTCCTTTTGGGAAATATTCTGCCTTTTTTAATATCCCCCAAAATATTTCCTTCTCTAGGAGGGTGGGTGGGTGCTGACTTTCTACAGAAGCATAATTTGTGAAATAATACATAGTCGCATCCAGCCAAGTCCTCCAACATATCACAATAGTTTGGGGAGGGAGAGCCAAAGTAGGAGCAATTTCTTTGAACATTTGTACTTAAAGTAGAGCTTTAATTAACATTTATCCTGTTATGTATTGGTGTAAAACTACTTTGTGTGTTTAAACTCCAGACTGCTTGTCTCCAGAGTTGTTACTTGCGTTTTTAAGTGGGAAGATTGCTTTAATTCTATTGGCCGCCGCCTAGCGGTGATCCATATAAATAGAAGCTTAGCGGCAGTTCACCCCCGCTTCTGTGTTAACCTAATAAATGAGTTGTTGCTTTCACCAAATGCCTTGTCAATGCCACACCAATCCCAAAACATAACAGTGGCGACGAAGGTGGGATGTGCTGCTAAGGAAGAGAGAGCCAGAAATTACTAAGGGGTAAGACCAGGCATCAGTGCCCTGGTAGGAACCACGTTCCACCCTCTGCCTGCCAGTAAACCACACTGGAGGTACTCACATCCTAAGGATCCATCCCTAGGATTAACACAGAAGCCCTTAGCAGCACAAGGCATTGAGAGGTCAGTTACAGCTTACCATGGCCAAGGTCGGCAAGCTGTCGGAGTTTAAGTTTAAGTTTAAGTTTATTATATTTGTATACCGCCCTTCTCCCGAAGGACTCAGAGCGGTGAACAGGGCACATATAAAATGCAAAGTACAAAAGTTAAAAGAGAATTAAATAGGAGCCCGAGCTAAAACAATAAATAATAGTATAAAAAACCCACAATAAAAACCCCAACACATCCCCCATCAGGCCAGGCTGGCTTGTTCAAATAAATAGGTCTTCAGATCGCGTCAGAAGGAGCGAAGGTCAGGCGCCATCCGGAGCTCAACCGGCAACTGATTCCATAAGTCCGGGGTGCCCACAGAGAAGGCCCTCCCCCTGGGGGCCACCAGCCGACATTCTCTGACCGGTGGCACCCTGAGGAGGCCCTCTCTATTGGAACACACAGGGCGGAGGGAAGTTGACGCCGGCAGCAGGTGAACCCCGAGGTACTCCGGACCCATGCCATGTAGGGCCTTGAAAACCATTACCAAAACCTTGAATCTCACTCGGAAGACAACTGGTAGCCAATGCAGCTCGCGGAGCAGAGGTGTAACATGGGAGTATTGGGAAACTCCCAAGACAACTCTCGCGGCTGCATTCTGTACCAGTTGGAGCCTCCGAGTGGTCTTCAAGGGCAGCCCCATGTAGAGAGTGTTGCAGTAGTCCAGACGAGAGGTCACGAGCGCATGAGTGACCGTACACAGGGCATCCCGGTCTAGATAGGGCCGCAACTGGCGCACCAGGTGAACCTGGGCGAAGGCCCCCCTAGTCACAGCCACTATGTGGTCTTCCAAAGTAAGCCGCGAATCTAAGAGGACTCCCAAGTTGTGAGCCCTATCTACGGGGGGGTAAAAGCTCACCCCCCATGGAAAGAGGTGGAATATTCTGAATATCCCGGGATGCCGGTATGCACAGCCACTCAGTCTTGTCAGGGTTGAGTTGAAGTCTGTTTCTCTCCATCCACACCCGAACCGCTTCCAGGCAACAGGACATGACGTCGAGGGCATCACTGGGGTGGTTTGGGGTCGAAATGAAAAGCTGGGTATCATCAGCATACTGATGATACCCAACTCCAAAACCACGAATGATCTCACCCAGCGGTTTCATGTAGATGTTGAACAGGAGGGGCGAGAGAACCGACCCCTGAGGAACTCCACAAACGAGAGACCTAGGGGCCGATCTCTGCCCCCCTGCCAACACCGACTGCGAACGTCCCAGGAGATAGGAGGAGAACCACTGAAGAACTGTGCCTCCCACTCCCAATCCCCTGAGACGCCGCAGCAGGATACCATGGTCGATGGTATCGAAAGCCGCTGAGAGGTCTAATAGGACTAGGACAGAGGAATATCCCCTGTCCCGGGCCCTCCAGAGATCATTCACCAGAGCGACCAATGCCGTCTCCGTGCTGTACCCGGGCCTGAAACCCGATTGGTACGGGTCTAGATAATCCGCTTCATCCAGGACCAGAGGGAGCTGATGCACCACCACACTCTCAACAACCTTCGCAAAGAAGCGAAGGTTGGAGACCGGACGAAAGTTATTTAACAGAGCTGGGTCCAAGGCAGGCTTCTTGAGGAGAGGTCTCACCACCGCCTCCTTCAAGACGGCGGGGAAACTGCCCTCACTCAAAGAGGCAGATATAACCGCCTGGAACCAGCCTTGTGTCCCCTCCCGGGCTGCATAAACCAGCCAGGAAGGGCACGGGTCCAATAAACATGTGGTGGAGCTCAACCTCCCCATAATCCTGTCCACTTCCTCCGGGGTCACAGAATCAAACTCCTCCCAGATAACATCGACAAGACCGCCCGTGTCCTGATCGTCAGACTCTGCCCAGTTGGAGTCCAGACCGGTCCGAATCCGAGCGATTTTGTCCGACAGATGTTGACTAAACTCCTCGGCACGACCCTGCAAGGGTTCCTCCCTCACCTCCTGATTAAGGAGGAGCGGGTCACCCTAAACAGGGCGGCCGGGCGGTTATCTGCGGACGCGATAAGGGCGGAGAAGTAATTAGACCTCGCCGCCCTTATCGCTGCGAGATAAGACCTAATATAGGTTCTTAGTCGCAATCGGTCGGATTCGGATCGGCTGGACCTCCAACAGCTCTCTAGGCCCTGTCTCCGATGCTTCATCTCCCGAAGCTCCGCGGAGAACCATGGAGCTCGCTGGGATCTGCACCGGGTCAGGGGCCGCAAGGGTACAACTCGGTCAAATGCCTCCGTGGCTGCCCTTTCCCAGACTTCCACTAAGGCATCTGCCAAGTTGTGAGCAACGGAGGCAGGTGGGGACCCCAGCGCTGCCTGGAACCTATCAGGATCCATTAAGCGCCTGGGGCGGTACCATTTTGCGGGGGGTGGCAAAATGGAAGACCAGCCGCAGGAGATGATGATTGGTCCATGACAGGGGCATAACAATTGGGGAGCCCCCACCAAAATCATCTAACCACCGTACAGAGAGGTGGAGCTCGTACGTTTCACGCGTCGAGAACTATCTGATGGCTAACCAAGTTAGCGAAGATGACTTAAAGGCCACAACGCTTCTGTGCGTGTGTGGTCAGGTGACGTTCGATATAGCAGAAAACCTAGTCGTCCCAGCTACACTAGAGTCGGTCGCCTACTCCAATCTCAAGAAAAAGCTCAAGGAACATTTTGAGCCGAAGCTCTCCGTCATTGCATGGAGACACATGTTCGAGCAAAGGGAGCAGCAACCGGGAGAGTCAGCTGCCAAATTTGTTGCCACGTTACAGCAAGTGTCTTGTCTCTGCAACTTCACAGACCTCGAAGAGAGACTGAGAGACCATTTGGTATGCAGGTTGAGGAACAGGGACCTTCAGCAGAAGCTTTTTGTGAAGGAAACCTTGTCATTCCAAGATGCCCTGAAGGAGATAATGGCCGAAGAAGCTGCCGAGGGAGCCATCAGAGCATTGCAGCCCTCCAAGAACACTCCCAGCCCAGAAGCTTTCCACCATAAGGACATGGAAAGAGCCGACAACCCTGACAGGGACACTGAGATTGATCGGCTGCAGAAACTACCAGAAAGAGTCCAACAGCCATTTGAGAAGGCAGTTCCCTTCACTTGATGTGCGGGCTGTGGAGGCTGACACAGACGCTCAGAGTGCAGGTTCCGTACAGCAATGTGCTGGGCGTGTGGCAAACATGGCCACATTGCCGACGTCTGTAAAGGTCACCAGAGGGACGTTCAACAAGAAGAATTTCTCAGGAAAAGTACAGGGGCCCCAGGGCAGAACAGAGTTGGCTATTGCTCCAGTAGAAGGAGCGTTTTTAGAACAGGTGCCCATTGCCCCCTTAAAGAAAAGCTTAGGCTTAAGGTCAAGCTGCAAGGAATTCCATCCCACATGGAACTGGACATGGGGTCAACCCTGTCCATAATTTCTCAAAGAACTTTTAACAACATTTGCAACTGCAGTGGCAAAAGAATGGAACTCAAAAACGTGTTGTTGCTTTCACCAAATGCCTCGTCAATGACTCACCGATCCCGAAACATAACATATCCCATTTGAAATCTTATCTACATCAGGTCAGTTGCTTCCAATCTCTTCTGCCACTCTGTGTAAACCATGTGCAAGGCATGTGATATAGATCATTTTTGGATAAAGAAGGTTACGTCCCTTGGCTGCTTTATTCATGTAAGGAGTAGCATCTGTTACAAAGAGAAGGATATTTCCCCATTTTACACCGTCTGGCCATAGTAGTTTCCTAGAATCATCAAAGAGCATAGCAATCGTGAAATTGTTTACTTTTTGTACAGTTTCACGTTAGAAGAAATATTTCACTAGGCTTCTCACATTTCAGAGTGCCAATAATAACATTGGCTACATATCTTCCATTTACATCACTTGTTTCATCTATTGAAACCCCTATCTTATTGTTGTCAACAGCAGGTCTTATCTTTCCTAAAACATCTTCATGGCAGGCAGAGATGTAATTTTTCCTTAGAGTTGATTCATTTGGAATCGGGTGAATGGTGTACTTCTTCAAAAAATGCCTGAGTCTACCACTACCTAATTTCCTTAAGGCAATATTGGAAGTGTGGAAAATAACTGGAATTAGCGAGGAAATTTAAAAATAAAAATATATATGGTTTTAGTATTATCATGTAATCATATTTTATATTTTATAATAATCATTTTATAATCAATTGCCTGAGTAGATGCTTTGAGTATATGGGGAAAAATACAGGCCTCAAATGGAGGGAGGGGGAGAACAGGAGTTACCATGGGGCCCAGTGTGAGTCACCATCTAGGAATTGTTTTTTTTAATTAAAAAGTTTTACAATACATTTTAAGCATAAACTCCTTCCCCCCCTCCCCCCCGCTTCCCCTCCCTCTCCCTCCCACCCCAGCTTCCCCTCCCTCCCCCTCCCCCCCCAACTTCCCAGAGCTGAATACAGGGTATTGCCTCTAACAAACGTAAGCTAAAATATGCTAACCATCTATAAATACACTTTAAATCCTATCACACTTTAACTCCACTTAAACATAACTAAATAATAATACATCTTATAATTCTAATACTCATTCATATGCTAAATGAAATTTTTTAGTCCCATATTTATTCTGAATATAATCGATCCATCTTCTCCATTCCATAATATATCTCTGTTGCGATTGTTCTTTCAAATATGCTGAAATTTTTGCCATTTCTGCCAAGTTTGAAACTTTTAAAGTCCACTCTTCTATAGTAGGCAGTTCCTCTTTCTTCCAGTATTGTGAAACCAAAAGTCTTGCTGCCGTTATTAAATTCAACATCAATTTAGTTTCTATAATGGTACAATCTGTAATAATACCCAACAGAAATACCTGTGGAGAAAACCTTATCTTTTTCTTAAATATCTTCTGCATATTCCACCAAATTTTAATCCAAAAAGCTTTAACTTTTTTACAAGTCCACCATATATGGTAGTACGTTGCATCCTCACAACCACACCTCCAACATTTAGGCTGATAATTTGGATACATACATGCTAATTTTTTAGGATCTAAATGCCATCTATAAAACATTTTATAAAAATTCTCTTAAATTTTGTGCCTGAGTAAATTTTACATTTCTAACCCAAATTTTTCCCTTGTCATTGGCTCCTGAATATTCTGGGCCCATTTTATCATACAATCTTTAACAAGTTCCGTTTCTGAATCTATTTCTATCAATGCATTATATATCCTTCTTATATGCGCTTGACTTTGATTTCTAATTTGCTTTACCAAATTTTCATCTGTTGTCGAAATGCCAATTTTCTGATCTTCTTTCCATCTAGCTTGTATCTGGCCATACTGAAACCAAGTTTGTACTATTTTTCCTTCTTTTAAACTATTAAATGGCTTTAATTGCCATACATTCCTTTCCAGTCTAAGAATATCTTTATATGTAATCACATCATGTTTAAATCCCAAACTTATATTTTCTATTGCATGTTTAGGTATTGCCCAGATTGGTATTTTATAATTTAACTTTTGATATTTTTTCCAAACTCGCAACAGGGCATACCTTAATATATGTGTCTTTAAAACATTATCCACCTTTTTGTTGTTGTTGTTGTTAGTTGCGAAGTCGTGTCCGACCCATTGCGACCCTATGGACAATGTTCCTCCAGGCCTTCCTGTCCTCTACCATCTTCTGGAGTCCATTTAAGCTCACGCCTACTGCTTCAGTGATTCCATCCAGCCACCGCATTCTCTGTCGTCCCCTTCTTCTATTGCCCTCAATCTTTCCCAGCATTAGGCTCTTCTCCAGTGAGTCCTTCCTTCTCATTAGGTGGCCAAAATATTTGAGTTTTAGCTTCAGGATCTGGCCTTCTAAAGAGCAGTCAGGGTTGATCTCCTCTAGGACTGACCGGTTTGATCGCCTTGCAGTCCAAGGGACTCGCAGGAGTCTTCTCCAGCACCATAGTTCAAAGGCCTCAATTCTTTGGCGCTCAGCCTTTTTTATGGTCCAACTTTCACTGCCATACATTGCAACTGGGAAGACTATACGCCTTGACTATACGCACTTTTGTTGACAGGGTGATCTCTCTGCTTTTTAGTGTGCTGTCTAGATTTGCCATGGCTTTCCTCCCAAGGAGCAAGCGTCTTTTAATTTCTTGGCTACAGTCCCCATCTGCAGTGATCTTGGAGCTGTTCTGTACCAGCCTGCTACCGGCCCTGCAGAAAAGGCAACCCCTTTATAAACGGCAAGAGGCTGGAATGACGTCTGCCAAATTTATTACTACAAAAAACAAACAAGACACGTACCAAGATACAGGAGCTTTGAAACACTATCTGAGCGGTTGCTTTCAGCAAACCAGCCCTCCCCAAACATTCCCTTTATAAAGAGTTCAGCGCGTGGCCTCTCTCTGCCTCCTTCCGAGAAGCCCCACAGCCTTCCTCTGTTTACTCCTACTTGACTGTCTCCTATGTCGGGCGTCCTTGAACAGGGCCAGCTGTGGGTCATCTTCATCCACACTGTCAGGCTCACACAGCTGGGTCTCCATGGTGACCAAGTGGGAGGGGCCTGGCTGAGGGCTATCATCAGCAAGATCTTCAACCCCCTCAGCAAGGTCTTCAAGACCCCCCCTGCTCCTCTGATTCGTCCGACCCAACTGCCGAACCCACAGGCTGACCCTGAATCACAAAAGGAGCCCAGGAAAATAAAATCTGTCACTACCTCCATTTCTTCCCCATCTATTTGCCAGGAATTGAGAGGGCCAGATGCCATGATCTTGGTTTTCTTAATGTTTAGTTTCAACCCAAGTTTTGCACTCTCCTTCTTCACCCGCAACAAGAGGCTCTTTAGTTCTTCTTCACTTTCTGCCATTAGAGTGGTATCATCTGCATATCTTAGGTTGTTGATGTTTCTTCCGGCAATCTTAATTCCAACTTTTGATTCATCTAGCCCTGCCTTTCTCATGATGTGTTCTGCATATAGGTTAAATAGGCAAGGCGACAGTATACAGCCTTGCCGGACTCCTTTCCCAATTTTGAACCAATCAGTGGTTCCGTGTCCAGTTCTCACTGTTGCTTCTTGGCCCGCATATAGGTTTCTCAAGAGACAAATAAGATGGTCTGGTATGCCCATCTCTTTAAGGACTTGCCACAGTTTGTTATGATCCACACAATCAAAGGCTTTAGCATACTCAATGCAGCAGAAGTAGATGTTTTTCTGGAACTCTCTAGCTTTCTCCATGATCCAGCGTATGTTAGCAATTTGATCTCTAGTTCCTCTGCCTCTTCGAAATCCTGCCTGTACTTCTGGTAGTTCTCGATCCACATACTGCTGGAGTCTAGCTTGTAGAATTTTAAGCATAACTTTACTAGCATGAGAAATGAGTGCAATGGTGCGATAGTTTGAACATTCTTTGGCACTGCCTTTCTTTGGAATTGGAATGTAAACTGATCTTTTCCAATCCTGTGGCCACTGTTGAGTTTTCCAAATTTGCTGGCAAATTGAGTGTAGCACTTTTACTGCATCGTCTTTTAAGATTTTGAATAGCTCAGCTGGAATACTGTCACCTCCACTAGCTTTGTTGTTGCTCAGCTTTTCTAAGGCCCACTTCACTTCACATTTTAGGATGTCTGGCTCGAGGTCAGTGACCACCTCATTGTGATTATCAGGGACATTAAGCTCATTCTTGTATAGTTCTTCTGTGTAATTTTGCCACCTCTTCTTAATCTCTTCTGCCTCTGTTAGGTCCCTGCCATTTTGGTCCTTTATCATGCCCATTTTTGCATGAAACGTTCCTTTCATCTCTCCAATTTTCTTGAAAAGATCTCTGGTCCTCCCTATTCTATTGTTTTCTTCTATTTCTTTGCATTGTTCATTTAAGAAGGCATTCTTATCTCTTCTAGCTATTCTTTGGAATTCTGCATTTAATTGGGCATATCTTTCTTTTTCTCCCTTGCCTTTCGCTTCCCTCCTTTCCTCAGCTATTTGCAAAGCTTCCTCAGACAGCCATTTTGCTTTCTTGCATTTCTTTTTCTTTGGGATAGTTTTGGTTGCTACCTGTTGTACAATGTTGCGAACCTCTGTCCATAGTTCTTCAGGCACTCTGTCTATCAGATCTAATTCCTTAAATCTATTTGTCACCTCTACTGTATATTCAACAGGGATATGATTTAATTCATACCTGACTGGCCTAGCGCTTTCCCCTACTTTCTTTAATTTAAGCCTAAACTTTGCAAGGAGAAGCTCATTGTCTGAGCCACAGTCAGCTCCTGGTCTTGTTTTTACTGACTGTATAGAGCTTCTCCATCTTTGGCTGCAGAGCATATAGTCAATCTGATTTCTGTGTTGACCGTCTGGTGATGTCCATGTGTAAAGCCGTCTCTTGGGTTGTTGGAAAAGAGTGTTTGCTATGACCATCTTATTCTCTTGACAAAATTCTATCAGCCTGTGCCCTGCTTTATTTAGTACTCCAAGGCCAAACTTGCCTGTTATTCCAGTTATCTTTTGGCTTCCTACTTTAGCATTCCAATCCCCCATGATGATAAGGACATCATTTTTGGGTGTTAGTTCTATAAGGTGCTGTAGGGCTTCATAGAACCGGTCAATTTCATCCTCTTCAGCACCGGTGGTTGGGGCATAGACTTGGACTACTGTGATATTGAATGGTTTGCCTTGGATTCGAACTGAGATCATTCTGTCATTTTGAGGATTGTATCCCAGTATTGCTTTTCCTATTTTTTTATTGACTATGAAGGCTACTCCATTTCTTCTGCGGGATTCTTGCCCGCAGTAGTATACCTGATGGTTATCTGAATTAAATTCACCCATTCCTGTCCATTTTAGTTCGCTGATTCCTAAGATGTCGATGTTCAGTCTTGTCATCTCTCGTTTGACCACGTCCAGCTTTCCTTGATTCATAGATCTTACATTCCAGGTTCCTATGGAGAAAAAATCTTTACAGCATCGGACTTTCCTTTCACCACCAGACACATCCACAGCTGAGCGTCCTTTCGGCTTTGGCCCAGTTGCTTCATTCTTTCTGGCGCTACTAGTACTAGCCCTCTGCTCTTCCCCAGTAGCATATTGGACGCCTTCCGACCTGAGGGGCTCATCTTCCAGCGTCATATCGTTTTGCCTTTTGGTACTGTCCATAGGGTTTTCATGGCAAAGATACTGGAGTGGTTTGCCATTTCCTTCTCCAGTGGATCACATTTTGTCAGAACTCTCTGCTATGACCTTTCAGTCTTGGGTGGCCCTGCACGGCATAGCTCATAGCTTCATTGAATTACGCAAGCCCCTTCGCCACGACAAGGCAGTAATCCATGAAGGGGATTTTATCATACAATAAATATGCATGCCAGCCATATAATAAATCACATCCCTCAATATTCAATAATCTTCCTTCTGTTAAATTAAACCAATTACTAATTGACGATAAAGCCGCAGCCTCATAATATAATTTAAAATTGGGCATTTTAAGACCACCTCTTTCACGTATATCTTGCATTATCTTAAGTTTTACTCTCGGTCTTTTCCCTGCCCAAATAAATTTATTAATACCTTTCTGCCATTCCTCCAAATTTGAATCTTTTTTAAGTATAGGTATCATTTGAAACAAAAATAAAATTTTTGGTAAAACATTCATTTTCACTGCTGGAATTCTTCCCAATAAAGACAATTGTAATTTTCTCCAACTATCTAACTCTTTTTGTATTTTTAACCATAACAATTCATAATTATTTTTATATAATTTCGCATTTGAAGCTGAAAGATATACCCCCAAATATTTAATCTTTTTAACTATTTCAAATCCTGTTAATTTTTCTAGAACTACCTTTTGTTCTGTAGTCATATTTTTAGACAATATTTTAGTTTTTTGCCTGTTTACCTTAAATACAGAAACTTGTCCATATTGCAAAATTATTTCCATTAAATCTATAACCGATTGATGTAATAACCAAGTCATCTGCAAATGCTCTCAATCTATAATCTTGATCTTTAATTTTAACTCCCTTTATTTTATTTGAGTCACGTATCTTAATAATATTTCCAATGTTAAAACAAACAGCAATGGTGACAACGGACATCCCTGTCTTGTACCCTTTTCAATTTTGCAAGCTTCTGTTAAACTACCATTAATTATTATTTGAGCTGTTTGTTTCTGATATATTGCCCTAATAGGTTGTAAAAACTTATCACCAAACTCCATCTTCTCTAAGACTTTAAATAAAAATTGCCAATTCAATTGATCGAACACCTTTTCAGCATCCAAAAAAATCAGCGCTGCAGGGACTTGATTATTTCTTTCCAAATATTCTAATAAGTTTACAATATGTCTCACATTATTTTTCATTTGTCTACCACTTATAAATCCTGTTTGATCACTATAAATCATTTGCTGCATAACCTTCATTAATCTATTTGCTAAAATCTTTGCAAATATCTTATAATCAGTATTTAAAAGCGATATAGGTCTGTAATTTTTAGATTGGGTAAGATCTTGATCTTCCTTTGGAATCAATGTTATAAATGCTGTTTTCCACGATGGAGGCACTCCTCCTCCTGATTGAATTGTTCTAAATAATTCTTTTAAAGGTTCCACCAACTCTAATTGTAAGTTTTTATAATAAATGGCTGTCAAGCCATCTGTTCCAGGTGCCTTACCCACTTTTAATTGTTTAATTGCTAAAATAATTTCTTCAGCAGTTATCAGTTGATTCATCCCTTCCCTTTGCTCTTGTGTAAGTATAGGGATATTCACTTCTTGTAAATACCTATCTATATCTAAACCTTGAGTTATATCCCTAGCATATAGTTTGGAATAAAATTCAACAAAAGCCTTTTTAATAAGATTTTGCTGAAACATCTCTTTACCCTTATATTCTATCTTATCTATATTACGTGATTTTTGTTTTTTCCTTAACAGATAAGCTAACCATCTACCTGGCTTATTAGTATTGCAAAAAGTATTATGTTTGACATATCGTAAATTAGTTACCACTTGATCTGCCATCAACATATCAAACAGCCCTCTTAACAAATTAATTGCTTCTTTCAACCTCTTATTAGATGAGTTCAAAATAAAAGCCTTCTCTTTCATCTTTATTTCCTCCTCTAATTCTTTACGCTTATATTCTAATCTACGTCTATATTTATTATTCAAATATATTAACACTCCTCTCATATAAGCTTTACTTGCATCCCAAACCATTTCAATGGGTGTACCCTTATGCATATTTATAATAAAAAATTCTTTCATTTGTTTTTTACATTCTTCCACATTTTCTTCATATCTAAATAAATTTTCATTTAACCTCCAAGATCTCCTATCTCCCTTCCCCTTGTCCAATTCCATCCATATTGGGCTGTGATCTGATAAAGTTCTTGGACATATCTTAATCTTCTTAACCCTAGAAAAAAATCATTAGTAGTTAATACAAAGTCGATCCTGGAAAAAGATTGATGTCTATCAGAAAAAAAAGTAAAATCCCTTTCTTTCACATTTCGTTCTCTCCAGACATCTCTCAGTTCCAAATCATCTTTCATATCAAAAAAGGATTTAGGCAATCTAGCATGATTTGGAGTACTTTTAAAAGGTCCTTTTATATATTTCTGTGTGTCCAGCACTCCATTCCAGTCTCCCATTAAAATACACGATTTATAATCCCATTGAATTATTTTATTATGTAGAAGTTTATAAAATTCTCCTTGTTGTTGATTAGGTGCATATAATCCAATTAAAAGTATTTTCTTCCCTTCTATTAAAAGTTCAATATATCTTCCTTGTTTATCTGCTTCAATTAGGTTAGCTGTTAAAGTCTTCTTCACATAAATAACTACACCATTTTTCTTTTCTGGAGCAGATACAATAAACTGTATACCCAGTCTGGAATTTATCAAATATTTTTCATCAGATACACAGATATGCATTTCCTGCAAACATATGACATCATTTTTAAATTTTTTCAAATACTGAAATATTTTCTTTCTCTTTTGCGGTGAATTTAAACCATTAACATTCCATGTTAGAAACTTTGTTGCCATCTTTTGCGACTTGAAGCTTTCGGAGCGTATCTTGCAGATCCACAAACATCTGCCTCTTTGGTCTCGCTCCTCCCACTGCTTCACTATTAGATTCTTGAGTTGTAATTGTAGGATACTGTTTCTGTTGCTGTTGTTGTTGTTCCTTTCGTCTGGTTGCAGCCCGTGTCACTCTTTGAACCTTTGATTCTAAACTGGATCTGTCGTTTTTTAAATTCATGTGTCAAGAAAACAAACTCTTTCCTTTTTCTTAAAATTCTTGGTGGAATTTCTTTCAAAATTAAGACCTCTTGATCAGCCACTTTAAATCTGTTATTATAAAAGGCTTGAATAATCGCATTTCTGATCATTCTCTTTGTAAAATAGACAACCACATTTCTTGGTAATTTTCTTTGCCTAGCAATCCAGGAGTTAACACGAAATATTTTATCTATTTCCAATATAAAATCTTCAGCTTGCCAACCCAAAATAGGCACCACAGCTTTTGCCAATATCTCGTCCAAATTTTCTTGTGGATTTTCTTTCAAACCTCTTATCCTCAAGGCAAACTCCATGTCTCTATATTGTATCATTATCACCTCCTCATCAATTTTATCCATTTTATTCTCAGCTTCACACATTTTAGCCTCCAATATCAAATTATTTTGCTTAACTTCTTCCATGTGTTCATCCAGACTCTCAATACAAACTGTCAGTCCCTGAAATGCCAGAAAAATATCCTCTTGTATTTCCTTATTTTTCTCATTAATGAGCTGTGCCATTTGCTCAGATATTTGCTCAGATTGAAGTTTTAAAGCATCTTTTAAATCTTTTAGTGTTAATGTGGGTGTAGGTGCTGCAGGGGGTGACATCAATGTCTGAAGTCCAGATTGTTGAACTGGTGATGCCCCCGCACTTTTAGAAACGGTAAATCTAGGTGGTTTGGAAGCCATTTTAACACCCAATTAACTTTCCTTTCTCACTTTCACTTTTCTGCCCAAATTGCAACTTTGTTGCTTTACTGTTAAATATCCAAATCTTTTAAATCTCTTTTAAGCCAACTTCAAATGTTTTAACAGAGTCTTTTACAGCTTTAAAAATCCACTTTCTGTCTTCCTCCTTGATCTTTTATATTATTTTCCTTATTCTTTTGTTCTTCCTGCTTTCTCCAAAAAATTTATTCCGGCGCCATCTTCCCCCCCTTCTTTTAAATTAAACTGGAGTTAAAGATCATATACTTGCTGTTTCAATATTCTCCTGCTCAGCTCTGCCTGCGTCCAAGTAATCCAGAGTACAATATTGAGTGCAGGGATGGTTGCAGCGTCCTGCTCTGTTTTAAAACCTTAAAACAGAGGAGTCCCCAAGTCCGGAGTTAATTCAGGCTTTGAGGGAGCTCTCACCCTTCGACCCCCAGATTGATAATTCTGGGGGTCTAGGGGAGCTCTACCTCTACCTGAATGCTCACCCTCCACTCTTCTCCCGAGGGGAGGATTCCCAAACCACGAAACAGCTGATTGTCACTGTTTTCGCGCTTCGAACGGAACAACGGGGCTAACGGTCAAAAATGACCACCATTGATGGAGCCTTGCCACCCGGAAGTCCCCCATCTAGGAATTGTTTTTAAGTACCTTCTGGTGCCTGGTACCCCTGGCAGGTGTAGAAGATGGGAGACATCTCTCCCCTAGAAACAGGATAGTAGGGGAGGGATCTTATTAGTATAATGTCCGTTCTGCGGCCCCGTTGGTGCTGGGGTGGTAGGCCGTACTCAGTCCCTGCGACGAGCCGATATGACGCAGGAATTCTCTCCAAAACCGAGCCGTGAACTGCACCCCTCTGTCCGAGATCACACGGCGCGGCACCCCGTGCAATCGGTACACCTGTGTAACAAACAGCCATGCCAGCCGACGAGCTGACGGCAATCCCTTACAAGGAACAAAATGTGTCTGTTTGGAAAACAGGTCGACCACTGTCCAAATGACTGTATGACCCTTGCTCTCCGGGAGGTCCATGACAAAGTCCATGGCTATGTCTTGCCATGGTCGAGTCGGGTCAGCCACCTGCTGCAGCAGCCCCAATGGCTTTGCAACCCGGGGTTTTTTAGTAGCACAAACATGGCAACGCCGTACATATTCCTCGACGACGCTCTTCATGCGGGGCCACCAGAATTGTCAGCGTGCCAGATGTAAAGTCTTCACGAACCCGAAATGTCCGGCCTGCTTGGCGTCGTGACAGCCAAAAAGAACCCGTGGCCGGACAGTTTCGGGTACATACAATCGTGACCCATGCCACGCCAGGCCTTCCCGCATAGTCAACAGTCCCGGATTACTCCGCAACCAAGCGTCCTCCTGCAGGGCCCTTTGGATTGCCTGGTCCAAACCCTCCTCCGTCACCTGTCCAGCGCTCTCTGCTCCAACCCCCATCAGTGTTGGGATAAGTGCCTGCACCACCTCCTCCCTTTTGCTGTCAAACTGCGGCATGCGGGATAAAGCATCTGCCAGAAAGTTCCGTCCACCTGGCACATACTTCAACACAAACCGAAAGCGACGGAAGTACAACGCCCATCGGACGTGCTTAGGCGACAAGCGTCGAGGGGTCTGTAGGGCCTCCAGGTTTTTATGGTCCGTCCACACCTCGAATGGATGGGAGGCCCCTTCCAAGTGGTGCCGCCAAGTCTTCAAGGCCCAACGTACCACAAAGGCCTCCTTCTCCCACACCGCCCAGGCCCGCTCAGTGGGAGTCAGTTTCTTGGAGGCATAAGCGCACGGCTGCAGAACCCCGGAACTGCTCCGCTGAAGGAGGACGGCCCCAAGAGCAACCTCGCTCGCATCCGCCTGCACTACGTAGGCCAGGTCGGGGTTTGGGTGCCGCAAAATGGGCTCCTTAGCGAAGAGGGACTTCAATTCCTCGAAAGCCCGCTGACACGCTGTGGACCATTCCAATCTAAGCCCAGGCCGTGGGTGTATCTTCAGTTGTCGTGTCCGAAGAAGGTCTGTTAACGGCAGGGCGATGGCCGCGAAGCGTGGGATGAACTGTCTGTAGAAGTTGGCAAAGCCGAGGAAACTTTGCAACTGTCGACGGGTCTGTGGAGCCTGCCACTGTTGAATGGTGCGTACCTTTTTGGGGTCCATCTCCACTCCGGCGGCCGATATGCGATACCCAAGGTAGTCCAGCTGGGCCCTATGGAACTCACACTTGGATAGTTTAACGTAAAGCTGCGCTTCCCGCAGTTTTGTTAATACCTGTCGCACAAGGATGACATGCTCGTCCAAGGTGTCCGAGTAAATGAGGATGTCGTCCAAATACACCAAGACCCCTCGGTACAAGAATTCATGCAGGACCTGGTTGATCAAATGCATGAACACGGCTGGGGCTCCCTGCAAACCGAACGGCATCACTCGGAACTGGAAACTACCAAGGGGACTATTAAATGCAGTCTTCCACTCGTCCCCGGTTCTGACCCTAACCCGGTAGTAGGCCTCCCTCAGGTCCAACTTGGTGAATATCCGGCCCATCGCCAAATGGGCCAACAGGTCCTTCATCAGAGGAAGGGGATAGAGGTGCTCCACACACACCGCGTTAATCCCTCGGTAGTCCACACACAACCGCAGGCCCCCATCCTTCTTCTCACGGAAGAGCACCGGTGCCGCCACTCGAGACCGTGCTGGCTGGATGAACCCCCTCTCCAGGTTTTTATCGATGTACCGCCGTAATTCCTGCATCTCTTTTGGAGACATGGCGTACATGCGGCGCTTAGGCAATCTGGCACCGGGTTCGAACTCGATGGCACAATCCGTAGGCCGGTGGGGCGGTAACGAGTCGCATTCCCGCTCGTTGAAAACGTCCATTAGGTCAGAGTAAACTTGAGGCACATGCACCTTCGGATCCTCCACAACCCCGCAAGCTCTCTCCCGCTTCCCCGTGTCATCCGGGCCCAGGAAGGAATGGTGGAGAGGGGGCTCGGGGCCCAGGCCCAAGCGAAGATGACGGCAACCCCCCTCCCACCAAATCGTGGGGCCCCATCTGTCCAGCCAGGTGAGCCCCAGGATAACGGCTTCAGTCATGGAGGGCACCACGACAAAGCGCAAGGTCTCCCAATGGGCCCCCAACTCCAGCCGGACTGGTTCAGTGACATGAGTAATAGGAGCCCCCCCGAGAAGCGACCCATCCACTTGCTGGAAGCGAAGAGGGGTTCTCAGGCGTCGCAACCGGATACCCACTGTGGTCGCTGTTACCTGGTTGATAAGGCACCGGGTGCTCCCTGAATCGATCAAAGCCCTAACCGCCCGTCTTTGCCCCGACAGGGGGCTCACCAGTACCACTGGGAACACAAAGGGACACACCGGGGCGCTTACCATGGGATCCTCCTCCAGCTCCAGATCTTCGAGGTCTTCCGTCGGCGTGGGCTGGGCGGCTACTGGTCCGGTCGCCAAGGGAGAAGTCGTCACCCAGCCAGTGTCATCGGCCACCTGATAAGCAGTTCGGGACCGCTCCGTGGTCCTCCTAGCGGACAAGGCCCGTGTCGAGGTCGCGGGGGGAACCATCCGGGCCGACGGAAGCGGGCATTCAGCCGCCCGATGACCCGGCTGGTCACACCGGAAACACCTGATGCCAGGCCGTGGTGGCTGTACGGAGGGGGTTTTGGCCACCGATAGCCTGGGCCGCTCCTCCAGCTTCGCTCTATCGGCAGGCCGCCGGGCTCCGGTCACCCCCTCAGGCCTTCCTCGAGTATCCTGTAAACCAATGTCCAGCTCGACAGCCACCCGGAACCAGTCCTGCAAACGGGCCGGCACCCCCCGTACCACGCAAGCCCGCCGCCTGGCACTGTCGAGCCCGGCCTTGAAGTGATGCACTAGGAGGCGTTCTGGCCAGGACCGTAGCCTCCCGGCCACCTTCCGGAACTCCCCGACATAACGCACCGCCGGTCTTCCCTGCTGGCGCAGATCCAACACCTCGGCCTCGGCGCGGAGCACCCGCGAGATGTCCTCAAAACGGGCCCGTAGAGCCTCCAGGAAGAGACCAAGGTCCCTGAGTTCACGGGCATGGTCACCGTACAGGTCGGCCGCCCAGGCCGCGGCTTCGCCTTGTAGACACGCCGTCACGGCCATGACCATTGCCCACTGGGACATGTAGGCCGGTCCGTATTGGTCCATGTGGTTGATCACCTGGCCCAAGAACATTGCCAGGCAGTCTGGATGACCATCATAGACCACGGTCAAGGGCGGTGGGCCCCACGCCAGCCCTGGACCCCAAGGACCCGGCGGCATCCCCTGGACTGGGACCCCCACGTCTGGTCGTAGTGGCTGTTGTCTTGGTTTTCCTCCCAGACCATCCCAGGGAGCCGTGCTGCTTGGTACTGCCGTTGCGGGAGCCGGGACCCCGGGACCTCTGCGGGCCTCAGTTTGACGGAGCGGGCCCGGAAACCTCGGACTGTCCATACGGAAGCGGGGCGGGCTGGACCGCCGTGGAGGGACACCTGGGAGGGACCACTGCCCCTGGTCTGACTCGTCTGGAACAGACCAGAACCCAGGCTCCCGACCCCTCACTTCCCCAAAGCGCTCCCTGAGCACCTCCATGGTATGGCTGCCCGGGGCAGTGGAGTAGCTCCATTCCTCACCGCTGTCCTCCGTGTAGCACCGCTCTCTCCACTTCGTAGACGCACCCTTGGGCCGGGTCGTCTGGCCCTGACTGGGTCCTTTGTGTTCCCCAGCGGAGTGTGTCCACCAGTCGCCGCTGCGGCCCCGCACTCCAGTCTCCTGAGGCCCCAGACCAGGGCCTTCGAGAGGGGGGGGCTTTTCCTTCCACCGCACTGAGGGCACTGCCTCCTCCCCCACCTCTACCGACTCAAGGAGCCCAGCCGTAGCTCCAGCCTCCTCCTGCGCTTCCGCCAGCAGTGCAGCATCCTCCGTGCCTTCCGCCATAGCAATCTCCCAGAGAATGCTCTCCACCAAAAGTAAAGGAACGCTGACTTACTTTCAGCCCCGTCCGACGAATCACCAAAAAGAATGAGTCCGGTACGAGAGCTGGTTCTCCTGAGTCACGTTTATTATCCTCACAAACAGTCACTCGAAGACAGACGAAGTCAGCGTTGATTCCCCAGCACAATCAACGCTGCTAAATAGCCGGCAAAGCCGACACCCACCACCACACCCTTAATCGCCTAACTACGCCCTCACCCTACTTAGCTACCGCCCCCCGTGACTCCCGCCCTTTGGCACCCGGTCCCATGTACGTATCCTCCCTGTCCCCATCCCACCACCATTGCAGCTGGTAAGCCACCCCCCAGCTCAAGCCGCCCTCCCTTTCCCCAGAGCCCCACACACCCTCGCCTCCCCCCTCAGGTCCCCAGACCGCCGTGAGTTGCGCCGCTCGGACCATCCGCCGCTGGTGCCTGTCACGCAGTCCCCTGGCAGGCGAGGAGACCGGGAACGGGTTCCCAGGGGAACGCAGTGCCAGTGCTTGTCCTGAGTCCCTCCCCGTTCCGCCGGTAGGTCCTGCTGCCCCCAGGTCCACCCTGGCACCCCTCCTCAGGCTGCTGCTCGGGTGCTGGGCATCCGCCGGCTGCGCCACTGTACGGCCACACCCCGGCCTTCCGGACGGCCCCAGAGGCTGCTGGCCCGTGTCGGCAGCTGCGCTCTTCCCCGGGTTGCTGTGGGCGCCGGCGGCTGTTCTCGAGAGCCGGCGAGTCACTCCGCGGCCCCTCCAGCTGATGGGCGGGTGGTTGCAGGGCTCGTCGGCGGTTGCGCTCTTCCCCGGCACTTCGGGAGGCGGCAGGCGCTGGCAGCTGGTCGTCGGGCACCGGTAAGGGATTCCACGGCTTCCCCAGGCATCGGGCGGGCGGCCGCTGGGCTGTTACGGCGGCCGCACGCTTTCCCGGCTCTTCAGGAGGTGGCGGGCACCGGCGGCTGGTCTCGGGGGCCGGTGGGTCGCTCCGCGGCCTCTCTGAATGTCGGGCGTGCCGGGCCCAACACAAACAGGGGCAGAGATAATATATTCTGTTTAGGTGCTTCTGATAGATTGTAACCTCCAAAGCCTAAGCCAATGGGGCCATGGGGGAGGGAATGGGGCATCGCAATAGGATGTATAATAATATGTGATTTTGGAATTTGGGGTGTGGTTCAGTGCTTGGCTGCATTGTTTGCCTTCCTGAATCCACCACACTTTGCAAACCGTTACTTTTTAGACTTTGTTGTGAAGTCTAATAAACTGTTTTTCTATTTGTAACTCAAACAGAGTGGATTTCAATTTGTGACTATTTTTGTGTCTAACAATTTTTGGTGCCGAAACCCGGGACTCAACAGGATTTCGTTCAGGACTCCCTAACTTGGAGGACGATGTGGAAGGCATGCCCTGTCGAGTTTGACAGTCCAGCTTCGAACTCCGGGAGTGGTGAGTGCTGAATGAACCCTAGAGCCCCAAGAACCTGTGGAACTTACAAATACAAAAGGAGTGTGAAGGGGAACAGGAACAGAGATTGCCAGCCTCAGGCCTCAGGAAATACTGGGTAACTTCGTGCATGGACCTAGGTGAGTAAGATCTGGGGTGGCCAGATGAAAACCACCTAGGCGGTTGGGAGAGGGCTGGGTAGGACTGTTTGAATTAGACGTCCTGAGTACCACTGGGGGTAGCAAGACCGAGTGGGAGCTGACCCTTCTAAAAGGGGAAGCAGGAGCTTGGTGAAGCGAAAGTTGGTCTCATTAGATTGGTAAGAGTAAGATAACAGTACGGCAAACCAGCAGATGAGGACTGGGTAGGACTGTTTGAATCTGAGATCTGTGAGAGGAGTGCATTAGACTCCCAAGTACCACTGGGGGTAGCAAGACGGAATGGGAGCTGACCCTTCTAAAAGGGGAAGCAGGAACTTGGTGAAGCGAAAGTTGGTCTCATTAGATTGGTAAGGATAAGATAACAGTACGGTAAACCAGTATAGGCAATTCTCGGAGTGTTCCCAGAAAAGAAATGTGTGAAGAAAATTAGTAAAAATCCCAAACTAAATGTAGATAAAGAGAATCCTTTGGGACTCTTATTAATGGGTTGACTGTGTGTGTTGGGGGCCTCATAGGCAGGGAAAAATCAGTCATGGGCAATAAGGCCAGTAAGGGGATAAGGTATCCCCTGGAAAGTCCCTTAGGGCAAGGTTAGCAAAGGTACCATGATTCAATATTGTTATTTTGAGTGGCCAAGAAATCCTATTAAAAGCTCTAGTTCATTTTGCCCAAAATATGTAAGTTTTAAAAATTGGCTATGTCAAGCATTAACCATATATGTTAATAAAAGAAGTTTTTATGCCTGTTAGATTCCAGGCAATGAATAGTTCATTTTTGTTAGAGGAGTGTGGAGGTAGTGTATGTGTGTCTATCTGTGTTGTGTCTAATAACAATAAACAAAAAGGCCTTACTTAAAAACAAACAAACAAGAGATTTGGAACAAGGAGCTCATTGGCTTGTGAACAGCTTTCTGAAATTATAAGAATAGTGATTGGTTTGCCTGGAGAAAGTATGAAATGAAATTTTTGTATGTGAAATTGTTCATGCAGGCAGTTGGAATGGAAGTGAATAGGAGGTTCCTGTTTGGAAGCGTTGAGGCAAGTTGGAAAAGTCAGTGCTCGGCTTTCCAGCTTGATTTTTTCTTCGTCTAACAACCCTTAAAGGGTCAAAAGTTGCCTTGGAGAGGCAATGAAGTAGGAGGGGATTTAAGGAGCTCAGATCAGGGGGCACCCAATCAGAGCGAACTGTAAGACCCTCTGCAAAACGAAGATAAAAGGCTGTTTTTTATTGTCAGCCATAGACGCCTCCAGCGGAAAGCAGAAATCACAAATCAAAGAAACTCCGACAGCGTGTTGAACCTGGGTGAGCAGATTGTTTCCTTTCCTTCTCTCAGAAGATTATTAATGTTGAATCCCTGATGATAAGAGCTGGAAGGCAAAGAGCCCCAGAAGATTTATGAGCGGCGGGTAATTATTTGGGGTGGAATCAGATTCTCTGTTTAAAAATATTGGACTTGGACATTGATAAATAAGCTAAGGAGGACATCTAGTGGTGAAAAAAAAGAAGAATGGAATTTCTGTAATATTCTTTGTTGATAGAAACGTGACCTTGGGAAGAACAGCTGCAGTAAGATAAGGCTGCTTTGTTATGAGACTGAGTTTCAAAGCTACTTTTATTGAACTGGAATAGTCTAAACAGACACTGTTTTTGCCATGGACTGTAAACCTCAAAATGACTTCATCTAATATTACCAGACTTACGAAAAAAACCTCCTCTGCACCCTCTGTTGGCCAATCCAGCCCTACAACACAGGGATCCATTGAAACCATGTTACAAAGGGAAAAGACCACAGTTCAAAGTGAGACACAGACTTCATTAAAATTTATTCAGGATCTTATCTTGAAAAATCAAGAGACTGTGGAAAAACATCGCTTGGAGACACAAGGGAATTATAGAATTACGCAGGCAACATTGGAGAAGTTAAATGAAGAAATGATGGCTATAAAGGAGAAACTTGAATCTCAAAATCAAATGATATTACAAAATCAACAGAAGATATATAAGATTGAAGAAAAAACAGGTGAAAATGACAAAAAGATAGAATTTTTACTACAAGAAAATGAAAAGTTGGACAATGAAATTAAAATTTTGGAAATGGCAAACATGGAACATTATTTGAGATTCCAAAATATTCCTGAAGATAAAGTAGAAAATATAGAAGAGGTGATTATTGATATCCTGGAGGAGGCTCTTAAAACAGACCGATCAGATATTTACCTTGAGTTAGATGGGGTTTTTCGCTTCAATTCAAGTTATGCAAGAAGAAATAAATTACCAAGAGAAGTACATGTATGGTTTGCAAGGAAGTCAACAAGAGATGAAGTATTGCAGAAAGTAAGAGATGAACCAATACAATATAAAAACAAAGAAATTGTGGTCTTAAAACAGATACCTAAAAGAATTAGAGATTCACGAAGACAGTACCATTTTCTGACTACGAAACTTATAGCTAAGGGTATAAATTTCAGATGGCTGACACCAGAAGGCATTTTAATAAACTGGAACAATACAAGATACAGACTCGATTCAGTTTGGAAAGCAGAAGATTTTGAAGAGAAGAATAGGTCAATTTTGGAGGAAGGAGTAAAAAGAGGCCAAGAGGAAAGTAAGGAACAGAAACAAGTAGAGGAAGAGCAGATCTAAGGAGCAACCGTATCAACAAAAGAACAGGAAGAGGAAGATCTTCAAAAGGGGGGAGATGAAAGACCTGCTAAAGAACAAAGATCTACCAGATCGGTCAGACCAAAATATAAGCAATGGAAATGGATAAAGAAAGTGGATTTTTTTCAGTAAATATAAATGGACTGAATTCTTCAATTAAAAGAAACAAGATTTTTAGGAAATTATGGAAACTAAATTTGGATATAATTTGTTTACAAGAAAGACACATAAAAGCACAACATCATAAATTGTTGGAATATCCAAAAATTGGAAAACTTTATTATGCAAAAAAGAGGAGTAGCTCTATATATTAAAGAGACAATAAATTCGAAAATGGTATACTCAGATGAAGAAAGAAGAATATTACTGGTGGAGATCTATCTGCATCAAAAACAAATATTATTAGTGGCAATATATGCACTGAATAACAATCAGGATAAATTTTATAAAAATTTACATAGAAAAATAGTAGAAATGGAATATCAAAATGTTTGTTTACTAGGAGACTTTAATGCAATAACAGATGGAAAAATTGACTATAAAAGTAACAAAACAGAGAAAAATGGTAGAGGAAAACTACCTAAGATATTTTTTGATATGGCAGAGGAAATTGGACTTCAAGATGTCTGGAGGGAAATAAACCCACAAAAATTACAATATACCTTTTACTCAAATAGCCAGACATCTTGGTCAAGAATTGATATGATTTGGATGACTGCGGATTTGAGAATGAATGTGCAGGACATTGAAATAGAAAAAGGTATATGGGCAGACCATAACCCCTTGAAAATGACCTGGAAAGAAATACAAAAAAGATCAAGATGGACTTTAAATTGTTCTATATTAAAAGAAAAAGAATTTATAGAACTAACAACAAAAGAGATGGAATTTTTCTTTAAAGAAAATAAAAAAGAAGATACTAAGAAACAAAACTTATGGGACATTGCTAAAGCATATTTTAGAGGTATAGCCAGGGCTTTTTTTCTCATAGAACGCTCAGAACGGAGTTCCGGCATCTTTTTTGGATGGAACCTTGTAGGGTAGGCAAGGTGGGTTGTATGACATGTGTGAGTTCCGGCACCTTTTTCTTTTACAAAAAAAGCACTGGGTATAGCAATATCATATATGGTAAAGAAAAACAAACAGAGAAAACAGCAATATATATCACTAAGAGAAGAATTTGGAAGATTAGAATTAGAACTGCAATTGTTGTTGTTGTTAGCTGCGAAGTCGTGTCCGACCCATCGCGACCCTACGGACAACATTCCTCCAGGCCTTCCTGTCTTCTACCATCTTCTGGAGTCCACTTAAGCTCACACCTACTGCTTCAGTGACTCCATCCAGCCACCTCATTCTCTGTCGTCCCCTTCTTCTATTGCCCTCGATCTTTCCCAGCATTAGGCTCTTCTCCAGTGAGTCCTTCCTGCAAAAGAATCCTCAAAAAAGACTTTTAAAAGAGATATGGAAATGATAAAACACAAATTAAATTTGTTAGATTCGGAAAAAGTGGCAGAACAGATAAAAAGAGCAAAGCAAATTTTTTTTGAAAACGCTAATAAACCAGGAAGATGGTTAGCTTATAAACTTAAAATGGAATGGAAGTGAATGAGTTAATTTGCTGATATGTAAATGTGTGTGTGTTAGCCCTCAAACCCACCTACCACCCCCCCACCCCGTCCCAGGCTGTGAAAGGAACAGTAAACTGCAGATTTTATTGTTGTAAAAGCCATAGAGGATGTGTGAGAGAATTTATGGAAAATGTATGTGAAGGAGAGCAAACTATTTTTTTTAGTGGTGAGATTTTTGTAAAGTTTCTTTTACCTTTTTCCCCCTTTAGTCTCTTTCCCCCCCCACCTTGTGTTACTTTAAGAGAGAGAGAGAGAGAGAGAGAGAGAGAGAGAGCCAGAAAGGGGGGGGGCTGGTTGTTTTAACCATTTTTTTTCTCTGCTTAGAATTCTGGTCTGAGGAAGGGGGGTGGATGTGAAATTTAATGACCACTCTTGCAGTTTCAGCTTGCAATTTTTTTTTACTCGAAAGAGGAGAGATTAATTGTTGGTCAATCTTTTTTGAAAATTGAGTTTTAATTAGACCTATATATATATATATTCATCAACCAAAAGAAATTACTTTGAATTGTTTTGCTTAGATTTGTAAGTTTTAACCTACTTGATGGAAATTTATCTGATTAAATTGGAATTTGAATAACTTTATATTAAAAGCAATATTGAAGTTTGATATAGGACTGTTTCAGTAACTCAGAAATCTTATTAAGCTTGTGTCAAAACTCGATCTGCAGCAAGCAGGGCAGGGTGCCGAACACAGGAACGAGAGACTTCCGCTGCGGTCTAGAAGCACTGTATTCTTCAGGGCAACAGCCGCAACAAGAAACAAAGCCAGCGTTGGTCACTACCTGCTGCCAACGCTACTATATACACACCCGAAAACCCCACCCATACTCCACCCAAACACGCCCACGCCCTCCCATTCCCTATAACTTCCCCACCCCTCCCCTACAAGGCCCTTCGCCTGACGGCCAGTCAAGTAAGCCCCCTCCCGTGTTTTGCCGCCACCGTGCTCCTCCCCCTCACCCACTCCCTGCCGCGGCCAACTCCGAACCCCACTGTCGTCGTCCACGCTCGAGGCCCCCAGCCACCCGGTCACCGCGGCGGGGAGGGACCCGTCCCCTAACGGCTTCGCCAGCTCCCGAATTACACAGTCCTGCGCAGGCATGGCGTCGGCCGGAGGAGACAGCCGCAACGGAGGAGTCTCCGAAGCATTCCGCTGCGAGGCCGAAGCTCCCGAAGCCTCCCAGGCCGCTGAGACGCTGAGTTGATCCGGGCCTCTACCGGTCATGCTGCAGGCCGGGGAACCTTGCGGAGACACGCCGCCGGGCGGGGACGGCAGCCACGGCGCGTCTGGAGGCGGCTGAAGCGGCGGCGCGGCCCCTGGAGCTTTTCGAGCCGAGGAGCCCTGCGGAGACGCGCCGCCGGGCAAACACGCCAGCCGCGGTGCGTCCGGAGACAGCAGAAGCAGCGGCGCGGGCCCCGGAGCTTTTTGAGCCGGGGAGCCCTGCGTAGACGCGCCGCCGGGTGAGGACAGCAGCCACGGCGCGTCTGGAGGCGGCGGAAGCGGCGGCGCGGGCCCCGGAGCCTTCCGAGCCGGGGAGCCTTGTGCAGACGCGCCGCCGGGCGAGGACAGCAGCCGCGGCGCGTCTGCAGGCGGCGGAAGCGGCGGCGCGGCCCCCGGAGCTTTTCGGGCCACCATGGAGCCTGGTGAGTTCGGCGGCAGGAAGGCAGGGGGTGCCGGGGGGGTGGAGGGCCCCCCCTCGAGTGTCAGGCTCCCGAGGCCCGACATGCTGCCCCCTCTACCAGGGGCCCACCTGGAATGCAAGGAGAGAGAGGTGAGTAGTCCGTAATGTGACCAGCAGTCCCCCCCTGGGTCCCCCCGGCTTCCCTGGGTGTTTCCGGTGGAAAGCGCGGAGAAGGCGTGGTGCGCACACATCCCCGTCCCGCACCCAGGTGGCCTCCTCCATGGGGTATCCCTTCCAGAGCACCAAGTATTGCACCCGCCCCCTCCATTTCCGGGAGTCCAGGATCTCCTGTACCTCATAGTGGTCGCCGTGTACAGGCCCTGGGCCGCCCTCCCCCACCGCCACAGAAGCGGTTGTAGCAGGCTTCAGCAGGCTACTGTGGACGACGGGGTGTATCTTCCCAAGGAGGGGGGGTAGCCGAAGCCTGACGGTGACAGGGTTTACTACCTGTATAACCCGGAACGGCCCGAGATATTTGGGCCCTAGCTTCTTACATGGCACCTGTAGCCGCAGGTACTTCGTGGAGAGGTATACAAGATCACCTACTTTAGGAAGTGCAAACGGCCGTCTCTTCCTGTCTGCCTGCTCTTTGTATGACCCTGCAGCCCGCTCTAACGCCTTCTTTACTATCCCCCACACTTCCTCCAACCGGTGCATCCACTCCCCAGGTGTGCAGGATGCCGGGGCCCCCTGGTCACAACCCGCGATGGGAATGAACTCGTAACCAGAGACTACTTTAAAGGGGGAGAACCCGGTGCTGCTATGCACTGCGTTGTTGTAGGCTACTTCCGCGAAGGATAGCAGGTCCACCCATTCAGACTGCTGGTATGAAACGTAACAACGCAGGTATCGCTCCACCGCCGCGTTTGCACGTTCCGCAGCTCCATTTGTGCTTGGGTGGTACGCCGAGCTCAGGCCCTGTGTTGCTCCGATATAACGTACGAAATCCCTCCAGAACCGGGCCGTGAATTGTACCCCACGGTCGGAGATGATACATTGTGGCACCCTGTGGAGACGGTAAATGTGTTGGACAAACAGCCAGGCCAGCCGACGGGCCGAAGGCAACCCCTTGCAGGGGATAAAGTGGGCCTGTTTCGAGAATAAGTCCACTACTGTCCACAAAACGTTGTATCCCCTGCTTTCCGGTAGCTCGACCACAAAGTCCATGGCAATGTCCTGCCAAGGTCGTACGGGGTCTGCCACCTGTTGCAGAAGGCCTTCCGGTTTGTTGGTGGAGGGCTTGGTGGTTGCGCAAATGCGGCATTTCTGCACATAGCTCTCAATGTCTCGCCCCATGGTTGGCCACCAAAACTGGCGGCGGGCCAGATGCAGGGTTTTCACGAACCCGTAATGGCCTGCCTGCCTGGCGTCATGGCATTGATAGAGCGCTTGATCCCGTGCCGCCGCAGGCACATACAGCCTGACCCCGTGCCAAGCTAAGCCGTCCCGCAACGAGAGGGTATCGGGGTGCGCCTGCATCCATTCATCAGTCGCCAACACTCCCTTACAGGTCCGCAGGAAGTTGTTCGTCAAGGCGTTGGCCCTGTGCTCCGCCGCCTCCACCGGGCGGGGTGGCGGTACCAGTGCCTGTACTACCTCCTCTTTCCGACAATCGTATTGTGGTAGCCGAGACAAGGCGTCTGCCAGGAAGTTTCTACCCCCGGGCACATACTTGAGACGGAACCGGAAGCGCTGAAAGTACTGGGCCCATCGCACGTGTTTCAGGGACAGACGGCGGGGTGTTTGCAGGGCTTCCAGGTTTTTATGGTCCGTCCATACCTCGAACTCCTGGCTAGCCCCCTCCAGAAGGTGTCTCCAAGTCCCCAAGGCCCAGCGGACCGCGAAAGCCTCTTTCTCCCAGATAGCCCAAGCCCTCTCCGCGGTGGTCAGTTTCTTGGAGGCGTAAGCGCAGGGCCGCAGTTCCCCCATCGCATGCCGTTGCAGAAGGACAGCTCCAACAGCCACGTCACTCGCATCAGCCTGCACTACGTAGGGCAGGTCAGGGTTCGGGTGTCGCAGGACGGGCTCCTTGGCAAATTGTGCCTTGAGCGTCTCAAAAGCCTGCTGGCATGTAGTGGTCCACGCTAGCTTCTGCCCTGGCCGCGGCGATGTTGCCATTTGTTTTGTCCGCAGTAGATCTGTGAGTGGCAAGGCAATGGAAGCGAAGTGCGGAATAAACTGACGATAAAAGTTAGCGAAGCCCAGGAAGCTCTGCAACTGTTTCCGGGTCCGTGGGGCCTGCCACTGTTGGATAGCCTCCACCTTCCCCGGGTCCATCTCCACCCCATTTGAGGACACCCGATATCCCAAATAGTCCAGCCGGGGCTTGTGAAACTCACATTTAGAGAGCTTCACATATAACTGGGCGTCCCTCAGTTTGGTCAGTACACACCGAACTAAGGCGACATGCTCCTCTAGCGTTGACGTATATATGAGGATGTCATCAAGATAGACTAGGACCCCCCGGTACAAATGATTATGCAGGACCTGGTTAATTAACTGCATGAAGACCGCGGGGGCTCCTTGCAGACCAAACGGCATTACCCTGAACTGAAAGCTCCCCAACGGGCAATTGAAAGCCGTCTTCCATTCGTCGCCAGCTTTAATCCGGACACGGTAGTACGCCTCCCTGAGGTCTAACTTGGTGAACACCCGGCCCGTAGCCAAATGGGCCAAAAGGTCCTTCACCAAAGGGAGGGGGTACAAGTGCTCTACACATACCGCCTTAACCCCCCGGTAATCCATGCACAGTCTTAGGGTCCCATCCTTCTTCTCCCTGAACAGGACAGGGGCCGCCATCTTGGACCGGGCGGGCTGGATGAACCCCCTCCGCAGGTTCTTGTCTATGTATTGGCGAAGCTCCTGCATCTCCCGGGGTGCCATTGCGTACATGCGGGGTTTCGGCAGTTTTGCCCCCGGCTCCAGTTCGATGGCGCACTCCGTAGGGCGGTGGGGTGGCAAGGCATCACACTCTTTCTCATCGAAGACATCTGCTAGATCGCTGTACTCCCGTGGCACCTGTATCTCAAGCCCAGCTCCCACCCCCGCGGCCCCCTCTGGCCCACCGATCCCCTCCGGACCCATGAAGGAATGCTTTGCAGAAGGCTGGGGCCCTGTCCCAAGACGAAGGTGTCGGCACCCCCCCTCCCACCAAACCGTGGGGCCCCACCTGTCCAACCATGTGAGCCCCAGAATGACCGCCTCCGTCATGGACGGCACCACGACAAACCGGAGGGTCTCCCAGTGTGTACCCAATTCCATTCTCACCGGTGCCGTTACATGCGTAATGGGTGCCCCACCCAGAAGGGACCCATCTACCTGCTGGAACCGGAGAGGTTTGGGGAGCCGCTGAAGGGGGATGCCGGCCTCCCTTGCCATTACCAGGCTGATAAGGCAGCGCGTGCTACCTGTATCGATCAAAGCCTTACACTCCCTCCTCTCGCCTGTTCGTGGGCTTATCAATGCCACAGGCAGCACAAAAGGGCACACTGGAGCACTTACCATCGGGTCCTCCTCGTACTCGTGATCCTCAGACCCATCGGATATGTCAGTCCGTCCATCCGCCGGCCCCTCTGGACGCACCGGTGTTGACGTTCGGGGTGTCTTGTCGGCCACCTGGTACGCTGCTCTGGAGCGTTCCGCAGCTCTCCTGGGGGTTGGGACCCGTGCCACCGGAGGGTTGGGCCCTGGCCGCGGCGGTGGGAACGGGCAGTCCACTGCCCGGTGGCCCGGTTGGTCACATCGGAAGCAGCGGAACGTTGGATGGGGCGCCGGTAGGGGGGCGGGTTGTGACACCGCCGGCCCGGACTTCCGGCTCTCGGTTTTCGGCCCCTCCGGGGCCCTCCAGGCTCCAGGGCCCACTACAGGCCTTCCCCGGGTGTCCTGCAACCCAATATCTAGCTCCACCGCCACCCGGAACCAGTCCTGAAGCCGTGCAGGAACCCCCCGCACCACACATGCCCGCCGGAGAGCTCCATCAAGGCCGGCCCGAAAGTGGTGCACCAGGAAGCGCTCGGGCCACGAGCGCAACCTGCCCGCAACCCTGCGGAACTCGTGCACGTACTCCTCCGCTGGCCGTCCCCGCTGCCTGATGGCTAAAACTTCAGCTTCCGCACGATGTATACAAGAAACATCCTCGAAGCGGACGCGCAGGGCTTCCAGGAATAGCCCCACATCCCCGAGTTCACGGGCGTGGTCACTGTAAAGATCCGCTGCCCAGGTTGCAGCCTCTCCCTGAAGGCACGCGGTGACCGCCACCACCATCGCCCACTGTGATGTGTAGGCCTGGGCATACCCATCCAGATGGTTAATCACCTGACCCAGGAACATAGCCAGGCGGTCGGGATACCCATCATAGGTTATGGTGAGCGGTGGAGGTCCCCACACCACACCCGGACCCCAATGCCCGACAGGTGAAGGGGTCTGAGCCTGGGACACCCCCGCCGACCTGGGCGCCGGACGTCCAGGGCCCCGGTCAGGCGTTGGCCATGCATCACGCCCTCCTTGTGCTCGTGTGGATGGGGGCCGAACGCCACCCTCCCCAGGCACCTTGAACTTCGGGCTGGCCAGTCGGAAACGGGACGTCGCTGGCTGACTGGGTGCCCCCCCAAGAGACCACTGTCCCGTGTCTCCTTCAGGGCCCATGGCCGCCCAGGAACCGCCGTCACGTGCCCCGACCTCTCCAAACCTATCGTGCAGCACGTCCATAGTCTGGCTCCCCGGTGCGGTTGAATAGCTCCATTCCTCGCCGTCGTCATCGGTCAGCCGACGCTCCCTCCAACCCAGTGGAGCCCCACCGGGCCGGCCCGTTCGTCCTTGCTCGAGTCCCGTGCGCCCCAGGACCGAGCTCAGCCACCACTCCCCCCCCAGGGTCTGACTACTAGCACCCTGGGACTCCACCGCAGGGTCTGCTGGTGGCGCTTCCCGCACCTTAGGCCGCACAGCTGGCTGGGCGTCCTCCACTTCCCTCTCCGCAGGTGGTGTCGCCTCCGCCCCGGCCACGCCAGCCTCCTCCAATCCAGTCTCCTTGCAAACCCTCTGCCATGGCGCACAAAACGGAACACAGCAGAAAGGCAGAAAGACCGCAGAGCTATGGAAACGCTGGCTTTCTGTCAAAACTCGTCCTGCAGCAAGCAGGGCAGGGTGCCGAACACAGGAACGAGAGACTTCCGCTGCAGTCTAGAAGCACTTTATTCTTCAGGGCAACAGCCGCAACAAGAAACAAAGCCAGCGTTGGCCGCTACCTGCAGCCAACGCTACTATATACACACCCGAAAACCCCACCCATACTCCACCCAAACACGCCCACGCCCTCCCATTCCCTATAACTTCCCCACCCCTCCCCTACAAGGCACTTCGCCCGACGGCCAGTCAGGTAAGCCCCCTCCCGTGTTTTGCCGCCACCGTGCTCCTCCCCCTCACCCACTCCCTGCCGCGCCCAACTCCGAACCCCCCTGTCGTCGTCCACGCTCGAGGCCCCCAGCCACCCGGTCACCGCGGCGGGGAGGGACCCGTCCCCTAACGGCTTCGCCAGCTCCCGAATTACACAGTCCTGCGCAGGCATGGCGTCGGCCAGAGGAGACAGCCGTAACGGCGGAGTCTCCGAAGCATTCCGCTGCGAGGCCGAAGCTCCCGAAGCCTCCCAGGCCGCTGAGACGCTGAGTTGATCCGGGCCTCTACCGGTCATGCCGCAGGCCGGGGAACCTTGCGCAGACGCGCCGCCGGGCGGGGACGGCAGCCGCGGCGCGTCTGGAGGCGGCTGAAGCGGCGGTGCGGGCCCCGGAGCTTTTCGAGCCGAGGAGCCCTGCGTAGACGCGCCGCCGGGCGAGGACAGCAGCCGCGGTGCGTCTGGAGGCGGCAGAAGCGGCGGCGCGGGCCCCGGAGCCTTCCGAGCCGGGGAGCCTTGTGCAGACGCGCCGTCGGGCGAGGACAGCAGCCGCAGCGCGTCTGCAGGTGGCGGAAGCGGCGGCGCGGCCCCCGGAGCTTTTCGGGCCGCCATGGAGCCTGGTGAGTTCGGCGGCAGGAAGGCAGGGGGTGCCGGGGGGGTGGAGGGCCCCCCCTCGAGTGTCGGGCTCCCGAGGCCCGACATGCTGCCCCCTCTACCAGGGGCCCACCTGGAATGCAAGGAGAGAGAGGTGAGTAGTCCGTAACGTGACCAGCAGTCCCCCCCTGGGTCCCCCCCGGCTTCCCTGCGTGTTTCCGGTGGAAAGCGCGGAGAAGGCGTGGTGCGCACACATCCCCGTCCCGCACCCAGGTGGCCTCCTCCATGGGGTATCCCTTCCAGAGCACCAAGTATTGCACCCGCCCCCTCCATTTCCGGGAGTCCAGGATCTCCTGTACCTCATAGTGGTCGCCGTGTACAGGCCCTGGGCCGCCCTCCCCCACCGCCACAGAAGCGGTTGTAGCAGGCTTCAGCAGGCTACTGTGGAAGACGGGGTGTATCTTCCCAAGGAGGGGGGGTAGCCGAAGCCTGACGGTGACAGGGTTTACTACCTGTATAACCCGGAACGGCCCGAGATATTTGGGCCCTAGCTTCTTACATGGCACCTGTAGCCGCAGGTACTTCGTGGAGAGGTATACAAGATCACCTACTTTAGGAAGTGCAAACGGCCGTCTCTTCCTGTCTGCCTGCTCTTTGTATGACCCTGCAGCCCGCTCTAACGCCTCCGGCGCGGGCCCCGGAGCTTTTCGAGCCGGGGAGCCCTGCGTAGATGCGCCGCCGGGCGAGGACAGCAGCCGCGGCGCGTCTGCAGGCGGCGGAAGCGGCGGCACGGCCCCCGGAGCTTTTCGGGCCGCCATGGAGCCTGGTGAGTTCGGCGGCAGGAAGGCAGGGGGTGCCGGGGGGGTGGAGGGGCCCTCCCTCGATTGTCGGGCTCCCGAGGCCCGACAGCTTGTTTATTTATTTATTGTTGTAGAGTTGCTTTTTGTTGTTGTTTTGTTTTTGTTTTTATGTTTTTATGTCTGTGTGCAGGACACACTGTTAGAAAATAATACCTAAGAGAAATTGAACAGTGTAAAAAGGACATTGAAAATTTTCCCTTTGATAAACATCCAAATATATCAGCCTTCCCCTTAAGGGAGTTGCCAAATGAGGTAGATGGGAACAATGCCCCAAGGATAAGCTTTGTCCAAGAGCCGTTAAAGGCATCTGAAGTAAGGGCATTTAAAAAAAATGAAAAATTTAATTGAGGACCCGCTGGGGGCCGCTGAACAGTTGGATAATTTATTAGGACCAAACATTTATACCTGGGACAAACTGACGGCTATTTTAAATGCTTTATTTTCGGCTGAAGAAAGACAATTAATTAGAACTGCAGCAGCAGCAATTTGGACTAAGGAACACCCAAATTGGGGGGGGGCGGTAGTGGCAGATGTAAAGCTTCCTCTTGCCAGACCAAACTGGGATAACAATGAGTTGGCTGGAAGACAAAATATGGAAGATATGAGAAATCTTATAAGTAGAGGAATGAAAGAAGCAATACCAAAGGCTAAAAAAAAAAGGATCGCCCTAAATGCACTCCCCGTTGTGGGCCTGTTGAACCAACGAGATGGTTCCGCCCCAGGCACTTAATGGACCCTGAGAGGTTCCAGGCAGCGCTGGGGTCCCCACCTGCCTCCTTTGCTCACAGCTCGGCAGATGCCTTAGTGGAAGCCTGGGAAAAGGCAGCCACGGAGGCACTTGACCGAGTTGTACCCTTGCGGCCCCTGATCCGGTGCAGATCCCAGTGGGCTCCATGGTTTTCCGCGGAGCTCCGGGAGATGAAGCGTCGGAGACGGGGCCTAGAGAGCTGTTGGAGATCCAGCCGGTCTGAATCCGACCTATCGCGACTAAGATCCTTTACTAGGTCTTATCTCGCGGCGATCAGGATGGCGAGGTCTAATTGCTTCGCTACCCTCATCGCGTCTGCAGATAACTGCCCGGCCGCCCTGTTTAGGGTGACCCGCTCCCTCCTTAATCAGGAGGTGAGGGAGGAGCCCTTGCAGGGTCGTGCCGAGGAGTTTAGTCAACATCTGTCGGACAAAATCGCTCGGATTCGGACCGGTTTGGACTCCAACTGGGCAGAGTCTGACGATCAGGACATGGGTGGTCTTATCGATGTTATCTGGGAGGAGTTCGATCCTGTGACTCCGGAGGAAGTGGACAGGATTATGGGGAAGCTGAGCTCCACCACGTGTTTATTGGACCTGTGCCCTTCCTGGCTGGTTTATGCGGCTCGGGAGGGGACACGAGGCTGGCTCCAGGTGGTGATATCTGCATCTTTGAGTGAGGGTAGTTTCCCCGCCGTCTTGAAGGAGGCGGTGGTGAGACCTCTCCTCAAGAAGCCTGACTTGGACCCAGCTGTATTAAAAAACTTTCGTCCGGTCTCCAACCTTCGCTTTCTTGCGAAGGTTGTTGAGAGCGTGGTGGCGCATCAGCTCCCTTTGGTCCTGGAGGAAGCTGACTATCTAGACCCGTACCAATCGGGTTTCAGGCCCAGGTACAGCACGGAGACGGCATTGGTCGCTCTGGTGAATGATCTCTGGAGGGCCCAGGACAGGGGTTGTTCCTCTGTCCTAATCCTATTAGACCTCTCAGCGGCTTTTGATACCATCGACCATGGTATCCTGCTGCGGCGTCTCAGGGGATTAGGAGTGGGAGGCACGGTTCTTCAGTGGTTCTCCTCCTACCTCCTGGGACGTTCGCAGTCGGTGTTGGCAGGGGGACAGAGGTCGACCTCGAGGCCTCTCGTTTGCGGAGTTCCTCAGGGGTCGGTCCTCTCGCCTCTCCTGTTCAACATCTATATGAAGCCTCTGTGTGAGATCATACGTGGTTTTGGAGTTGGGTATCATCAGTATGCTGATGATACCCAGCTTTTTATTTTGACCCCAAACCACCCCAGTGATGCCCTTGACGTGATGTCCTGTTGCCTGGAAGCAGTTTGGGTCTGGATGGGGAGGAACAGGCTTCGGCTCAACCCTGACAAGACTGAGTGGCTGTGCGTGCTGGCATCTCGGGAAACTCAGATCATTCCATCTCTTACTATGGGGGGTGAGTTATTACCCCCCGTAGATAGGGCTCGCAACTTGGGAGTCCTCCTAGATACACAGCTTTCTTTAGAAGATCATATAGTAACTGTGACTAGGGGGGCCTTCGCCCAGGTTCGCCTGGTGTGCCAGTTGCGGCCCTATCTAGACCGGGATGCCTTGCATACAGTAACTCATGCGCTCGTGACCTCTCGGTTAGACTACTGCAACGCTCTCTACATGGGGCTGCCCTTGAGGACCACTCGGAGGCTCCAACTGTTGCAGAATGCAGCTGCGAGAGTTGTGTTGGGGGTCTCCTGATACTCCCATGTTACACCTCTGCTCCGTGAGCTGCATTGGCTTCCAGTTACCTTCTGGGTGAGATTCAAGGTGCTGGTAATGACCTACAAAGCCCTACATGGCATGGGTCCAAAGTACCTTAGGGAGCACCTGCGGCCGGCATCAACTTCCCTCCGCCCAGTGCGCTCCCACAGAGAGGGCCTCCTCAGGGTGCCACCAGTCAGAGAATGCTGACTGGTGGCCCCCAGGGGGAGGACGTTCTCTGTGGGTGCACCTTACCTGTGGAACCATTTACCGGTTGAGCTCCGGATGGCCCCCGACCTTCGCTCCTTCCGACGTGATCTAAAAACCTATTTGTTTGAACAAGCCGGCCTGGTCTGATGGGTTTGGGTTTTAATTATTGTTTCTAAGTAATTTATTTATTGGAAAAGTGGTCTCA
This sequence comes from Vipera ursinii, assembly GCF_947247035.1. NCBI lineage: Eukaryota > Metazoa > Chordata > Lepidosauria > Squamata > Viperidae > Vipera > Vipera ursinii. The sequence goes on from NC_139522.1 coordinate 40,947,476, forward strand.
CGAGGTCGATGGATCGTTAAGGTGCTTCAAAGTGAAAGGCATCACGCAAGAATGCGATCATTCAAAGCTTTATTTAACGATAAAGTAAATAGAAGGAGTTTCCTGGCATGTAGGCCTCCATGCCTTGATTGTAAGCTAGCAGAAGAGAGAACAGAGAGCAAGCAAGCATAGCATAGCTGGACTAGAACAGACGTAGAACAAAGAGCAGCCCCTTGAGCAGAGGTATTTATGGGGAGTCTCAGCCCCTCCCTAACCATAAAACTCTCTCGCCAATGGGGCTGCAGGGGCCGGGGACCCCTGACCCACCAGTGGGAGCAAAGAAGCCTCTTTGCTCCCATCTGATGACCTTTTTGGGGAACTGCCAATGGCTGGCACAAAACATCTAACAATTCCCCATCTTGCCAGCCAATGACAGGGACCAGTGAATGTGTGTGAGGGGGCGAGCAGGTGTCATAGACATGCATAAAAACGTTCAGAAGACCAAACACAAACGCTTACACAGAAGGTTGTGCTGGTCAATGGGAACAGGTTTGGTGAACAGGTCAGCTATCTGGTCAGTTGTATTACAATGCTCAATATGTATAAAACCCTCTTTGGCAAGCTGCCTGACATTTTTATAGCGTATGTCTATGTGGCGGGACCTAGAGCCCACAGCATATGCCCCTGAGATTGCTATTGCGGCTGTATTATCCTCTTGAATTTGGATGGGCAGAGGAGGAGATGCCCAGATGCTCGTTATCAGAGCATCGAACCAAATCAAATCATTGGCCGTGTCTGACAGGCTGGCATATTCAGCCTTGGCCGTGGAGCAAGAAACAAATTTTTGCTGCCTAACATGCCAATGGATAGGACAGCCATTTAGCAATATGAGGAAACCAGAGGTGCTCCGTCTACTCTTGGTGTCGCCAGTCCAGTCTGCGTCTGAGTAAGCGGAGAGCTGGGCCGTCTTCCCCTTCTCTGGTTCCAGCACAAGGAGAGCATCGGTTGTGCCCCTGAGGTACCTAAGTACCCTCTTAACAGCAGTCCAGTGGAATTCCTTTGGGTGTTCCACATGCCTGGACAATAGATTCACAGCTAAAGCTATGTCAGGCCTGCTCCAATTGCTGATGTATAGCAAGGAGCCAATCACAGATCTGTAAAGCGTGTTATCTGTGAACTCAGGACCGTCCTTGTGAGTGTGATTGTAATAGTCACTTTGTATCGGGCTACGTGTTGGGTTAGATTCTGCCATTTTGCATTTGGCCAATAACTCCTCTATCTTTTCTTTCTGAGATAGAGCGAACCCCCCCTTAGTGGCCAAGATGTGCACGCCCAAGTACTTGTCAACCTGCCCCAAAGACTTCAGCAAATTCATCACACCCTTCCTTGTCAGGCCCTACATATAGTAGGTCGTCCACATAAACTAACACCCGTTCTGTGGTACCCTTGGAGTTGCGTGTGAAAACACATTCATCTGCATGGGATGCACTGAAACCAACTCATTCTAAACTTTTTCTAAGGCAGTCGTACCATAGTTTCCCCGACTGCTTGAAGCCATATAACCCTTTGTGGAGCAACCATGTATTTCCCCCTTCCTGCTGGTAGCCAGGAGGGGCCCTCACGTAGATCTGTCGGTCCACGTTGGTGTGGAGGTAAGCCGTCTGGATGTCGAATTGGAAGACTTCCTCCCCCAGAGCGGCTGCAGTCACGAGGGCGGCCTTGACGCTCTCTGCCCGGACGGTTGGAGAGTAGGTCTCCCTGTAGTCCTCCATGTAGCGCTGAGAGAACCTCTGAGCTACCAAACGGGCCTTATACAGGTAGAGGCCATTGGTAAGTGGTTTGGCCTTGTAAACACACCTTGTGCCAATGACTTTCCTCTCCTTTGGTGGTTGCTGGGGGGTGAAGACCTTGAGCTTTCTTAGGCTCTGCATCTTCTTCTCCATCGCGAGCTGCCATTTCTCTTGTTCTTCGATGGGCAGCTCCTGGATGTCAGAGAAGGATTTGGGGGTGACCACAACGCTGTTGACAGACGCGATGTGCCCAATGTCAATTCTCTTTGGCGGGATCCCTTTGTTGGACCGCTTTGATCTCCTGACCTTCTGCCACTCACCGCCCTTTTCTTCCGCGGGTCTCTGAGGCATCGCTGGGGGACTGGACGGCTCATCCTCTCCATCTGAACCAGGTGGGATGACATCTTCCTCTTGTTCCTCACTTTCGTTGGTGGCAGGGTATGTGGTCGTCTCAGGTGATGTCGTGGTCGGTGTGTCCTTGCTGGGTCAGTTGATATATGGGCTCAGATCATTGGAGTGAATCTGGGTCCAATTGGAGTCCTCTTCGAAGGAGGCAGATTGGGAAGTCACAATCCTGCCCCCTTCTCCCAGGAAACGGTAGGCCTTGGAGCCAGGAGCATAGCCCAAGAGCCTCAGTCTCTGGGAGACAGATCTCCCCTTCTTCCGCAGCTGCTTGGGGATGTGGACCCATGCGTAAGACCCAAACACACGCAAATGTCCCAGATTTGGTTTCCTACCGTGAACCAGGAAATATGGGGTCTGGTTCACAACACTGCTCCAGGTGCGGTTTAAGGTGTAATTGTCGTATTTTACTGCCTCTGCCCAGTATGATTCTGCGACCCCAGCGTCCGCAATCAGACTACGCACCATAGTTTGCAGGATTCCATTTCTTTTCTCTGCTACGCCATTTTGAGCAGGGGTGAATGGCGCAGTAAGAAAATGGCGGATGCCCTTACGCCTTACCCAGTCCTGGAATTTTCGAGACATGAACTCAGCCCCGCGGTCGCTCTGTAGTTGTGTGATCTTGGTCTTATACTGGGTCTCTACAAAGTTGTACAGTGATTTTATGGCGTCAAAAGCTTCGCATTTTTCTGTGAGGGTATACACGTGGCCGTACCGTGAAAAATCGTCAACGGCAGTGAGAAAATACTGTCTTTTCCCTAGTGATGGTGTGAATGGCCCAACCAAATCAACATGTACTAGTTGGTACGGGTATTGGGTCTTACGCAGTGACACCTTAGGGATGGGGGCAGCCTTCCTCTTTGCCCTCTTACAGATAGCACAGTCCAGGAATACCTCACAATCCTTGAGCTGGACACCCTCAGCAAACTCTCCCATCTTTTTAACCACAGGAAAGCTCGCATGACCTAATCTTCGGTGTAAGAGATGGGCACACTTATCGTGGAGCGGCTTCCCCACTGACACCTTCTTGGCTCTGGTTGCCTTGAGCGGTGCTGTAGGTGCCTGCTGAGATTCGGGTTTCTTGTCCACACTGCCCTTGGAAAGCCGTGGGGCTGGCCGAGGTGGCTTGGGTGCAACCGCTTCGGCCTTGCGCTCCTTAAACAGCCTTGGGGCTGGCTGTGGGGCCCCTTCTGAGGTGGCTGGGTTCTCAGGGGAGAAGTATGGCAAACCATTTATGATGGCAATACTTCCAATGACCCTCTGGTTCCGGGTGACATGACCTTCCCCTTTGCGAAATAAAACTTCCACCTTGTCATCGTCACATAATTTGATAATGCTTAATAGGTTGTTGGCAATGGAGGGAGCATGCAATACCCCTTCAACTTTTCCCAGCCCGTGTACAGAAACAGTGCCCTCCCCAACAACCAAAGCCTTATCACCATTTGCCACCTTGACAGATGAGTTAATTTTCTTTAACCTTTTTAACCCTTGACTCATATTGGTAATGTGAGATGAAGCTCCAGAGTCCAGTAACCATATGTCAGTGGGGCTATCAGCTTTTGTGGTGGGGGTGAGAGCACAAGTACACACAAAATTGCCCTTGGCACTACCTTTGCCCCCACCACGCCCCCTTCCTTGCCCCTTGCCCCTTCCTTGATTGGGACCACGTTTGGGGGCTTGTTGGTGATGGGGGCAGTCTTTCTTCAGATGCCCCTCAGAGCCACAGATGAAACACTTAAGTAGAGCATTAACCTGCTCTGGGTTGTGGTGCCCTCTTCTGGCTCACTGGGTGGTGACTCTGGCGTATTCTCCTGCATCTCTTCGCCTTCTATCTTCCTCAATGAGTCTGCCTGCAAGGTAGGACAGAGTCATGGCTTCGTTTCCGGCCCCCTCCAGTGAAATAATGAAATTGCTCCAGTTTTTGTCTAGGGAAGCCAGAATGACAGCGACCATGTTCTCCTCAGGTACACGGTAGTTTCTGGACATCAGTTCTGCTCTGAGCGATTTTAATTTTCCTAGGTGTTCTGCCATGGTAGCTCCAAACTTGAGTCTTGTGGTGTAAAACTCAGTTGTGAGTCTGGTGAGTGAACCAATGCTGTTGCTGTTGAATAAATTGTATAATAAGTGCCAAACTGCGCCAGCTGTGAGCCCATCTGGAATGCTAGGGAACAAGTTGCCATCCAGTGAGCTCAGCAGAGTGGTGTATGCTTGTCTATGACACCTCTCTTCTCGGGGTCCCCAGGGAAGAGGTGGGGGATTCAGAACCATCTCTAGAGTCCCATCCTTTAATAGACATACCTGCACATCTCTACTCCAACTGCTGTAATTCTCCCCCCCAAGTTGCAGTTTTTCAAAATCATTTGGGAGGGGAGAGGCAGGTAAAAAAGAGTTCTTGTTGGTTCTATCCTCATTTGCAAACATCTGAGAGCTGTCCATTGAGATAAATGGTAGAGGGATCCCTCCGGTGGCAGTTGGTGGTATTTTTCTCTGATTTTTGGATGGCCCCGACTGGGCATGCTCAGGATTCAGCTGCTCCCATGAGGCATAGGGGGGCGGAGCCCAAATTTGCCAGCCGGCATTAGAGTTTGAGAAGGCCGCAGATGCCCCAAAGATTCCCCCTGGAGCCCCCCCGGCAGTGGAACACTCACCGGGGGGCGAGGATCGCTGGATGGGTCTTGGATGGCACATGGATTGCCTGGATTGCCTTGAGAAGCCCATCGCTGGTCTTGAAAACCTTGGAGATGGCTAGAGACGATGCGGGAGGAGGGGGCCTCATCCAGAGCCCCCCCAAAGGCCATCTGGTAAGCAGGGCGTCTGGGCGGTAGCGAAAGGAAAATTGGGGGCCCCGGGGGTTCACTGGGGGCCCTCTGGGGTTGCAGGACCCAGTTGGGAGGCTCCAGGCTGGATGCCTCCCGGCAGTTAGGCCCCGGGGAGAGGGTTGGAGGTCTGGGAATTCCTCTGGGAGGCCCCTGCGTTTGGGCCTCCAGAGCTGCAACCAGAGTCCGGATAGTTGCTCCAATCTCTGCTGCAGTAGGCACGGCTGGGCAGGCCTTGAGGCTTTCTGGTGGGGAGGACCAGGGAGTTTGCATGCTGCTTTGGCTGGATGCTCCCGATTGCTGGGCCTCCAGGCTTGGTTGAGGCCTATCTTTATCAGACCATGTGGGTGCCCTGGGGGCCGCCATCTTGTTTCCGGTTGCCCCAGGAAGGTGTAGGTCATAGTTTGGCGGGAAATTTCACGCCAAAAGCTCTGGGGTCCTGGGGTCACTCAGGGTGGCCGGCGCCATGTTAGGGGGCCTCGTGGGCATTGGGGAAGGACTCACCCGGTGTCCAGAGGCCCTCTGTGCTGGTGTCCCTCGTGGAGGGGCTTGTGGCATCCTTTGTGCTGCAAGGAACTTTAGAAGCAGCTCCTTGCATTCTTGTTCAGTCATTTGGTCCACGCGGTGCCTGTCTTGGGCCCGGGCCGCTTCTGCTGCATCTGGGCAGTCTTGGGCAGACTGCAAGCCTTCCATGCTTCCCTCTGTGGCTTGCAGCTGTAGGGAGGCATGCGAAGGGGTCCCTGGCGCTCTGCTGGGTCCTCTGAGGGAATAGAGGTCATCTGTGCTCTCACCTGGAGCGGAGCTTGCGTCAGGGGCTGGATGCAGGGCAGCTGTCTTTGATTGAAGACTTCTTGTCACAATCGGAGACCTCCTGCCATCCATTTTAAATGGATTCTTGCTCATCTTGCAGTAGCCACTGGCTTGGAAGCGTTGCCTTAAACCATCCTCTTGCTTCCAACTTGTGAACTGGTCTCACGAGGTCGATGGATCGTTAAGGTGCTTCAAAGTGAAAGGCATCACGCAAGAATGCGATCATTCAAAGCTTTATTTAACGATAAAGTAAATAGAAAGAGTTTCCTGGCATGTAGGCCTCCATGCCTGGATTGTAAGCTAGCAGAAGAGAGAACAGAGAGCAAGCAAGCATAGCATAGCTGGACTAGAACAGACGTAGAACAAAGAGCAGCCCCTTGAGCAGAGGTATTTATGGGGGGTCTCAGCCCCTCCCTAACCATAAAATTCTCTCGCCAATGGGAATGCAGGGGCCGGGGACCCCTGACCCACCAGTGGGAGCAAAGAAGCCTCTTTGCTCCCATCTGATGACCTTTTTGGGGAACTGCCAATGGCTGGCACAAAACATCTAACATTTATTGTATTTGGGCGTTATGGTTTAATCTGTTCTTAATTTTTGTATTTTGGTATTTATTGCCCTGTTCACCGCCCTGAGTCCTTCGGGAGAAGGGCGGTATACAAATTAAATAAAATAAATAAATAAATAAATAAATAAATAAATAAATAAATAGAGCAGCAAATTTACTCAGTGTGGGAAGGAGAGGATAGTTTTACTAGGGGTGTCAGGGGCAGTTTATTTTTAGGTCCCACAATGAGCCCTTGATAAATTTAGAAGTGGGACCCGAGAAGGAAGAGGTAGTGTTTTTAATTGATACTGGGGCAGCGCGCACTTCAGTGTCAACTTTAATACCTACCATGAAGATTAGTCAGAATCAAATTAGTGTGTCTGGAGTGAAAGGAGAAGGATTTTATGTAAAAGAATTGGAGGAAATTCAAATTGGGCAAGAAAATGGAGAAACTATAAGGGCAAAATTATTGTATATACCGGAGGCAGGTGTGAATTTGCTAGGAAGAGATGTGTTAGGAAATTGGGACTTACAATTACATTTAAGGAAGAAACGAATCCTCTTTTTGTATTAACAGAAGAAGATGAAAAGAGGATAAACCCAAAGGTGTGGGTTGGGGAAGGAAAAGGGGAGGTTTTCAAATTGAACCCCTAAAAATAGAATTAACAAGTCCAGATGAAGTAGTAAGACAGAAACAATATGCATTGTCAATGGAGGGTCGGAAAGGTTTTCAATCTGTAATTGATGGTTTAGTGAAAGATGGGTTATTAGAACCTACCATGTCACCTTTTAATACACCTATACTTCCTGTAAAGAAATCAGATGGAACATACAGGTTAGTACAAGATCTTAGGCTTTTGAACAGAATTGTGAGGACTAGACACCCTGTAGTCCCAAACCCATACACTTTAATGGGACACATTCCACCTGAACATCAGTGGTTCAGTGTGGTAGATTTAAAAGATGCATTCTGGGCTTGCCCCTTAGCAGAGGAATCACGTCCATTATTTGCTTTTGAATGGGAAAATCCCTTTACAGGAAGGAAACAACAATACCAATGGACTGTGCTTCCTCAGGGATTTACGGAATCTCCAAACCTGTTTGGACAAGTGTTGGAACAGGTATTGGAACAATTCCAGGTCCCTGGAGAAACATACATGATACAATATGTAGATGATTTATTAATCTCAGGAAAGAAACAACATCAAGTAAAAAAGGCAACTGATAAATTGCTAGAATTTTTGGGAGAAAAGGGGTTGAAAGTTTCTAAGAAGAAACTACAATATGTTGAAAGAGAGGTGAAGTATTTGGGACATTTGATAAGTAAAGGTAGTAGAAAAATAACACTGGATAGAATTGAAGGGGTGGTTAAACAGCCTCTTCCTAAAGATAAAAAGGAGTTGAGAAAATTCCTAGGCTTGGTAGGTTATTGTAGGTTATGGATTGACAACTATGCTAGTCTGACTAAACCTTTATATGCTAAATTGATTGAATCTGAACCATGAGATTTGGAGTGGGAGAATCAGGAAAAAGAAGATTTTAAGCAAATTAAAGAAGCTTTGACCCAAGCTCCTGTGCTGAGCCTTCCCAATTTAAACAAACCTTCTCATTTGTTTGTAAATGCAGAAGAAGGAATAGCTTATGGGGTTTTGACTCAAACCTGGGCGGGTCAACGCAAACCTGTAGCATTTCTGTCAAAAACTATGGATCCTGTAGTAAGAGGATGGCCAGTCTGTGTACAGGCTATAGCAGCAACGGCCCTCTTGGGGGGGATCTCGTTGTAAGCACACCTCACCAAGTAAGAACAATTCTCCAGCAAAAAGCAGGTCGCTGGTTGACTGATTCGAGAATTTTAAAATATGAGGCAATTTTAATGGAAAAAAAATGATTTGGTTTTGACAACGAATCATAATGTGAATCCGGCTCAAATTTTAGTGAATAAATCGCAAACAAGTGAAGAGAATTTGGAGCATTTTTGTTCTGAAGTAATTGAGATGCAAACAAAAATACGACCTGACCTGGAGGAATGTCCCTTGGAAAAAGGGGAATCCCTGTTTATAGATGGGTCATCCCAAGTAGAGGCAGGGATTAGGAAAAATGGATATGCTATTGTGAATGGACACACGAAGGAATTATTGGAGGCTGGTGGGCTACCCACTAACAAATGTGTTGTCGGGCCGGGCACGCCCGACATTCGGACGGGCCGCGGGGTGACTCACCAGACCGCCAGGCTCCCGCAGAGCACCCCGTCAGGCCCCGAAGCCTCTCGCCGGCGCCCGTCGTCTCCCGGAGGGCCAGGACGGCATACGGCCCTCCCCAGCACACCGGCAACCAGAGCAACCCCCCACCAGGCCCCGAAGCCTCCCGCCGGCGCCCGTCGTCTCCTGGAGGGCCGGGTCAGCATACGGCCCTCCCCAGCATCCCGGCAACCGCCCGCCTCCTCCAGAGCAGCTTACCAGGCCGGAGGGTCGTTCGCCGGCATCCTCACCTCCCCGCCGTGCTGCCGGGCTCCGGAAACGGCCGGCCACGCCCACGCCACTCCGACGGGTCGGGGAATGGATCAACTAGAAGAACGGCGCAGCGGCGGGCCGCCTGTCAGCTGGGGAGGCCGCGGACCAGCCAGCCGGCCTCCAGAAGCTGCCTACAGGCCGGGGAGGGGCCGTACGATAGAGTAGCCGGTGACTGCCCAGCGCCCGAGCAGCAGGACAGGAACGGGTGCCTGGGTGGGCCAGGGGGTGACGGAGACGACCGGTGGGCCGGGGAGGGGTTTAAGGCGCAATTCGCGGCGGTCTGGGGTGGTGAGGGGAAAGAAGAGCCTAGGCAGAGCTCTGGGCGAAAAGAGGGAGGTTTAGGCTGGGGGGGTAACTTACCGGCTGCATTGGTGGTGGGACGGGAGCCAAAAGGAGGGAACCTTGGGAGGCGGTGTTTAAGTAGGGTGGGGGCGTGGTGGTGTAATTAAGGGTGTGGTGGTGGGAGTCGGCCTTGCCGGTTATTTAACAGCGTTGACTGTCCTGTGAAGTCAACGCTGACTTCGTTTGTCTTTGAGCAACTGTTTATGCGGCTAATAAACACAGCTTAGAAGAACCAGCTCCCGTTCTGGTTTCAATCTTTTGGTGACTCGTCGGACGGGGACTGAAAGTAAGTCAGCGTTCCTTTATTCTTAGCGGGGAGCTCTTTTCTCGGAAGTTTGCTATGGCAGAAGGCACGGAGGATTCTGCACCACTGGCTGAGGAGCAGGAGGAAGCTGGAGCTGCGGCTGGGCTCTTGCAGTCGGTGGAGGTGGGGGAGGAGGCGTTGCCCTCGGTGCGGCGGAAGGAAAGGCCTCCCCCACTCGAAGGCCCTGGTCCGGGGCCGCAGGAGGCTGCAGTGCGGAGTCGCAGCAGCGATCGGTGGACGCATTCTGATGGGGATCATCGAGGGCTCGGCCAAGGCCTGATGAACCGGCCTAAAGGTGCGTCTACTGAGTGGAGGGAGCGGTGTTTCATGGAGGACAGCGGTGAAGAATGGAGCTACTCCACCGTTCCGGGCAACCGTACTATGGAGATTCTCAGAGAGCGGTTCGGGGAAGTGAGGGGTCGGAAGCCTGGGTTTTGGTCTGTTCCAGATGAGTCTGATCAGGGGCAGTGGTCCCTCCCAGGTGGCCTTGCTCGGCGGTCTAGCCCACCCCGCTTCCGTATGGACAGCCCGAGGTACCAGGGATCAGCTCGCCAACCTGAGGTTCACAGAGGTCCCGGGGTTTCGGCTCCCGCAACGGCGGTACCAAGCGGCACGACTCCCTGGGACAGTGTAACCGGAAGACCAAGACAGCAGCCGTCACGACCAGATGGGGGGTTCCAGCCCAGGGGATGCCGCTGGGTCCTTGGGGTCAAGGGCTGGCGTGGGGTCCTCCGCCCCTGACCGCGGTCTATGATGGTCATCCAGACCGCCTGGCAATGTTTTTGGGGCAGGTGATTAATCACATGGACCAATACGGCCCGGCCTATACGTCCCAGTGGGCGATGGTAGTGGCTGTAACGGCATGTCTACAAGGAGAGGCCGCGGCCTGGGCGGCTGACCTATACGGCGATCATGCCCGTGAGCTCGGGGACCTTGGTCTTTTCCTGGAGGCTTTACGGGCCCGTTTTGAAGATATCTCACGGGTACTCCGTGCCGAGGCCGAAGTGTTGGATCTGCGCCAGCAAGGAAAACCGGCAGTGCGTTACGTTGGGGAGTTCCGGAAGGTGGCCGGGAGGCTACGGTCATGGCCTGAACGCCTTCTTGTGCATCACTTTAAGGCTGGACTGGATAGTGCCTTGCGGCGAGCTTGTGTGGTAAGAGGGGTGCCGGCCCGTCTGCAGGACTGGTACCGGGTGGCTATTGAATTGGACATTGGCTTGCAGGATACTCGAGGAAGGTCTGAGGGGGTGACTGGGGCCCGGCGGCCGGCCGAAAGAATGAAGGTGGAGGAGCGGCCCGGCTTGCCGGTGACCAAGGCCAACCCTGTACCGCCACCACGTCCTGGTATTAGGTGTTTCCGATGTGACCAGCCGGGTCATCGGGCGGCTGAATGCCCGCTTCCGCCAGCCCGGATGGTTCCCCCAGCAACCTCGACACGGGCTTTGCCTGCTAGGAAGACCTCGGAGCGGTCCCGAACTGCTTATCAGGCAGCTGACGACAACCGTCGGGTGACGACACCTCCCTTGGCAACCGGGCCCGTAACCACCCAGACCGTGCCGACGGAAGACCTTGAGGATCTGGAGTTGGAGGAGGATCCGATGGTAAGCGCTCCGGTGTGTCCTTTTGTGTTCCCGGTGGTGTTGGTGAGCCCCGTGTCTGGGCAAAGGCGGGCGGTTAGGGCTTTGGTCGATTCAGGGAGCACCCGGTGTCTGATCAACCGGAAAACAGCGGCTGCAGTGGGTATCCGGTTGCAACGACTGGTAACCCCTCTTCGTTTCCAACAAGTGGATGGGTCGCTCCTTGGGGGGGCTCCTATCACCCACGTCACTGAACCAGTCCGGCTGGAATTGGGGGCCCACTGGGAAATTCTGCGTTTTGTTGTGGTGCCCTCTATGACTGAAGCTCTTATCCTGGGCCTTACGTGGCTTGACAAATGGGGCCCCACGATTTGGTGGGAGGGGGGTAGTCGTCATCTTCGGGTGGGTCTGGGCCCTGAGCCCCCTCTCCACCATTCCTTCCTGGGGCCGGGGGACACGGGGACGCGGGAGAAGGTTTGCGGGGTCACGGATGACTCGAAGGTGCATGTACCCCGGGTTTATTCTGATTTAATGGACGTCTTCGATGAGCGGGAGTGCGATTCGTTACCACCCCACCGGCCGACGGATTGTGCCATTGAGTTCGAACCTGGGGCCAGACTGCCTAAGCCCCGTATGTACGCCATGTCCCCAAAAGAGATGCAGGAGTTACGGCGGTACATAGATAAGAACTTGGAGAGAGGATTTATTCAACCAGCACAATCCCGGGTGGCGGCGCCAGTTCTTTTTCGTGAAAAGAAGGATGGGGGCTTGCGCTTGTGTGTAGACTACCGGGGGGTTAATGCGGTGTGCGTGGAGCACCTCTATCCCCTTCCTTTGATGAAGGACATGCTGGCCCATTTGGCGACAGGCCGGGTATTCACCAAGTTGGACCTCAGGGAAGCCTATTACCGGGTGAGGGTCAAAGCTGGGGACGAGTGGAAGACTGCGTTTAATTGTCCCCTTGGTAGTTTCCAGTTCCGAGTGATGCCATTTGGCCTACAGGGAGCTCCCGCTGTGTTCATGCAATTGATCAATCAGGTCCTGCATGAGTTCCTGTATCGGGGTGTTTTGGTGTACTTGGACGACATCCTGATTTACTCGGACACATTGGAGGAGCATGTGCTTCTTGTGCGGCAGGTGTTGTCAAGACTGCTGGAAGCACAGCTCTATGTTAAACTGTCCAAGTGTGAGTTCCACAAGGCCCAGCTGGACTACCTTGGGTATCGTATATCGGCGGCGGGGGTGGAGATGGACCCTAGAAAGGTACATGCCATTCAACAGTGGCAGGCTCCACGGACTCGTCGACAGTTGCAAAGTTTTCTTGGCTTTGCCAACTTCTACAGACAATTCATCCCACGTTTCGCGGCCATCGCCCTGCCGTTAACTGATCTTCTGCGCACACGACAGTTAAAGACACGCCCGCGTCCGGGGCTTAAACTGGAGTGGTCCACCGCGTGACAGCGGGCGTTCGAGGAACTGAAGTCCCTCTTTGCTAAAGAGCCCGTTTTGAGACATCCCGACCCCGAACTGGCTTATGTCGTACAGGCGGATGCGAGCGATGTTGCTCTTGGGGCCGTCCTCCTTCAGCGGAACAGTGCCGGGGTCCTGCAGCCGTGTGCTTATGCCTCTAAGAAACTGACTCCCACTGAACGGGCCTGGGCGGTGTGGGAGAAGGAGGCTTTTGCGGTCCGTTGGGCTTTGGAGACCTGGCGACATCTTCTGGAAGGGGCCTCCCGTCCGTTCGAACTGTGGACGGACCATAAAAACCTGGAAGCCCTACAAACCCCTCGCCGCCTGTCGCCTAAACATGTCCGATGGGCCTTATACTTTCGTCGCTTCCGTTTTGTGCTGAAGTATGTGCCGGGGGGTCGGAACTTTCTGGCGGATGCCTTGTCACGCATGCCTCAGTTTGACAGCAAGAGGGAGGTGGTGGTGCAGGCACTCATCCCGACACTGGCAAACGAGGGGGTTGGTCCGGAGAGTGCTAGACAGGTGTCGGAGGAGAATTTGAACCAGGCCATCCAAAGGACCTTGCAGGAGGATGCTTGGTTGCAGAGTAATCCGGGACTTTTAACTATACGGGACGGTTTAGCGTGGCATGGAACACGATTGTATGTGCCCGAAACCGTGCGGCCACACGTTCTGCATGGGTGTCACGACGCCAAACAGGCGGGACATTTCGGGTTTGTGAAAACCTTACATCTAGCACGTCGTCAATTCTGGTGGCCCCGCATGAAGAGTGACATCGAGCAGTATGTACGGCGTTGCCATATTTGTGCCACTACAAAACCCCAAGTTGGGAAGCCTTTGGGGTTGTTGCAACAGGTAGCTGACCCAACTCGGCCATGGCAGGACATCGCCATGGACTTCGTTGTGGACCTCCCAGAGAGTAAGGGTCACACCGTTATCTGGACAATAGTTGACCTGTTCTCTAAACAGGCACACTTTGTCCCGTGTAAGGGGTTACCATCAGCTCGTCGCCTAGCTTGGTTGTTCCTCACGCAAGTATACCGACTGCATGGAGTGCCGCGGCGTGTGATTTCAGATAGAGGGGTGCAGTTCACGGCCCGGTTTTGGAGAGAGTTCCTGCGTCATATCGGCTTGTCCCAGGGATTGAGTACCGCCTATCACCCTAGCACCAACGGGGCCGCAGAACGAGCCAACGCTGCTGTTGAACGCTATTTACGGAGCTATGTTTCTTTTCGGCAGACGGACTGGGTAGACCTGTTAGCGCTTGCTGAAGTCGCATACAATAATGCAGTTCACAGTAGTACTGGCTTCTCTCCATATCGGGTGGTCACCGGTCACGAGTTCGTTCCTTTCAGTGAATGTCCCCAGGAAGAGGGATCTCCGTGCTCACCGCTTGACTGGATGCGTCAAATCACGGCTGCCTGGGGGGCGGCGAAGGAAGCGTTGGATCGGTCCGCCGTGGTGACCAAAGCACAGGCGGACAAAAAACGAAAACCCTTTGTGACACCGCGGGTGGGGGACCTGGTTTACTTGTCCAAGTATTTACGGTTACAGGTCCCGTGCCGTAAGCTAGGACCCAAATACATCGGGCCGTTCCGGGTGGTGCAGGTGGTGAACCCGGTGACGGTGCGGCTGCGGTTGCCTAAGTTTTTGGGTAAGGTCCACCCGGTGTTCCATAGTAGCCTGCTGAAACCTGCTCCAGCGGCTACTGCGGCAGCAGGGGAGGGGGGTCCCGGACCGGTTCACGCTGACCAGTATGAGGTGCAGGAGGTCTTGGACTCCAGGGTGCGGAGGGGTGCCCTACAGTATCTCCTTCGGTGGAAGGGGTACCCGGTGGAAGAGGCAACGTGGGTGTCGCAGAAAGACGTCCATGCTCCACGTTTGATCCGGGCGTTCCACCGAGCCCACCCTGGCAGGCCGGGGGGTAGGGGTCACGGGGGTGTGTGCACAGTGAATGATGCTATAACCTTGTTTTCTACATCTGCAGGAGGACCCTTGGTAGGGGGGGCGGCATGTCGGGCCGGGCACGCCCGACATTCGGACGGGCCGCGGGGTGACTCACCAGACCGCCAGGCTCCCGCAGAGCACCCCGTCAGGCCCCGAAGCCTCTCGCCGGCGCCCGTCGTCTCCCGGAGGGCCAGGACGGCATACGGCCCTCCCCAGCACACCGGCAACCAGAGCAACCCCCCACCAGGCCCCGAAGCCTCCCGCCGGCGCCCGTCGTCTCCTGGAGGGCCGGGTCAGCATACGGCCCTCCCCAGCATCCCGGCAACTGCCCGCCTCCTCCAGAGCAGCTTACCAGGTCGGAGGGTCGTTCGCCGGCATCCTGACCTCCCCGCCGTGCTGCCGGGCTCCGGAAACGGCCGGCCACGCCCACGCCACTCCGACGGGTCGGGGAATGGATCAACTAGAAGAACGGCACAGCGGCGGGCCGCCTGTCAGCTGGGGAGGCCGCGGACCAGCCAGCCGGCCCCCAGAAGCTGCCTACAGGCCGGGGAGGGGCCGTACGATAGAGTAGCCGGTGACTGCCCAGCGCCCGAGCAGCAGGACAGGAACGGGTGCCTGGGTGGGCCAGGGGGTGACGGAGACGACCGGTGGGCCGGGGAGGGGTTTAAGGCGCAATTCGCGGCGGTCTGGGGTGGTGAGGGGAAAGAAGAGCCTAGGCAGAGCTCTGGGCGAAAAGAGGGAGGTTTAGGCTGGGGGGGTAACTTACCGGCTGCATTGGTGGTGGGACGGGAGCCAAAAGGAGGGAACCTTGGGAGGCGGTGTTTAAGTAGGGTGGGGGCGTGGTGGTGTAATTAAGGGTGTGGTGGTGGGAGTCGGCCTTGCCGGTTATTTAACAGCGTTGACTGTCCTGTGAAGTCAACGCTGACTTCGTTTGTCTTTGAGCAACTGTTTATGCGGCTAATAAACACGGCTTAGAAGAACCAGCTCCCGTTCCGGTTTCAATCTTTTGGTGACTCGTCGGACGGGGACTGAAATGTGTGAATTATATGCCCTAAACCAGGCATTGAAATTGTTGCAAGGTAAAATAGGAAATGTATATACAGACTCTAGATATGCCTTTGGTGTAGTCCATACTTTTGGAAAAATATGGAGAGATCGGGGAATGATTAATAGTAAAGGGAAAGAGTTGGCTTATGTAAAGTTGATAGTGGAAGTAGAAAAGACAGAAGTTAGGCCAGAGTGGCAGAAGAAAAGGATAAAGGAATGGATAATAGAAGGAAGAAACAAGAAAGTTGTTTTTAAGTTGGTTTGAACAGACTTGTGAATTGCATGCATTAAAATTGCTGGAAGCAGGGAGACTGCTGGTAATGGGATCAGCTCAAACATGTGAGTTGTATGCCTTAACACAAGCCTTAGAATGTTGAAGGAACAAGAATGTACTATAGAAATATGGAAAGAGAGAAACATGGGAAGTAGAAGAAAGTGAGAGGTGGATGTTGCAAGATGGAAGACGGATGTTGAAAAGAAAAAAACCCAATAGCTAGGACACAGAAGCAGCCACTGAAAGGGGGTTGCAAGGGATGAATGATACTTAAAAAAAAACAGGATGGTTGTATTTATGCTCTAGTTAAATAAATCTGTGATAAATATATGATATGTAAACAAGTAAATAAAAAGCTCTATAATATCTAGTGGTGAGGCTATTTCAATGCGTTCAAGTTGAATTTAAATTATCTCAAGTGGGGAAAAATTCCACAATTTGAAACTAATGACATTTTTATAAAGGATTAGATACTGGGGCTGTTTTCTGCTTTGTCTTTTCTCAGGAAACAAGGATTGCTAGCCCAGACACCTCCATTGGAGTTTGCTGTCCACAAGTTTCAGCCTGGTGATTGGGTCCTGATAAAAAGCTGGCGTGAAGAAAAACTTACTCCAGCCTGGGATGGTCCCTACCAAGTCCTCCTAACAATTGAAACAGCAGTTTGAAAGAAAGAAAAAGGGTGGAGCCAAAAGAGTGGAAAATAATTCCTGGAGAAGACCCGCTGTGAATAAAAATTACCAAAAACTGATGTGATCATTGTGGGATGAATAGCTTGGATTTTGTTTGTGGTTTTTCTCATTGCAGGAGTAGCAGCTTTCTGGCTTTTTCGATCTGAGTGGTGGCCTATGCTGTACCATCCAAAGGATTCCAGAGGAAGCTGTGGACCTCCGCATTCTACAAACCCTTACATAATATGTTGGTTCTGTGATTGCAACTGTATCACTGAATGCTGTTGTTGTTATCACTGTTGTGATTGTGGACCAATCTGTCCCTATGAAGAACCTTGTGACATAGTAATAGTGGAAGATTGGTTATAAATTGGACTACTGCAATGCTCTCTACATGGGGCTGCCCTTGAGGACCACTCGGAGGCTTCAGCTGGTGCAGAATGCAGCTGCGCGAGTAGTAATGGGAGTTTCCCAATACTCTCATGTAACACCTCTTCTCCACGAGCTGCATTGGCTTCCAGTTGAGATTCAAGGTGCTGGTGATGACCTATAAAGCCCTAAATGGCATGGGTCCGGATTACCTTAGGGAGCACCTGCTGCCAGCATCAGCTTCCCATCGTCCTGTGCACGCCCATAGAGAGGGCCTCCTTAGGGTTCTGCCGGTCAGAGATTGCCGGCGGGTGATTCCCAGGGGGAGGGCGTTCTTTGTGAGTGCGCCCGCCCTTTGGAACGAACTGCCGATGGAGCTTCGGACTGCCCCCGACCTTTGCTCGTTTCGCCGAGATTTAAAAACTTGGTTGTTTGAATTGTCTGGCCTGGACTGAGGGATTTTAAGTTATATTAATTAAATTAAATTAAATTAAATTAATTTTAAATTTTAATTTTTAATGTTATCTTAATTGTGGGCTGTATTAATTTAATTTTATTTTATTCTCTCTTTTGTATTGTTTTTAACTTGCCCTGTGAACCGCCCTGAGTCCTTCAGGAATAGGGCGGTATATAAATTCAACTAATAAATAAATGTGTAAAGGTCCAACACCAAAAGAGCCTTTTTATCCCACATACCCAATTACAGGAGAAATTGAAATTGAGACAGCGGAAACACAACCTGACCTAAATTCTGTTATTCTGGGAGATAGTGATATTCAAATTCCACTGGAGGATATAGAATGGATAGATTTAAGGTATATACAGGCTAATCAAACATATATTGGGACAATTAAGTTAAGGGATGAGGTTTTCTACCACATTACACTGAATACTACTGATATCACATTTCAAGTTGATGCTAATGCTGCTATATTAGCATGTTGACAAAAAAAATCATCAAGCCTTTGAGGTTTTAAAAATGGAAACATGTGTCCAGGATGGAGTAATATATGATGGATGACAAATAGTTGGTACTCTCCCTGGACCCAAGATGAAAGGGAGAGTGACTAATAAAACCTTACATGGAAGGAAAGAATCAATTGCTATAAAACATCAAGTAGATAAAGAACATTGGGAGGATTTTTGGAGTCCCTTTAATTTTTTTTAATAATCTATTTCTAGATCTTAGAGATCAGGCTAACACAGGGATTGCATTTTTATTACTAATTATAGTTACAGGAGTAATTTGTTGCTGTTTCCAGTGTTTTTAGTGGATTATTTCAGTATGCAAAGAACATGTTCTTTTATATATCAAAATAGGTTAGCATTAGATTGTTTGCTGGCAGAAGGAGGTGTGTGTGGAAAATTTAATTTAACTAACTGTTGTTTGCAAATAGATGATAATGGAAACGATATAGAAGAAATTACTAATAAAATGCGAAAATTAGCACATGTCCCTGTACAAACGTGGATTGGAATATTGGATGATAATGGCTTTTTAGGGGGAATTTTTAGAAATTGGAAGCAAGCTTTATTTATGCTTGTAATGTTAGATGTTTTGTGCCAGCCATGGCAGTTCCCCAAAAAGGTCATCAGATGGGAGCAAAGAGGCTTCTTTGCTCCCACTGGTGGGTCAGGGGTCCCCGGCCCCTGCAGCCCCATTGGCGAGAGTTTTATGGTAAGGGAGGGGCTGAGACCCCCCCATAAAAACCTCTGCTCTGGGGCTGCTCTTTCTCTGATCCTTTTGTTCGTTCTTCTGCTTGCTTGCTAGCTGATCCATGAGCTCAACCCAGGCATGGATGCCTCCATGCCAGGGAACTCTTTCTATTTACTTTATCGTTAAATAATGCTTTGAATGATTGCATTCCTGCGTGATGCCTTTTACTTGGAAGCACCTTAACGAATCATCGACCTCGTGAGACCATCTCACAAATTGGAAGCAAGAGGATGGTTTAAGGCAATGCTTCCAAGCCAAGCAGCTACTGCAAGATGCCTGGACGTTCCAGCAAGAACCCATTTGAAACGGATGGCAGGAGATCCCCGATTGTGACAAGGAGTCTTCAATCAAAGACAGCTGCCCTGCATGCAGCCCCTGATGCAAGCTCAGCACCAGGGACCCCTTCACATGCCTCCCTACAGCTGCAAGCCACAGAGGGAAGCATGGAAGGCTTGCAGTCCTCCCAAGACTGCCCAGACACCGGGGAAGCGGCCAGGGACCAGGCCACCCCCAACGTGGACCAGATGACTGAACGGAAATGCAGGGAGCTGCTCTGAACGTTCCTTGCAGCACAAAAGACGCCACAAGCCTCTCCACGGGGGATGCCAGCGCAGGGGGCCTCTGGACACCGGGTAAGTCCTTCCCCAGTGCCCACGAGGCCCCCTAACATGGCGCCAGCCACCCTGAGTGACCCCGGGACCCCAGAGCTTTTGGCGCGAAATCTCCCGCCAAACTCTAATCTGCAACTTCCGGCCCCAACCGAAAACAAGATGGCGGCCCCCAGGACACCCACATGGTCTGATAGGCCTCAAACAAGCCTCGAGGCCCAGCAATCGGTGGCATCCAGCCAAAGCGGCACGGAAACCTCCTGGTCTTCCCCACCGGAAAGCCTCAAGGCCTATGATGGCATTGAAGCCTGCCCAGCCGAGACTGCTACAGCAGGGCTTGAAGCAGCCATCCAGGCCCTGATTGCGGCCCTGGAAGCCAAAAGGACCGCAGCCTCGACATCGGGGTTAGCCAGCCTCCCTCGCTACCCCCAGAGGCCTCCAACCCTCTCCCTGGGGCCTAACTGCCGGGAGGCGTCCGGCCTGGAGCCTCCCAACTATGTCCTGCAACCCCAGAGGGCCCCCAGTGAACCCCCGGGCCTTGCAGCCTACTTTTCGCCGCCGCCCAGATGCCCTGCTTGCCAGATGGTCTTCGGGGGGCCTCCGGACGAGGCCCCCTCCCCCAGCACCGTCTTCAGCCGCCTCCAGGGTCTTCAGGACCAGCGATGGGCTCCTCCGGGCAATCCAGGCAATCCAGGCAATCCATGTGCCAACTCTGCCCCATCCTGCGATCTTCGCCCCCCGGTGTGTGTTCCAGTGCCGGGGGGGGGGGGGGGCTTCAGGAGGAATCTTCGGGGTTTCTGCGGCCTTCAGCCCCTCTTCAGGCTCAAATCCCGGCCTGCAGACCTGGGCCTGGCCCTCCCTCCGTCTCATGGGCTCAAATGAATTCTGAGAATGCCCAGTCGAGGCCATCCAACTCTGAGCATGCCCAGTCGGGGCCATCCAAAAATCAGAGTAAAATACCACCATCTACCAGCAGAGGGGTCCCTCTTCCATTCACCTCAATGGAAGGCTCTCAGATGTACAAACATAGAGCTAAGAAAGAGTCTCTTTCATCTGCTTCTGCTCTCCCAAATGATTTTGAAAAACTGCAACTTGGGGGGGAGAATTACAGCAGTTGGAGTAGAGATGTGCAGGTATGTCTATTAAAGGATGGGACTCTAGAGATGGTTCTGAATCCTCCACCTCTTCCCTGGGGACCCCAAGAAGAGTGGTATCATAGACAAGCATACACCACTCTGCTGAGCTCACTGGATGGCAACTTGTTCCCTAGCATTCCAGATGGGCTCACAGCTGGCGACGTTTGGCGGTTATTATACAATTTATTCAACAGCGACAGCATCGGTTCGCTCACCAGACTCACAACTGAGTTTTACACCACCAGACTCAGATTTGGAGCTAACATGGCCGAGCACCTGGGAAAATTAAAGGCGCTCAGAGCAGAACTGATGTCCAGAGACTACCTTGTACCTGAGGCGAACATGGTCGCTGTCATTCTGGCTTCCCTGGACAAAAATTGGAGCAGTTTCATTGTTTCACTGGAGGGGACCAGGAAGGAAGCCATGACTCTGTCCTACCTCGCAGGGAGGCTCATTGAGGAAGATAGGAGATGAAGAGATGCAGGAGAATACGCCACAGTCACCACCCAGCGAGCCAGCAGGAGGCACCACAACTCAGAGCAGGTTAATGCTCTACTTAAGTGTTTCATCTGTGGCTCTGAGGAGCATCTGAAGAAGGACTGCCCCCATCACCAACAAGACCCCAAACGTGGTCCCAATCAAGGAAGGGGCAAGGGGCAAGGAAGGGGGCGTGGTGGGGGCAAAGGTAGTGCCAAGGGCAATTTTGTGCGTACTTGTGCTTTCAACCCCACCATAAAGGCTGATAGCCCCACTGACTTATGGTTACTGGACTCTGGAGCTTCATCTCACATTACCAATATGAGTCAAGGGTTTAAAAGGTTAAAGAAAATTAACTCATCTGTCAAGGTGGCCAATGGAGATAAGGCTTTGGTTGTTGGGGAAGGCACTGTCTCTGTACCCGGACTAGGAAAAGTTGAAGGGGTATTGCATGCTCCCTCCATTGCCAACAACTTATTAAGCATTATCAAATTATGTGACAATGACAGGGTGGAAGTTTTATTTCGCAAAGGGGGAGGTCATGTCACCCGGAACCAGAGGGTCATTGGAAGTATTGCCATCATAAATGGTTTGCCATACTTCTCCCCTGAGAACCCAGCCACAGAGGACAGTCCACAGGGTGCCACCTCAGAAGGGGCCTGCACACGGAAAGAGAGAAAGCCCCCACAGCCAGCTCCAAGGCTGTCTAAGGAGCGCAAGGCCGAAGTGGTTGCACCCAAGCCACCTCAGCCAGCCTCACGGCTTTCCAAGGGCAGTGTGGACAAGAAACCCGAACCTCAGCAGGCACCCAAAGCACCGCTCAAGGCAACCAGAGCCGAGAGGGTGTCAGTGGGGAAGCCGCTCCACGATAAGTGTGCCCATCTTACACCGAAGATTAGGTCATGCGAGCTTCCCTGTGGTTAAAAAGATGGGAGAGTTTGCTGAGGGAGTCCAGCTCAAGGATTGTGAGGTGTTCCTGGACTGTGCTATCTGTAAGAGGGCAAAGAGGAAAGCTGCCCCCATCCCTAAGGTGTCACTGCGTAAGGCCCAATACCCGTACCAACTAGTACATGTTGATTTGGTTGGGCCATTCACACCATCACTAGGGAAAAGACAGTATTTTCTCACTGCCATTGACGATTTTTCACGGTACGGCCACGTATATACTTTCACAGAAAAATCCGAAGCCTTTGAAGCCATAAGCCTTTGATCGCACAACTGCAGAGCGACCGCGGGGCTGAGTTCATGTCCCGAAAATTCCAGGACTGGGTAAGGCGTAAGGGCATCTGCCATTTTCTTACCGCGCCATTCACTCCCGCTCAGAATGGCGTAGCAGAGAAAAGAAATGGAATCCTGCAAACTATGATGCGTAGTCTGATTGCGGACGCTGGGGTCGCAGAATCATACTGGGCAGAGGCGGTGCACTACGTCAACTACACCTTAAACCGCACCTGGAGCAGTGTCGTGGACCAGACCCCGTATTTCCTGGTCCACGGTAGGAAACCAAGTCTGGGACAGTTCCGTGTGTTTGGCTCCTACGCTTGGGTGCACATCCCCAAGCAGCTGAGGAAGAAGGGGAGATCTGTCTCCCAGAGACTGAGGTTCTTGGGCTATGCTCCTGGCTCCAAGGCCTACCATTTCCTGGGAGAAGGGAAGACTGTGACTTCCCAATCTGCCTCCTTCGAAGAGGACTCCAATTGGACCCAGATCCACTCGAATGATCTGAGCCCATATGTCAACCGACCCAGCAAGGACACACCGACCACGACATCACCTGAGACGACCACATACCGTGCCACCGACGAAAGTGAGGAACAAGACGAAGATGTCATCCTACCTGGATCAGATGGGGAGGATGAGCCGTCCAGTCCCAAGGGGGAAGACACGCCGTCTTCACCCCCAGCGATGCCTCAGAGACCCATGGAAGAAAAGGGCGGTGAGTGGCAGAAGGTCAGGAGATCAAAGCGGTCCAACAAAGGGATCCCGCCAAAGAGAATCGACATTGGGCACATCGCGTCTGTCAACAGTGTTGTGGTCACCCCAAAATCCTTCTCTGACATCCAGGAGCTGCCCATCGAAGAACAGGAGAAATGGCAGCTCGCAATGGAGAAGGAGATGGCAAGCCTGAAGAAGCTTGAGGTCTTCACCCTCCAGCAACCACCAAAGGAGAGGAAAGTCATTGGCACAAGGTGGGTTTACAAGGCTAAACCACTTGCCAATGGCCTCTACCTGTATAAGGCCCGTTTGGTAGCTCAGGGGTTCGCTCAGCGCTACATGGAGGACTACGGGGAGACCTACTCTCCAACCGTCCGGGCAGAGAGCGTCAAGGCCACCCTCGTAACTGCAGCTGCTCTGGGGGAGGAAGTCTTCCAATTCGACATCCAGACGACATCCAGACATCCAACTTGGACCGGCAGATCTATGTGAGGGCCCCTCCTGGCTACCAGCAGGAAGGGGGAAATACATGGCTGCTCCACAAAGGGTTATATGGCCTCAAGCAGTCGGGGAAACTATGGTACGACTGCCTTAGAAAAAGGTTAGAGCGAGTTGGTTTCAGTGCATCCCATGCAGATGAATGTGTTTTCACACGCAGCTCCAAGGGTACCACAGAACGGGTGTTAGTTTATGTGGACGACCTCCTATATGTAGGGCCTGAGAAGGAAGGGTGTGACGAATTTGCCAAGGCCCTGGGGGAAAAGTTTACCCTGAAGTCTTTGGGGCGGGTTGACAAGTACCGTATATACTTGAATATAAGCCGACTCGAATATAAGCCGAGACCCCTAATTTTACCCCCAAAAAATGGAAAAAGTTGGTGACTCGAGTATAAGCCGAGGCTGGGAAATGCAGCAGCTCACCTTATGCTCCTCTCCAGAGATCTTCCCTCAGCAGCGGCCGGCAAAGTAGCTCGCACGCGAAACAAGCCCGGCAGAGGAGCCGGAGCGGCGAGCAGAGGCGCCCGGCCCAGATCCTGCAAGGCCCGGCCGAGACGCGCCCCCAGCAGCGGAGCTGCTCCGGCTCCTCTGCCGGGCTTGTTTTGCATGTGAGCTACTTTGCCTGATGCTGAGAAGACCCGCTTGGGCACTCGGGTTGCTGTCAGTCTCCGCAGGCCCTTCTCGTTTCCAGGAATGTCAAGCGCGCTTGGCTCTCCACCCCCACGGCAGGGCAGGGCAGGGCAGAGACTTGCTCGCCCTTCTGACGGCCCTGAAGAGAAACGAAGGGCTTGCAAACTCCCCGCGAGAAGCTGGGCGAAGCGCGCGGCTGGGCGAGTGTGTGCCTGCGCGCGTATTTATGAAAGAAACGCTCCGAGAGTTCTTCTTTCTCCGCCCCCTTGGGGGGAACTCTAGCGACTGCTGTAGCCGCGCTTCTCTTCTCGGCTCCGAAAATAGGGATTTCTACTCTCTCTCTCTCTCTCCCCTCCCCACCCCGCATTCTCCTGCCTCTTCGATTGCGACAATAAAAGGGCGAAGGGTGCGCTGGTTTCTTCCTCCTTCCTCCCCCCCTCCCCTCCCCGATTGTCAGGTGAGGCAGCTGGAGGTCTGGCCGGGAGATTGTAGCAGTTTTGAAACGCCGCGGCTTGAAACGCCCGATCAGCTGATTTTCGGGTGGAAGAGCCGCGGCTTGAATCTGTTTGCATCTGCCTGAATTAGACCGAAACGGCCTGAATTTGACCAGAGTTGCTTTGTAATGGCTGGAGGAACTGCAGAGGAGGTCTTGCCGGGAGATTGTGGCCGTTTTGAAACGCCGCGGCTTGAAACGCCCGATCAGCTGATTTTCGGGGCGGAAAGAGCCACGGCTTGAATCTGCTTGTATTTGTTTGAACTTAACCAGAAACGGCTCGTAATGGCTGGAGGAACTGCGGAGGGAGTGAATGCTCTTCTTTCTCCGCCCCCTTGGGGGGAACTCTAGCGAATGCTGTAGCCGCGCTTCTCTTCTCGGCTCCGAAAATAGGGATTTCTACTCTCTCTCTCTCTCTCTCTCTCCCCTCCCCACCCCGCATTCTCCTGCCTCTTCGATTGCAACAATAAAAGGGCGAAGGGTGCGCTGGTTTCTTCCTCCCCCCCTCCCCTCCCCTCCCCGATTGTCAGGTGAGGCAGCTGGAAGTCTGGCCGGGAGATTGTAGCCGTTTTGAAACGCCGCGGCTTGAAACGCCCGATCAGCTGATTTTCGGGGCGGAAAGAGCCACGGCTTGAATCTGCTTGTATTTGTTTGAACTTAACCAGAAACGGCTCGTAATGGCTGGAGGAACTGCGGAGGGAGTGAATGCTCCAGCCTGGAATATTTCTAAAGGCTGGGGGAACCGGATGAACTGCAGCTTAAGCGACTGTTGCCGGAGGAGCCATGGCTTGAAACGCCCCAGTTTTGGGGCAGCGTTTGCTTGTTCCCTCCCTCCCTCCCTCCCTCCCCTTTCCCTCCTCTCTAAATCCTTCCTTCCTTCCTTCCTTCCTTCCTTCCTTCCTTCCTTCCTTCCTTCCTCCCTCCCTCCCCTTTCCCTCCTCTCTAAATCCTTCCTTCCTTCCTTCCTTCCTTCCTTCCTTCCTTCCTTCCTTCCCCAGCCCTAATCCGGAAAGTGGAAGGAAAGAAGAGTAAAGGCTGGGCGGAGGAGGAGGGGAAGTTTAAAAAGGGGGCGCCGTTCCCTTTAAAAAGCCGCCCGCCACGCCGCGCTCCCTCGCAGCACTCGCGGCGGCTGGCTTCTTGGCTCCCGGTCTCCCCCAGGCTTCCCGGCTGTGATTGGCGAGCGAGCCTCCCGAGCTCCGGCGGCCGTGACATCAGCAGAAGCGGAGCAAGCAAAAGCGAAGGGGGAAGGAAGTTCACCAGCAGCACCTCGAGCCCGCTCCAAGCGCTGGCGGACGCGGAGCCGAAAGAGAAGCAGCATCTCTGCGCGCCCGGGCTGCTGGGGTGAAGTTGCAGCCGCCGCACCAACCAGCCGAGGAGAAGCAAGAGAAGGAAGTCGCCGCCGCTGCCCAGGCTGGGTTTCCTTGAAGGCTGCTGTTTGCACCCGGGAAGGAAAGTGCAGGAAAAAGGGCAAAGTGGCGAGCTAGCCCGGCATTCAACGTTTCTTCGCCGCTGCCATCCCCGAGAAGGCGAAGGGCTCCTATTTACAGCCACCCATCCGAGAGAAAAGCAGATGTCGGTGCTTCGTCGGCCTTGATCCGGGACGCAGCCTGACCTCCCCTCGTCCCGGGAGACTCTCGCTTCCCCCCACCCCCCACCCCCCACCCTCCCTACATCCCGAGCCTTCCAGATCTTCGCCTGCCTACTCGCGAGCAGGCATGTTTTCCAGCCAATCCGGGCCTGGGAGCAGGGCGCCGGTGGCACGTCCACTTTCCCCGCACTCTCCGTTCAGACGGCGCCCTTTGAGCCTGGAGTGATGCGGACGTCGGAAAAGGGCGCCGGGCGAAAGCAGCGAGTGCCCAAGCGGGTCTTCTCAGCATCAGGCAAAGTAGCTCACATGCAAAACAAGCCCGGCAGAGGAGCCGGAGCAGCTCCGCTGCTGGGGGCGTGTCTCGGCCGGGCCTTGCAGGATCTGGGCCGGGCGCCTCTGCTCGCCGCTCCGGCTCCTCTGCCGGGCTTGTTTCGCATGTGATTCCGGGCCAGGTGCTGCTGAGGGCGAGCAGAGGCACCCGGGCGACCCCAGCAGCATCAGGCAAAGTAGCTCGGCCGCGCGCAAGTCCTCGGTAAGTTCTTTTTATTTGTTGACTGGAGTATAAGCCGAAGTGGATTTTTTCAGCCCAAAAAGTGGGCTGAAAAATTCGGCTTATACTCAAGTATATACGGTACTTGGGTGTGCACATCTTGGCCACTAAGGGGGGGGGGGGTCGCCCTATCTCAGAAAGAAAAGATAGAGGAGTTATTGGCCAAATGCAAAATGGCAGAATCTAACCCAATGCGTAGCCCGATGCAAAGTGACTATTACAATCACACTCACAAGGACGGTCCTGAGTTCACAGATAATAAGCTTTACAGATCTGTGATCGGCTCCTTGCTATATATCAGCAATTGGAGCTGGCCTGACATAGCTTTAGCCGTGAATCTACTGTCCAGGCATGTGGAACACCCAAAGGAATTCCACTGGACTGCTGTTAAGAGGGTACTTAGGTACCTCAGGGGCACGACCGATGCTCTCCTTGTGCTGGAACCAGAGAAGGGAAAGACGGCCCAGCTCTCCGCCTACTCAGACGCAGACTGGACTGGTGACACCAAGAGTAGACGGAGCACCTCTGGTTTCCTCATATTGCTAAATGGCTGTCCTATCCATTGGCATGTTAGGCAGCAAAAATTTGTTACTTGCTCCACGGCCGAGGCGGAATATGCCAGCCTGTCAGACACGGCCAATGATTTGATTTGGTTCGATGCTCTGATAACGAGCATCTGGGCACCTCCTTCTCTGCCCACCCAAATTCAAGAGGATAATACGGCTGCAATTGTAATCTCGGGGGCATATGCAGTGGGCTCTAGGTCCTGCCACATAGACATACGCTATAAAAATGTCAGGCAGCTTGCCAAAGAATGGTTTATACATGTTGAGCATTGTTACACAACTGACCAGATAGCTGACCTGTTCACCAAACCTGTTCCCATTGACCGGCACAACCTTCTGTGTAAGCGTTTGTGTTTGGTCTTCTGAATGTGTATATGCATGTCCATGACACCTGCTCGCCCCCTCACATACATTCACTGGTCCCTGTCATTGGCTGGCAAGAAGGGGAATTGTTAGATGTTTTGTGCCAGCCATGGCAGTTCCCCCAAAAGGTCATCAGATGGGAGCAAAGAGGCTTCTTTGCTCCCACTGGTGGGTCAGGGGTCCCCGGCCCCTGCAGCCCCATTGGCGATAGTTTTATGGTAAGGGAGGGGCTGAGACCCCCCATAAAAACCTCTGCTCAGGGGCTGCTCTTTCTCTGTTCCTTTTGTTCTTTCTTCTGCTTGCTTGCTAGCTGATCAATGAGCTCAACCCAGGCATGGATGCCTCCATGCCAGGGAACTCTTTCTATTTACTTTATCGTTAAATAAAGCTTTGAATGATTGCATTCCTGCGTGATTCCTTTTACTTGGAAGCACCTTAACGAATCATCGACCTCGTGAGTCCATCTCACATGTAATAATTATTATGGGATTAATGTTTTTACCTTGTCTCATCCCTCTCATTAAGAATATTGTTCAGAGTACTGTGGAAGGAATAATACAAATTAATCAGAAGGAATCATTAGGGAGAAAAATGTATAACCTTACACAAATCAATGAAGAAACTAATTTTGTAGAATATGAAAAGAAATTAGAAATACAAAGAAATTTGGAAAGATTTTAATGTTTTATTTTTAAAGAATGGGTAAAAAGAAAAAGGGTGGATTTGTGGAAAATAACTGGAAGTAGCGAGGAAATTTAAAAATAAAAATATATATGGTTTTAGTATTATCATGTAATCATATTTTATATTTTATAATAATCATTTTATAATCAATTGCCTGAGTAGATGCTTTGAGTATATGGGGAAAAATACAGGCCTCAAATGGAGGGAGAGGGAGAACAGGAGTTACCATGGGACCCAGTGTGAGTCACCATCTAGGAATTGTTTTTAAGTACCTTCTGGTGCCTGGTACCCCTGGCAGGTGTAGAAGATGGGAGACATCTCTCCCCTAGAAACAGGATAGTAGGGGAGGGATCTTGTTAGTATAATGTAAGCAAACAGGGGCAGAGATAATGTATTCTGTTTAGGCGCTTCTGATAGATTGTAACCTCCAAAGCCTAAGCCAATGGGGCCATGGGGGAGGGAATGGGGCGTCGCAATAGGATGTATAATAATATGTGATTTTGGAATTTGGGGTGTGGTTCAGTGCTTGGCTGCATTGTTTGCCTTCCTGAATCCACCACGCTTTGCAAACCGTTACTTTTTAGACTTTGTTATGAAGTCTAATAAACTTCTTTTTTATTTGTAACTCAAACAGAGTGGATTTCAATTTGTGACTATTTTTGTGTCTAACAGAAGTAACCATCATTGTAGAGATCCTTACAAAATTCTAACTGGGTATTTGATGAACCTGCAGTTGAAGAAGAAGCTCTCTCGAAAAGGAGGCATTGCCTGTTCTCATTGAAGGTAAATCTTGCTAAACAACTCTTGTGTTTCACAGTGTCACAATGTTGTTGAATATTAAAAGGCTTTGGGGCCGATACCTTAAGTTCACACTATTTACAAAACAAAATATCACCATTGTTACTGAAAATCTGCTCCCCAACTTCTTGAACAAGACGCCATAATTTCACACTCACTGAACATCTACTTTTAGGCATGTTAAAATCAGATTGCAGATCTCACATGACTCCACCACCTCAAACACACACACACACACCTGAGTTGGGGAGCAAATAAGAAAAAGAAAACAAAACAGGCAATTTCTCACCGTTTTTTTTCCAGGCTTGATCAGTGGGAGAAGCCTTTGCCCTCTCCCTCCCTCCTTGGCACACACACATCCCTGAGTTGGGGAGCGAATAAGAAAAAGAAACCAGGCAAATTCTCACTTTCTTTGCTGGCTCAAACTTGCTGGCTTATCAGAAGGGTTGCCAATACCAAAATATGACCAAAATATGACATGTGTTACAAAATTAAGCAGAAATATGACACACCTTTAAAAAGTCAAAATATGACTTTTTAGACAAAATAAAAGGCATCTAATTTTCACCAGTTTACTCTAAAACATGCTTTAACTTACTTATGAATTCAAATAAAGGTTCCAGAAAATATATGTCATAGAAATTCTCACCCTATTTATCACAAATTCTCAGCCTGCAACCCACAATGTTTGAAAAGCCAAATAATTTACTGTCTAGTTGAAAAACCTCTGGTCATCTCTAAAAAGCAAACAACCCTCTCTATCTCAATAAGTAAATACAAATCTACATATACTGTGTTAGAAGAATTTACTTGGTCCGTTTTCTGAGCTGGGTTACTTTTCACAAAAATTGTTCCTGCTGAAAAGTACTTCTAAAGCAGAAATGGCTTTAGCTTTCAGCCTTAGAGAATTTAATATAACATAGAAAGTACCCATTTCTGGACAAATTGGATTACTGGCCCCACCTCTCAGCCTAACTCCTACATATACCGTGTTAGAAGAATTTACTTGGTCTGTCTTATGAGCAGGGTTAGGAATAAACACAAGTGGCAGCTGTTAGAAGGAGGGTGTACAATGACTGAAGGTAGCCTACAACATTAGATATGTATTTCTAGAGGTATATATTATAACAAGTGGGATTTGATGTTGAGATATACAGATTGAGGTTCCTGCCCTAGACTTTGATTGTGATTTGTCCTGAGGATGTGTTAAGTCCCGGAAGGAAGATACAAAGGATTTTAATATTATCTTATTTCCTTAATAATTTCCTAGGATGAGAACTTGCAGAGCTGGAAAGCTACATAAGAATGTATTTATTATTGCCTGGATTGCTTCCAGAGCTAAAAGGTGAAGAAAAAAAATATTTTTCTTGTTTCGGATAGACTATACCTGTCCATGGAAGCTCTATCAAATATTTCCAAACTTTACCTTTCCTCCCCCATTTCACCCTTATCAAATGCCATGTTAAGGGACAAAGATGAAACCCAGTAAACGTGTTCTCATGACATATTTAGGATTTTAAAGGTAAAACACATAGGTAAAGAATAAAAGTTACACACCTTTAGATTTTTCTTTTTTCACCAACCAGCACTGAGCAACAACAGAGGAATGATTTTGACTTCCATTTTTTGTGCCGTAGCGCATGGCTGCAGGATTGTGAACTCTTGCATCCCGCGGCTGCTTTCGTCCTGCCAGGGGACCCTAAATGGGTCTGAAGTCTCCCCGGAGAGGCGGCAAAGGAAGAGGGGCACCCCTCTGATCACGGAATGGCAGCGGTTGTTCTGTTTCAATCTGGTAGAAGCCCTCTGACCTGACAGGAGAAAGACTAGCTGCATGTCAGCGTCTAGCCCAAGCTACCTGCAGCCGAAGTCCAAGAGCACTAACCAGAACAACGGTGAACAGCATGCTTGGAATTGGTGAGAGTATTTGATCGTCTCTCCCTTATTTTGCAACTATGTCCCTGGGAAAGATCCCCAAAGCAAAAAAACCTCCAAAAGTGAGGAGAGGGGACTATATTCCCATTCCCCCATAGACGGAAGTGGCGAATTAACCTTTAAGGAGGAAAGAAACATATTGAAATTAAATTAAAAATACTACAAACTGATCAAACTTAGAAACTAAAAAACCCTGCTAAGATTATATTCTAAAGCATTTTGATGAAATAATAATAATAATAATAATAATAATAATAATAATAATAATAATAATAATAATAATAATAATAATAATCAGAACTGTTTTTATAGACAAGTTTTATTGATTTTTTAATATTTACATATACATGTATTTGTGAAACAATATGGTGGTTGGGTAGTTAAAATAAGAAATAACCAGCTGTAAATAGTTCAGGTTACATCAACAGAGATGCCCTCTCTACTTTCCTTAGTTATTACATAGTCAAAATAGGCAAGTTAGTACATTTCTAGCTGTAACCTAGTCAATCAACAAAACTTAAAGTATATTTTCAGTAATACATATCAATATCCTGTTTTTAAATTTTATCTAACTGCAATAGGATATTCTAAAGTGGCCTATAGTATATAGGAAAAAGCTTAATTTTGGGGTAACCCACAATTCCCTATTTCAATAAAGAATACTTCTTTTGTCTACAAAACCTAGATTGTTCATTACAAAGCATTCTTATGTTTTACCATTAAAGTCTAATTTTCATCTTAACAAATCACCAGTTATTAGAAATATGTTTTTTGCCTTAACCATTCAACAATTATTAAAATACTATCTTTTATATATAAAATTCTAGGTTCTATACTATGATTCAAAAGTTTACGTTTACGTTTACGTTTACGTTTTATTTAATTTATATACCGCCCTTCTCCCTGGGGACTCAGGGCGGTTCACAGGGCATATAAATAAAAATACAGTACTATACAAAAGTTAAAACAAAAATTAAATCAGTGCCCAATTAAAAAAAAAAACAATAATGCAATCTAAAATGACAATTTAAAACCCAGCTCCCCCATCAGGCCAGACCGGCCAATTCAAACAAATGGGTCTTCAGGCCACGACGGAAAGTTCGGAGGTCCGATGCCGTCCGGAGCTCCACCGGCAGTTGGTTCCACAAAGCCGGGGCACCCACAGAGAAGGCTCTCCCCCTGGGGGCCGCCAGTCGGCATTCCCTGACCGGAGGCACCCTGAGGAGGCCCTCTCTGTGGGAACGCACAGGGCGGAGGGGAGTTGAAGCCGGCAGCAGGTGGTCCCCGAGGTAACCCGGACCCATGCCATGTAGGGACTTAAAGATCATAACCAAGACCTTGAACCTCACCCGGAAGACAACTGGTAACCAATGCAGCTCGCGGAGCAAAGGTGTAACATGGGAGTACCGGGAAACTCCCAAGACAACTCTCGCGGCCGCATTCTGTACCAGTTGGAGCCTCCGAGTGGTCTTCAAGGGAAGCCCCATGTAGAGAGCATTACAGTAGTCAAGGCGAGAGGTCACGAGCGCATGAGTGACTGTGCACAGGGCATCCCGGTCCAGATAGGGCCGCAACTGGCGCACCAGGCGAACCTGGGCAAAAGCCCCCCAGTCACGGCCACTACATGATCTTCTAGGGTAAGCCGTGAATCTAGGAGGACTCCCAAGTTGCGAGCCCTATCCACGGGGGGTAAGAGCTCACCCCCCATAGAAAGAGATGGAACATTTTGAATGTCCCGGGATGCCGGAATGCACAGCCACTCAGTCTTGTCAGGGTTGAGCTGAAGTCTGTTCCTCCCCATCCAGACCCGAACCGCCTCCAGGCAACGGGACATCACAGCGAGGGCATCACTGGGGTGGTTTGGGGTCGAAAAGAAAAGTTGGGTATCATCGGCATATTGATGATACCCAACTCCAAAACCACGAATGATCTCACCCAGCGGTTTCATGTAGATGTTGAACAGGAGAGGCGAGAGAACCGACCCCTGAGGAACTCCACAAACGAGAGACCTAGGGGCCGATCTCTGCCCCCCTGCCAACACCGACTGCGAACGTCCCAGGAGATAGGAGGAGAACCACTGAAGAACTGTGCCTCCCACTCCCAATCCCCTGAGACGCCGCAGCAAGATACCATGGTCGATGGTATCGAAAGCCGCCGAGAGGTCTAATAGGACTAGGACAGAGGAATATCCCCTGTCCCGAGCCCTCCAGAGATCATTCACCAGAGCGACCAATGCCGTCTCCGTGCTGTACCCGGGCCTGAAACCCGATTGGTAGGGGTCCAGATAATCCGCTTCATCCAGGACCAGAGGGAGCTGATGCGCCACCACACTCTCAACAACCTTCGCAAGAAAGCGAAGGTTGGAGACTGGACGAAAGTTGTTCAATACAGCTGGGTCCAAGGCAGGCTTCTTGAGGAGAGGTCTCACCACCGCCTCCTTCAAGACGGTGGGGAAATAACCCTCACTCAAAGAAGCAGATATAACCGCCTGGAGCCAGCCTCGTGTCCTCTCCCTAGCTGCATAAACCAGCCAGGAAGGGCACGGATCCAACAAACATGTGGAGGAGCTCAGCCTCCCCATAATCCTGTCCACTTCATCAGGGGTCACAGAATCAAACTCTTCCCAGATAACATTGACAAGACCGCCCGTGTCCTGATCGCCTGACTCTGCCCAGCTGGAGTCCAAACCGGTCCGAATCCGAGCGATTTTATCCGACAGATGTTGACTAAATTCCTCGGCACGACCCTGCAAGGGATCCTCCCTCACCTCCTGATTAAGAAGTGAGCGAGTCACCCTAAACAGGGCGGCCGGGCGATTATCTGCGGACGCAATGAGGGTAGAGAAGTAATTACACCTCGCCACCCTCATCGCTGCGAGATAAGACCTAATATAGGTTCTTAACCGCAACCGGTCGGGTTCGGATCGGCTCGACCTCCAACAGCTCTCTAGGCCCCGTTTCCGACGCTTCATCTCCCGGAGCTCCGCGGAGAACCATGGAGCTCGCTGGGATCTGCGCCGGGTCAGGGGCCGCAAGGGTACAACCCGGTCAAGTGCCTCAGTGACTGCCCTTTCCCAGGTTTCCACTAAGGCATCCGCCGAGCTGTGAGCAATGGAGGCAGGTGGGGACCCCAGCGCCGCTTGGAATCTATCAGGATCCATTAAGCGTCTGGGGCGGTACCATCTAATTGGTTCCGTATCCCCACGGCGGGGGGTGGCAAAACGGAAGACCATCCGCAGGAGATGATGATCGGTCCATGACAGGGGCATAATAAATGGAGAGCCCCCACCAAGATCATCCAACCACCGTCTAGATAAAAAAATCAGGTCAAGAGTGTGGCCTCCCTCATGAGTTGGTTCAGAAATTACTTGCGTCAGGTCCATGGCCGTCATGGAAGCCATGAACTCCCGAGCTAGCTCAGATGAGCCTCCCAGGGATGGTAGATTGAAGTCTCCCAAAACTATAAGTTTGGGAAACTCAACCACCAACCCTGAGAGGATATTGAGCAGCTCGGGCAGGGCTGCCGCTGTACGACTAGGCGAAATGTACATCAGCAGCAAACCCAACTGCGCCCCAGAACCAAATCTCACAAAGAGAGACTCACACCTGACTATCTGAGAAACGGTGGTCTCCCGCGGACATAAGGTCTCCCTAATAATAACCGCCACTCCCCCACCCCTACCTTGAGCTCGTGGCCGGTGCAGCACCCGGAAGCCTGGTGGGCAGAGGTCAACCAAAGGGACCCCACCCTCTGGGCCCAACCAGGTCTCCGTGATGCAGGCCAGGTCCGCATGCTCACCCTCAACTAAATCCCTAACGAGGGGAGCTTTGTTAACCACGGACCTGGCATTCAGATACACCAGCCGGAGCTCAGGAGGCTGCACATCCTCGCTCCCGGAACCTCGGGGAAGAAGCAGAGGGTCGGAGCGCCTCACCGCTTGCAAGTAGCGGAGATGGCCCTCCCGGTAGCGATACGGCCCCCTGTCTATCCGCCTGCTGCCATTCCCCGTCGTGGGAATTGGTAATCCCACGACCCGCTCGTGAGCTCCGGAGACAGCGACACCCCGTTCTCCCGCCGTGCGGTCAGACCCAAGTCTGGCCTGAACCATGGTTGATTGGCCACCCCCCAAGGCCAGACAACCCTTATCACCCACCCCGCTCCCTAACCCTATAAAAAATCTAGATAAAAAAATGATCAGAGGCCTTCTATTAACTTTATATTGACGGCCCCTGCCCCTGCCCAGCCATCTCTCAGGGTCCCAAAACTCGGGCCCGTCATCGAGGTTGAAAGTGTTTAAGGAGGCGGGTCACACCCAGGAGAGGGGGGCTCCCCTGAGGGCATACAAATCCGTGCTAGTATATTTCCGCATAAGTCTAGCAAGTCCAGGAAAGGCGTCCCATTAGTGGGAGGATCGAAGCATAAAGACAGATATCTTGGTCCCCACCCAACTTCACTGCCACTCAGTTGGGTGCCCCCAGAGACAGGCCACCCCCCGCCCTCTCACGACGGGTTGCAACTCTGTTCCTGGAGGTGGGCCAGATATCCTCTGGGTAGGCAACCCCATAGAGCTCCCACCTCCATGGGGTCGCAGATGGAAAAAGTCAAGCCACTCTCCCACCGTGGCCGATACCCAGTTGTGTCCCAAAATCCAAGGGGAGAGGGGGAAGGTAGGCAGACAAGATGATAAGTATGTATGTCCATATGTCCGAGGCAAAAAGGGCAAGCAGGCCAGGATAGTGAAGATGGTCCAAATCGCGAACATCGCTGCAAAAGCAGTCCAAAGGCGGTGCGGGAACCACGTCATCCTAGTACCATTATGATGATCCGCGGTCATCTTCTCCGCCACTGAATGGATTGAAGACGCCGTCGCCGCCAAGATGACTAACAGTCACCCTTTCCACCGTCGAAACGGCCCGAGGGCGACATTGCCGCTAAAGAGCAGCCCAAGGCGAGGTAGGGCAACGTGGAAATCCCACCGCCGGCGAGAGGGCCAAAAGCCGAAAAAGCGCGAAGCCAGCCACCGGCAAACAGGCACACGGTCCAAGAAACGCCGGTGCAGCCGTAAGCAGTCCAAAAGCTGGCCCCCGAAATGTCTCATCAGCTGTTGGGCCGCTAAAGACGGCCAGAACATACCATCTTCGCCGTCGCCGCCAAACACGTATTGCCGCCGCTGCCGCCGAGCACGGGCCGCCGTCGGCGCCAGGCGCGGCCCAGACACCACCGCAACCAGTGCCGGGGACGCCGCCCACGCCATTGCCGCCATTGCCCCATCACCATCATTGCCGCCATTACCGCCTTCGTCATCGCCCGAAATCGCCGCCGCCCGAGCAGATTCACCGGCGTCCACCCCGACAACCGGGGCCAGTCCGGGAGCGCCTAGGCGGCCCAAAACGGCCCGAAGTGCAGGAAAAAAAACGCCGGCGTCAGCCCCGAGCAGCCGCAGACAAACCGGGGAGAAACAGCTGACAAGAAAGAAGACAGCCGGCGTCGGCCCAAGCAGCCGCAAATGGTCCGGAGAGGCGGCCGCAGGAAAAGACCGCCGGGAGACAGCAAGAAGCAGGCGACAAACAGCAGGGCCAGTGGGCGGCCCCAAGCAGCCGTAAATGGTCCGAAAAGGCGGCAGCAGAGAGAACAGCCGGCGGACAGCAGGAAGCAGCCGAAAAACAGCAGGGCCAGCAGACGGGCAGCTCAGCAGATGGAGTAAGTCATTGCCAGCTTCGTCGACCTCCTAGTTGTCTCGCTGCCTAATTCCCCAACCCCTCAATCCCCATACTCAAAAAGCCCAAAGGCTCATGAGGGGCTCCCAAGGGACGCCTAACAGCTGGTGCTCGCGGAGCTCAGCCGAGCACGTCCGCCATCTTGGGTGGGGTAATAGTAACCACTGAATATTCTATAAGTCATCTTGACTGTACATCAATTATTAAAATACTATATTTTGATATGTCATTCCAAATTCTAAGATATAGTTCGGAGTTATATTCTAAACGCTTACATTTGTTTACCTTTACAGATCTAAAATCTAAATGTAAAATCAGTTATATTTTTTAGAGATTCTCCTTAATCCATAGTCTATCTTTAGGAATCCCAAAAGAGAAACAAGTTCAGTTTTTTTAAAATCTAACTCTTGCCTTCCTTTTGTGCCAATCATGCTTCCCTCTTGGCATCTTTAAAATGTCAAATGTATCTTCCTTTCTTCCTATACCCCTTATTTGAATCCAGGGAGCGTATCCAAATGTCAGTTTTGCAAGGAAGATGTCTCCTTTGTAACCATTGTATTTTTGCTTTGATTATTCAGTTGTTGATGGTTGATATAATATAGTTGTCATTAAATCAGTCAAATCTTTTTGTTCTTCCAATTCTATCTGGGCTAGGCAGAAAGTAGTAGCTGGTATTATGATTGTCCTTTGATTAATTGAATTCTCAATATAGTATATTTGGAGGCCTTTAGTATCTTCACTCTTGGTGTTGTTTTCTTCAGGTGCTGCTGCTTTTTGGGTTGCAAGTTTTGTAGTTGCCATTAAAGTTTGGACTTTAAGGTGTTCTGTAGGTTGCTTTTGTTGTTCTTTGAAATCTCCTATTTTAGTATTAGTTTCCACTTCTTCTATTTGGTTTTGGGTTATCTTTTCCTCATTTAAAATCAAAATTTGATTTGGTGGCTTTAAGTTGTCAGATTTTTCTTGCAATTTGGCTTTAGTTTGCTCTGTCATTGCCAAAATCGTGTCCAATATCAGTTTATAATCAAGTGGTGGGATGTATTCATCCATTTCGTTGTTGTTTGCAGTTAAATCTTCCATGGAGGCTATTAAAACAATAATAGTCATAGATTTTCCACCTCCTGAAGAGTTGTATTCAGTGCCAGGTGTTCCCACCCTTATCTTAGTGTCAAGGACAGCTCTGTTATTTAGTGAGCTCTCACAACAAAAAAAGGAAATTTACTTGCTGTACCAGGTTTCGCCACAAGATGTCATCAGTAACATTTAACATGCAATGTAGAAATTTTCTTTTCTTTTCTTTTTCCAAATTAATACAGAACTTTTGTGGGATTGGTCCAATTTTTTTCCTTAATTCACAGTTTAGAGAAAAGATAGGGTAGTGGATTCCCAACAACAAATAGAAGCTTTTTAGTAAATACAGATGAAATTACTTAATTTATTTGCTGAATTAATTAAAGTTCTTTTGTAGCTTTGAGGCTTTAAGATTTGTTCCCAGAGTAGATATTCACCATTTTCTCAAAAAATGGGGAAAGAGGTTTTCAGGAAAGTCCCACAGAAAGATGGTTAGGGAATAAGAAAGGTAAAAGCTCACCCAGGTGCTCCAGATTGCTTCTTAGTGCTAGGTAGTACTTTGGCTTTCGGCAGGGAGCGGCTTAATGATTGGCAATCTTTATGCCTGGTCTCTTCTTCTTCAGGCCAAAGGAGATGATTCTGGATTCCAGCGGAGGGTAATCGCCCCTCCAGGGTGATTTTTGACCCTTTTTAGGGTCCTCCAAAAAAGAAAGAAACGGACAGCAGGAAGCAGGCTGTTCCTGGACGTCCGGAAGCGCCGCGCACGCAAACCAGAAGCCAATAATCAAAACTTCTTGTCTGAAAGAGCTGGAAAACAAATATTTGCTGACATCTAGTGGACAATTAGAATATAGCACATTAAAGTCAATGTCCAGAAACAAAGAAAAATCTGTTCCCATGAACTCTAATAACCTTTAAGAAGATAGTTGCCAGGGAACAAAGAAGAGGTTGTATACTGGGCCAGCTATAAGATTGAAAAGTGTTTGAAGGAAAAGAAATACTTTGATTGTGGACTAAATTTAAAAACTTTGATTTATGACTAATTTTTGAGAGGAGAAGTTACAGGAAGGATTTAAGGTGGCTAAATATATTGAATTGCAATTCTGACTGGTTGACAATTGACTCTTGAAAGAAAGAATTGTTATAAAACATTGATTTTACTGAAGCCTTTACAATTGAAAATTACAGTGGATTATAAAAATTATATATAAAGACAAGAACTATACAAAATTGGACTGTTTTCTTTTTGAGTTTTGGCCAGCTTGACAAGGCTAATTACAGAGACTATGGCACTTATGATACATTACTTGAAATGGGGAGACAACATGGATATGACATATTCATCAAAAAATGATAGAAAACCACACTTAATATCTACTCCTGAAGGATTCAGCCTCAAAGATCAAAGACCTCTAGAAGCAACATTTCAAGACAAGACAAATACTCTCCAAGAAGACATTTATGCAATGCTACCACAGATACAAATCACAATAGCGTTAAACCACAAGGAGATTAAACATAACTTTGATAACATAAATGAATGCACTTCTAACTTAAATTTACAATAAAAAAACATCCAAACAATGATGGTAAAGAATGAACAAACAAATCAGATAACAAAATGTGAACTAGAAAAAAATGACTTACAGGTGAAACTCGAAAAATTAGAATATTGTGCAAAAGTTCATTTATTTCAGTAATGATTTGTCATAATTGTGATGATTATGGCGTACAGCTCATGAAAACCCCAAATCCACAATCTCAGAAAATTAGAATATTACATGCAATCAATAAAACAAGGAGTGTACATAGAACAATATTGGACCTCTGAAAAGTATAAGCATGCATTCACTCAGTACTTGGTTTGGGCCTCTTTTGCAGCAATTACTGCCTCAATGCAGCGTGGCATGGAAGCTATCAGCCTGTGGCACTGCTGAGGTGTTATGGAAGACCAGGATGCTTCAGTAGCGGCCTTCAGCTCTTTTGCATTGTTCGGTCTCATGTCTCTCATCTTTCTCTTGGCAATGACCCATAGATTCTCTATGAGGTTCAGGTCAGGCGAGTTTGCTGGCCAATCAAGCACAGTAATCCCACGGTCATTGAACCAGGTTTTGGTGCTTTTGGCAGTGTGGGCAGGTGCCAAGTCCTGCTGGAAAATGAAGTCAGCATCCCCATAAAGCTCGTCTGCGGAAGGAAGCATGAAGTGCTCCAAAATCTCCTGGTAGACGGCTGCGTTGACCCTGGACTTAATGAAGCACAGTGGACCAACACCAGCAGATGACATGGCTCCCCAAATCAACACAGACTGTGGAAACTTCACACTGGACTTCAAGCATCTTGCAGTGTGTGCCTCTCCATTCTTCCTCCAGACTCTGGGTCCTTGGTTTCCAAATGAGATGTAAAAGTTGCTCTCATCAGAAAAGAGGATTTTGGACCACTGAGCAACAGACCAGGTCTGTTTTTCTTTAGCCCAGGTAAGACGCTTCTGACGTTGTTTGTTGTTCAGGAGCAGCTTGACAAGAGGAATACGACATTTGAAGCCCATGTCCAGGTTCTGTCTGTGTGTGGTGGCTCTTGATGCACTGACTCCAGCCTCAGTCCACTCGTTGTGAAAGTCCCCAACACTTTTGAATGGCCTTTTCCTGACAATCCTCTCCAGGCTGCGGTCATCCCTGCTGCTTGTGCACCTTTTTCTTCACACTTTTCCCTTCCACATAACTTTCTATTAATGTGCTTTGATACAGCACTTTGGGAACATCCAGCTTCTTTTGCAAATACCTTTTGAGGCTTTCCCTCCTTATGGAGGGTGTCAATGATGGTTTTCTGCACAACTGTCAGGTCAGCAGTCTTCCCCATGATTGTGACTGCTAGTGAACCAGACTGATAGACCATTTAAAGGCTCAGGAACCCTTTGCAGGTGTTATGGCTTAATTAGCTGATTAGAGTGGGACACTTTGAGCCTAGAATATTGCACCTTTTCACAATATTCTAATTTTCTGAGATTGTGGATTTGGGGTTTTCATGAGCTGTAAGCCATAATCATCACAATTATGAAAAATCATGGCTTGAACTATCTTGCTTTCCATGTAATGAGTCTATCTCATATATTAGTTTCCCCTTTTAAGTTGCATTACTGAAATAAATGAACTTTTGCACGATATTCTAATTTTTCGAGTTTCACCTGTAATTGGCGAAGTCACAAATGAAGGGAATTACAACTTAATATAAACAAGAAAAACCTCACAAGATTTGGATACAACAATAAATATGGAAAAGATACTTTATGCATTAGA
This sequence comes from Vipera ursinii, assembly GCF_947247035.1. Classification (NCBI taxonomy): domain Eukaryota; kingdom Metazoa; phylum Chordata; class Lepidosauria; order Squamata; family Viperidae; genus Vipera; species Vipera ursinii. The sequence continues at coordinate 40,988,378 of NC_139522.1, forward strand.
ATGTCAACATAAACCTGAGAAGAAAGAAGACTTAATAAAATGGACACTGCTAGGAGAATCACTGTTTGGGAGATAAAAAGCATACATCTTACGTACTATGTACTCTGTATGTATTCGCTTGGAAAAGTTAGTGGTAAAAGGAAACCAGGTCACCAAAGAACACAATGGAAGAGAGTAGGAAACTGTTGTTATGTGCTCCTGGCTACTTTCCTTCATGACCAGAGGCAAGCTCGCCTGACCAATAACCAGCCAAAACACAGTGAAGGCCTTTTGTTTCATTTATTGCAATAAGTGGGGAGAGAAGCTATCAAAGCTTGGTTCTCTCCAAAGTTTCAACCCAAAATATTCCCTTCTTTATACAGCCCTGTCCCGGCCGCCACATCCCTCCTCTTTCCCCATTGGCTGAGGTACTATGAGGTTACACTCTTTCCGACCGCCTCCTACATATTTCCTGCTACATACTAAATCATACATCACATGTACATTAAAATTAGGAGATAATTTATGCAAGGTGTGTCAGTTAATATTAATCAACTAATTGCACATGCTCAGTTGCCTGAGTTCTGGCCCCCCTTTTTTATGACTTCTTAGAAAAATAGGTTTTTTCCTGTTTTGCTAGTTATCTTCTCTTACAGCTCCTTTTCCCATTCTGAAGACCCAGATAACAATTTTGCCTACGTGTTTCTCTTACATCCTTCCTTTATGCTATCCTTTCCTGGTTCCCATCTATTATAAGCTTGTTTCTCCACTCAGTAAGTTTCCACTGCAGCAAATTCAATTTTAAATTTCTCTTTCAATATTAAATTTTGAAGACCTTTCCTTTACTTCTATCACTGTTCATAACATTTTCCTTAAAAAAAGAAAAAGAAACCCCAAAACATTATGCTAGGATTTCTCCCCTGATCTTTCTTATGTTTCTCATCTTCTTGGCACATTTTTCAGAAGTGGCCTGCCAGTATCTCCTTCCTAGGGTTTAGAGAGAATGACTGGCTCAAAGTCATCCAGCTGGCGTTCATAGCTAAGGTAGGACTTGAACCCACAGTCTCACACTTTCTAGCCTGGTGCCTTAATGACTAGACCAAACTGGCTCTTCTATAAAAAAACACTTTGCCTTCTTTTCCTTTGCTCCAAGGAAAAGGACAACAAATTTAGTATGCACATTTAACAATAACTTGTCACCTCTTTTGCAGTAGCGAGGAGTTCCAAATGCACATGCTTTATTACATCTTAAATTGTATTAAGCAAAAGCAAGTCAAACTTTATTTCCTTGGTCCTAACGCAGAAAAATCATTCAGATCCTAACGCAAAATGTACCACATCAAACAGCACAAACCCTCCTTCTGTCTCCTCGTAGCCAAACAAGCACAATGGTGGGGAGGGTCCATGCTCCCGGCAGCTGGGGAAAAGGGGGACATATTCTGTAGCCCTTTTTCCCACTTTGCCAGTTCTGGGATAATCAGCAATTGGAAATAAGCAAGCACACAATGGAGAATACACATTGAAAGGGATGCCCTGGCCCCTGTTCCCAACCACTTTTGATACTAAAGGGAGCCTGGGCTGTAGACAAAGAGAGAATTATAAATTTCAGGGGGGAAAAAATCTTTTTTGAACTATTTGGATTACAAATATTTATTTAATTGGGACTCTAAAGCTATTTGCAGAGAAAAGAAAGGAAGAGAAAAACTCAAATTCTTGGCCATCATGGATCAGAGACATGTAGAAAGAACATATCAAGAAAACATAAATAACTTCACATGAGATATATAGTATACTGCAACTAATTCAAACAACAATGACTTTAAACCACAAAGAAATCCAAAATAACTTTGGAAAATATAAATCAATCTATTTCTAAGTTAACTCTACAACAAAAAAACCTCCCAGAAAACAACAACAGAGAAGGAGCAGATAAAACAGATAAATGGATATAGAATTGAGAATAGAGACTTAAAGATGGAACTTAACAAAATAAGGAAACATGATTTAATCCTAGTGGAAAAAAATTCACAAGAATTGGAAAATCATAATCATAACAGTAAAGTTGGAAGGGACCTTGGAGGTCATCTAGTCCAACCCCCTGCCCAGGCAGGAAACCCTATACCATTTCAGACAAATGGCTGTCCAGTCTCTTCTTAAAAACTTCCAGTGTTGGAGCATTCACAGCTTCCGGAGGCAGGTTGTTCCACTGGTTAATTGTTCTAACTGTCAGGAAGTTTCTCCTTAGTTCTAGGTTGCTTCTCTCCTTGATTAGTTTCCATCCGTTGCTTCTTGTCCTGCCTTCGGGTGCTTTGGAGAATAGCTTGCCTCCCTCTTCTTTGTGGCAGCCCCTGAGATATTGGAACATTGCTATCATGTCACCCCTAGTCCTTCTCTTCTTTAAACTAGACATACCCAATTCCAGCAGCCGTTTCTTATATGTTTTAGCCTCCAGACCTCTAATCATCTTTGTTGCTCTTCTCTGTACTCTTTCCAGAGTCTCAACATCTTTTTTACATCGTGGTGACCAAAACTGGATGCAGTATTCCTGGATGCCTTACCAAGGCATTGTAAAGTGGTATTAATACTTCACGTGATCTTGATTCTATCCCTCTGTTAATGCAGCCTAGCACTGTGTTGGCTTTTTTGGCAGCTACAGCACACTGCTGGCTCATATTGAAGTGATTGTCCACTAGGACTCCGAGATGCCTCTCACAGTTACTACTATTGAGCAATGTACCCCCTATACTATACCTGTACATTTGATTTTTCCTGCCTAAATGTAGAACCTTACCTTTTTCACCATTGAATTTCATTTTGTTAGATAGCGCCCAGTGTTCAAGTCTGTCCAGATCCTCTTGTATCTTAGTTATGTCTTCTGGAGTGTTGGGTATTCCTGCCAGCTTGGTGTCATCTGCAAATTTGATGAGTTCCCCATCTATCCCCTCATCCAAATCGTTGATGAAGATGTTGAAGAGCACTGGGCCCAGAACAGAGCCCTGGGGCACCCCACTACACACTTCCCTCCATGTAGATGCACTTCCATTGAGGACCACACGCTTAGTACGGCCAGTCAGCCAGCTACGAATCCATCTGGTGGTGATGCTATCTAACCCACATTTTTCTATCTTATCAAGTAGTACTTTGTGGTCTACTTTATCAAATGCCTTACTGAAGTCCAAGTAAATTATATCCACAGCATTCCTCTGATCCACTAATTTTGTCACTTGGTCAAAGAATGCAATAAGATTTGTCTGGCATGATCTGTTTTTGACAAACCCATGTTGGCTTTTAGTAATGACTTTGTTTGCCTTTAGGTGCTCACTGATTTGTTGTTTGATTATCTTTTCCAGAACCTTCCCAGGTATTGAGGTCAGGCTGATAGGTCTGTAGTTTCCTGGATCATTTTCCCCCTTTTTTGAAGATGGGAACTACATTAGCTCTTTTCCAGTCCTCTGGTAGTTCCCCAGTGCTCCAGGATCTTTGAAAAATATAGTTCAGTGGTTCTGAGATCACATCTGCCAGTTCCTTGAGAACCTTGGGATGTAACCCATCTGGTTCTGGTGATTTGAACTCGTCTAGGCTGGACAGGTGCTCACTTACCATTTTCTTGCCTATCTTAACTTGCGTTTCTATTCTGTTTTTCATGGCACTATTTTTGATAGGTTGGTCTGTTTTTTCCCTTTGTGTAAAGACAGATGCAAAAAACGAGTTAAATAGTTCTGCTTTCTCCCTGTTGCTTGTCACCTTCTTGCCACTTTCCCCCACTAATAGTCCAATCATTTCCTTCACTTTTTTCTTGTTTTTTACATGTTGAAAGAAGCTTTTTTTGTTATTTTTGACTTTGGTCACAAGCCTTAGTTCATTTTGAGCCTTAGCTTTCCTCACTTCGTCTTTGCAGGCTCAGGCTATTTGCTGATATTCTGCCTTAGTTATGTGCCCCTCTTTCCACTTTCTATACTTGTCCTTTTTATCTTTCAATTTATCAGAGAGTTCTTTATGCAGCCATGCTGGTTTCTTTTGAGAGCTGTTATTTTTCCTCTTTGTTGGTATTGTGCTAGACTGGGCTTTTATTATCTCACTTTTCAAAATTTCCCAAGCTTCTTGAGTTGTTTTCCCCTTTAGGATTCTCATCCATGGAATCCTTCCCAAGCTCTCTCTAAGTTTATTGAAATTAGCTCTCTTAAAGTCCAAGACTCTAGTTTGACTGTATTCTATTGCTTGTGCTTCCAACGTATCCCTTAAGACTACAAAATAAATCTGAGGACAAGAAAACAGATTGGATAAAATGGACTGCAGAGATGTCAGTTACATTGGAGAGAAAGGAAATGATAAGAGAAGCGGAAAGAAAGAAAAAGAAAAAAGATTTTCAACAAACATGGAAAGGCAGAAGTCCCGTACAAAGACACTTCACCAGATTTACTTTTTATATCTACAGCAACATCTATGAACATACAAAAAAACTTTTTGATTCAGCAAAATACATTGATTAAAAAAGATATTGGGCAAAGGAAAAAGACTAAAGTGGAAACCAAGAAAATAGATGATGGGACTTACCAGAGAGAATACTTAAAAAAGAAACATTTGTTTGAATATGGTTAAAGAAATAGAAAAGTGGATTTCCGGTGACATCAGCTGAAAATCAGACTCGGGAAAAGTTCTCTCTCTTCCCTGGGTCCGAATTCTACCAGCTGGTGGGTCCAAATGGACTGAACGCTGCCCTGTAGAGGCAGCCCCCAAAGGGTGAATGTCTGAGGACTGCGGTTAGGCGGTAGCCAGACCGCTGGTCCCAACAGAGCCCCTGGAACCGGCATACGACTGCCATTGCCAGCTGCTCAGTGGAGACAAAAGACTTCTAATTTACATGCAAATAGTCAACTCGGTGAGGAACTTCCTTTTACTCTCTTTGCAAGCCAAGACCCTTAGCGATTAGCACTTTGGGAGCGAAGCCCTTACTCGAGGGAGGGGGGTGGAATCCTCTTTTATCCCCCCCTTCCAATTTACAAGCTGAGGTTTAAGCTTCTGGCAAAGTGAAAATGCTACTTTATCACAGGGCTGTTTTTGGCTAGAAGCTTGGAAAAGCTTTTGCTTCTATAAAATTGGGCCTGTGTGTGAAAGCCACTATGATTTTTACTTTTTATTTTTCCTTTTAGCTTTTAATTTTTAATTCTTTTTAAACTTGAAAGGTTTTATCCCCCCCCCTCACTCCTTCTATTTTATTTTCCCTGCAAAGGGTGGGACTGGATAGATAATCCCATCTAGTGGTGAAACTTGAAAATTTATCCCACCCTTCTTGAATGGCTTTATCTCACACTGGAATTTGGCTATTCGCCCAGACATTGCCCTGAAAGTCTTCGGCATCTCTGTTTTTGAAAGGAAAAAGGACTCCCTCTGGTCTTTTCGGCCTGTTTGGTTTTGAAGATTATTGCTTAAACAAGTTTGTCCTTGAAGCTATTTGATTCCCCTGGACTATAAGTACACAGAGATTTGTAATTGTTACTACCTGCTTCTGAATATAACTTTTTGGATTATAACTTGGATTGACCAATTTATATCACTCATATTACTTTTACTATATTTCTTATTGAATTTTTTTTACCTCCTTTTATTATTAGCCTTTTGTGGGCTCTTTTCCTTATTTTTATTTTGGGGGCATCTCCTCTTTTTGCTCCACTATTTTTCAACATACTGCTTTTTTGGCTCCCTCTATTCTCACTTTTTATTATTATCACTATTTTTATCTTTACCTTTGCTTTTTTATTATTATTTTCTTTTTTTCCCCTTTGCTCATGTGCTACCTTTTTGGGACTTCTTTTTTTTGGGTTCCCTTTACTTTTTACTACCTCTACTGTTTTTGATGGTTCATCTCTCCTAATTATTAGGAGCTCCCTGGATTACAAAACTTAACCATTGGGCGGAGATACTATACGATTTGAAGGAAAAGATGAGTATTTCTAATTTATCCAAATTTGGAAAAAATGGCTCTTCTGCTCCTGCATCAACGTCTGCAAGCCCAGTCTACCAGAAATCAATAACTACAATGTTACAACAGGAGAAGACCGATACCCAACAGAAGGATACCCAAGCTATCTTACAAGCAATTTTTGATGCCAACGCTGCCCAGTCCGCCACAGCAACTAAAAACCATGAAGAGTTGAAAAGTGACCTAGACAAAATGAACCAAAAAATAAACAACATAGATTCTCAATTGGCAGACTTCAAAAGATGATTGCAGAAAACCAGCAAAGAATCCAAAAAATGGAACATAAGTCAACAGAGGTTGACCATCAAATAGCAGACCTGAAAGATGAAAACCAAAAACTCATCCAAATAAATGGAGAACTGGAAGATTCTTTGATGACCATAGAAATGGAGCGGGCGTCGTATTTCCTAAGATTCCAAAATATACAAGACAAGGAAGAGGATCTTCTCGAATTGATGATAGAGTTGCTGGCAGACCTTCTAGGCTCGAGGAAGTCACAAATACAAGGAGAGGTCGATCAGGCCTATCGTGTCAGCTCAAATTATGCTAGAAGAAATAAGGTGCCCAGGGAAGTCCATGTCAGATTTTTAAAAAGAGCCATAAGAGATGAAATCCTGAGAAAAGTAAGAGATGAGCCGTTGAAATACAAAGAAAAAGAAATTGTGGTTCTTAAGCAAATTCCTAGAAGGATAAGAGAGGCTCGAAGAGACTACCAATTGTTGAAAAAGGAGTGAATTTTAGATGGCTGATTCCAGACGGGATTTTACTCTACTGGGATACAAAAAGTTACAGACTGGATACACCACTTAAAGCATTGGAGTTTTTTGACAGTCACAGAGCCTTTTTGGAGAAAGACAATCCGGAACCCAAAAAACAAGAGGAATTGCCAGTTCAAGGTGAGGCTGACCAAAAAGAGAGGGAAGAGACCAAAGAAACCCAAACCACATATGCCTATTCAGAAGAATGTGCAAGACCAAGAGACCAGAGACAGATAAGATCGACTAGAAGATTAAGACCCAGATATAACTGAAAAGGATGGAAGAGATGGGGATACTATCAGTAAATATTAACGGCCTATATTCTCCCTCAAAAAGAAGAAAAACTTTCACTCGCTTACAAAAATTAAATATGGATATAATTTGTCTCCAAGAAACGCACATTAAGAGGCAACATTCCAAAATTCTAGACCAACCAAAAATAGGCAAACTTTTCTTTGCATCGGCATCCCAAAAGAAAAGAGGAGTAGCCCTTTATATGAAAGAAAAGATGCGCCCCAAACAAATTTATGCAGACGAAGAGGGGAGAATTTTAATGGTGGAAACTATGATGGATCAAAAGCAAATACTAATCATTGGAATATATGCACCTAACGATAAACAAGAACAATTTTATCTTAAACTTTATAAGAAAATACTAGATCTAAACTACCAAAACTTTTGCATAATTGGAGACTTTAATGCAATTGCGGATGCATCCTTGGACTACAAAAGTGCCAAGCAAGGAAGGAAAGGAGGAAATCTATTACCTAGAGCATTTTTAAAAATGATAGGTGAATTTAGCATGTTAGATATATGGCAAGAGAGAAACCCAGAGAAATTACAATATAAATTTTACTCAAATAGACACAAATCATGGTCAAGAATTGATATGATATGGATCTCATTGGACTTGAAATCGATGATTCAAGAGGTGGAAATTGAAGCCAACGACAGGGCAGACCATAATCCAATAAAAATGATCTGGAAAGGAACTAAGAAGAAACCTAGATGGTCTCTAAATAAATTGATACTGAAGGAAAAAGAATTTCTACAAGTAGCTACAAAGGAAATGGAAATTTTCTTCAAAATAAATAAGAAGGAAGAAATATCACTCCAAAATGTTTGGGACACTGCTAAAGCATAACTTACATGGCTAAGAAGAAAAGAAACAACTACAACTAAACTTGAGGGAGGAACTCAGAAGACTAGAAGCAGAACTACAAACAGATCGAGATAAAGTATCACTCAAGAAACAAATGGAAATAATAAAGCATAGGTTAAATTTAGCTGAGATGGAACTAATGGCTCAACAGATCAAACGGGCTAAACCGAATTTCTTTGAAAATGCAAATAAGCCGGGAAGATGGCTAGCATATAGATTGAAAAAAGAAAAAGAAAATGATAAAGAAATTACAAAATACAAATGGAGAAATACAGTTTCAAAATGACACAATGAAAAAAATTGTTAAAGAATATTATGAGACACTTTACAAAGCAAAGGAAATCCCCAAGGAAAAAATACAGCAATATTTTAAAAAAGCAAACTTACCAAAAGTTTCCCAGAACATTCGAAATTGTTGTGATTCAGGGTCAGCCTGTGGGTTCGGCAGTTGGGTCGGACGAATCAGAGGAGGAGGGGGGTGTTGAAGACCTTGCTGAGGGGGTTGAAGATCTTGCTGATGATAGCCCTCAGGCAGGCCCCTCCCACTTGGTCACCATGGAGACCCAGCTGTGTGAGCCTGACAGTGTGGATGAAGATGACCCACAGCTGGCCCTGTTCAAGGACGCCCGACGCAGGAGGCAGTCAAGTAGGAGTAAACAGAGGAAGGCTGTGGGGCTTCTCGGAAGGAGGCAGAGAGAGGCCACGCCCTGAACTCTTTATAAAGGGAATGTTTGGGGAGGGCTGGTTTGCTGAAAGCAACCGCTCAGATAGTGTTTCAAAGCTCCTGTATCTTGGTACGTGTCTTGTTTGTTTTTTGTAGTAATAAATTTGGCAGACGTCATTCCAGCCTCTTGCCGTTTATAAAGGGGTTGCCTTTTCTGCAGGGCCGGTAGCAGGCTGGTACAGAACAGAAATATATTGAATGAACCAATATCAATGATGGAAATTACAGAAGCTATAACAAGGCAAAAAAAAAAGATAAGACCCTGGGGCCAGACGGACTGCCTGCAGAATTCTACACTGCTTTACAAGATATCTTAACTCCAACTTTGAAAGAACTTTGCAATGAAATTCTCCTGGAAACAAAAATACCAAAGACATGGACTGAAGCTAATATCACTTTAATACCTAAAGAAGATGCAGACTTGACACATATAAAAAATTATAGACCAATCTCATTACTCAATGTGGACTATAAAAACTTTGGTACAATAATGGCAGAAAGAATTAAGAAATGTTTGAGTGAATTTATACATATTGATCAAAACGGCTTTTTACCTAAAAGACAGATAAAAAACAATTTAAGAACAATCCTGGATGTCCTAGAGTACTATGAAGCCCATCCAGGGAAACAGATGGCTCTGATATTTCTTGATGCACAAAAAGCATTTGATAATCTTAATTGGTAATTCATGTTCCAGTAACTTGCCGAAATGGACTTTGGGGAAAACTCTATGAATGCAATCCATGCAATTTATGATAAACAGACTGCTAGAATAATTGTAAATGGAGACTATACAGCAAACTTTAATATTAAAAAGGGCACAAGACAGGGATGTCCTTTATCCCCACTACTATTTATACAGCTCTGGAAGTAATGAACAGAAACAATAGACAAAACTCTGAGATTAAAGGACTAGAGATAAAGGTTGAAAAATATAAATTACAAGCATTTGCAGATGACTTGGTTTTTATATTGGAAGAACCCTTGGAAACGAGCACGAATGTCAGGACCCACCTCAATCCACATCTTAGGAAATAAGAACTCTTGGATGCAAGTTTAGTCCAAAAGGGAAATGTTTACTAGGATGGAATTGATTGTGGCAATACAAGACAGAATCTAACAAAGTTACATTTCAATCCTATATAAAGCATTCCCATTACAGCCCCTCCCCTCATCCATTTGGTCAGATGTCAGGCCCTTCCATGGGAAAGGGAACTCTCCTTGGTTTTATGGTTATTGCTTCCTTTTTTGTTCAAATGTTCCCTGTTGTTTGAAGATGCCTAAAGTCTATCCTCTCCCCCCCCCTTCGGAGAGATGGCAGAATCCCCAGAATAAGCACATTGTTCTACCTATACATTTATGAAATGTGATATAAATGGATTCTGACATTCGGCTCTCCTTTCAGAAAAAAGATGAGTCCATCTGTGGGGAAAGAAAACATATAAATGTTAGCCTGGTTTGTTCGGATATTCTGTATGAAACCTCTTAAGCAACTTAGGTGCTTTAACATGGAGTTTGTTAACCCACTCATTTTCTGAGGAGGGGAGGTGTTTCCATGCCACTAAATATTTTATCGTTCCATGGTGTTTTCTGGAATCTAAGATTTCTTTCACTTCAAAATGTTGTTCTCCTTCCACCATGATGGGGGGTGGTGGTGGTGGGATTTTTGCTCATAGTGGTGATTGTTGTTCTCTCTTTAATAGACTGCAGTGGAAGGTTGGGTGTATTCGTCTAAGATTTTGGGGTAGTTCTAATTCAACTGTTACTGGGTTTATGATTCTTTTAATTGGAAAGGGTCCAATATATTTTGGTCCTAGTTTTTTACAGGGTTGGAGTGATTTCAGGTATTTTGTGGATAAATATACCATCTCTCCTACCCTAAATGGTGTGGGATCGGTTCTTTTTTTGTCTGCCTGTGTCTTGTATGCTTTTCTGGCATCTTCCAACGCTTTCCTAACGATTGGCCATGTATTTTGTAATTGAGCAATCCATTCCTTCAGATCAGGGATAACCGGTTCTTTTGGGGTTAGTTCTGGTATTGGGTTGAAACTCTGGCCTGTAGCTACTTGAAAAGGAGTGTAACCTGTGCTTGAGTGGACTGCATTATTATATGCTACTTCTGCAAAAGGCAGTAGGTCCGCCCAGTCGGACTGCTGAAAATTAATAAAGCATCTCAGATATTGTTCAAGTATATTATTAAGTCTTTCAGAAGCTCCGTCTGTCTGAGGATGGTGACTAGATGACAGTCCTTGGGTGGTTCCTAAGAGGGATAAAAATTCTTTCCAAAATGCCGACGTAAATTGCACCCCTCTGTCAGATATGATGCGTTGTGGTACCCTGTGCAATCTGTAAATATGCTGTACAAAAAGTTTTGCTAATGCTTTTGCGGTCGGGATTTTTTGGCAAGGTATGAAATGTACTTGCTTAGAGAACAGATCTGTGACAGTCCAGACTACGGTGTTTCCATTACTTTCTGGCAGTTCTACGATAAAATCCATGGCTATTTCTTTCCATGGGGCTGAGGGGTTTGCCACTGGTTGTAACAGACCTGGCGGTTTCCCTTGCAGTCTTTTGGCCATCGCGCAAATTTGACAGCTACCCACATAGCTTTCTATGTCCTTTTTCATAGATGGCCACCAAAATTGCCTTTTAGTTAAGTGTAAGGTTTTTACAAAGCCAAAGTGTCCTGCTGATTTTGTATCATGGCACAGTTGCATGAAATTGATTCTCTGTGTGGCAGGTATATATAGCTTCTCCCCCACCCATGGCAGTCCATCTTTAATTGTGCACACATGTCTATTTTTCTGGAACCATTCGTCACTTTCCAAAGACTTCCTGAATTCTATTCCAGTTTGGCTATCTACCTTCGGCTTCATTTTTTCTTGTGCCCTGGTGGTGACTGGTGCTGCCAGTTGTTGTTCCGGTATAAGTGGTTTAAAGTCAGTAACTCTTGTGCTGTTATATTGGGGCATGCGGGATAATGCATCTGCCAGGAAGTTCTTCCCCCCTGGTAAGTGTTTGAGAGTGAAATTGAATCAGTGAAAATGTTGGGACCAGGGGGCTTGCTTAGGAGTGAGCTTCCTGGGTGTTTTTAGTGCTTCCAAATTTTTGTGGTCTGTCCAGACCTGGAAAGGTATTTTATTTCCTTCTAAAAATTGGCGCAATGTTAGTAATACCCACCTCAACGAGAATGCCTCTTTTTCCCATATTGGCCAGCGTTGTTCTGTTTCTGTGAGTTTTCTGGATGTGTAAGCACATGGTTGCAATGTCCCCCCATCATTTTCTTGTAATAGTATGGCTCCTACCGCTACATCACTCGCATCTGCCTGTATTACAAAAGGTTTGTCGGGATCTGGGTGTTTTAGGACAGGTTCAGCAGAAAAAAGTCTCTTTAGCCTCTCAAATGCTGCTTGACATTCCATTGACCATTTCAGAGGCTGGCTGGGTTTCACGGGTGACCCCCCCTTCGTTTTCAACAAATTTGTGAGGGGCATGGCTATTTGGCCAAATGCGGGGATGAATTGGCGGTAGAAATTTGCAAACCCCAGGAAACTTTGTAATTGCTTCCGTGTGCGGGGGGGTGCCCACTCTAGTACTGCCCTGACCTTCTCAGGGTCCATTTCGATGCTCTCTGGAGATATGCGATACCCCAGGTAGTCGATTTTTTCCTGATGGAATTCACACTTCGATAATTTAGCATATAAATGGGCAGCTTGCAACTTCTTCAGGACTGCTCTGACTAGTTTGATATGTTCCTCTTTGGTTTCTGTGAAGATAAGGATGTCATCGAGGTAAACCAGGACCCCCTTATATAGGTGCTCTCAGCACATCATTAATTAATTGCATAAAGACTGCGGGGGGCCCCTTGCAGTCCGAATGGCAATACTTTGAATTGATAGCACCCCATTAGGCAGTTGAATGCAGTCTTCCATTCGTCTCCTTCCTTAATCCTAATATGGTAGTATGCTTCCCTCAGGTCTAGTTTGGTAAAAATCTTTCCTTTCGATAGGTGGGATAGCATATCCTTCATTAGGGGAAGGGGGTACAGATTACATTCACTAATTGTGTTCAAATTTCTATAGTCCACAACCAAGCGAAAAGACCCATCCTTCTTCTCCCTGAACAGAACCGGGGCGGCCACTTTGGGTTTGGCAGGCTCAATAAATCCTCTTTCTAAGTTTTTCTTTATGAATCTTTCCATTTCTGCCATTTCCCTTGGGCTCATGGCATACATCCTGGGTTTTGGGAGTTTTGCCCCAGGTTTGAATTCTATGGTGCAGTCTGTGGGGCGGTGGGGGGGAAGCTCATCTGCTCTTTCCTCACTGAAAACCTCAGCCAGGTCCCTGTATTCTTCCGGTATCTCTGGTAACCCCTTCTCTTTCCCCACCGCTGCTGTCTCCTCCCTCTGGGTTGGGGGGGTGCTTTTGGAGTCTAAGTTCTTCTGCCCCCCCTTTGGGAAATTGAGTTCTGCTGTCCTCCAGTTTATCCCAGGGTTCCATTTCTTCAGCCATTCCAGTCCTAGAATCATTGGGCATTCCATGCCTGGGGCCACTATAAACGTTATGTCCTCCTCATGGGGCCCCAGTGATAGGTGGATTGGTAAAGTGGCTAGGGTGGCTGGTCCTCCCCCTGCTATTGTCCCATCTAATTGACTAAAAGAGATTGGTTGTTTTAGCTTCCTCACTGGGATGCTCAATCTCTCCACCAGCGTTGGGCTGATAAGGCAGCGGATGCACCCAGAGTCTATCAGAGCTTTTATTTTGGCTGCTTCAGGCATAGGGGAAGCTAATATAGTCACTGTCTTAAGTATGGGTGGAAGGGGTCCACTTACCAATGGTTCTCCCTCTGAGCTGTCTTCCGAGTTGTCCACCGTCCCTGCGGTGCAGGCCGGAGTCCAATCCCAGTTCCTGGCAGGAATTGTGGACTCTACAGCCTCTGTCCCCTTCATGGAAGATTCTTTTGTGTTGCCTTGGGGCTTCCCCGGCTTCTTGGAGGATGATGCCTCTGGTTTTCGTGGGGGGGCTTTTGAATGACATTCTGCAGCACGGTGGCCCTCTCTCCCGCATTTGAAGCAACCTGTTGATTTTTTGGCTGTGGCTGGTGGTTTTTCCCCCTCACGTGTTCGCTCGGGTGGCAGGCGGCCCCATGGTTTTCCTCTGCGGTGTCTCTTCAGTAGGTCTATTTCCACTTCCTCCGCCAGGATGTACCAGTCGTCGAGATGGGGTGGGTCTCCTCGAGGCAGGCAAGCATCATACAGGTCGTAGTTTAGACCGTCTTTGAAATGGCTGAGGAGGATGTCTTCTGGCCAGTTCAGCTTGCTGGCAATGGCTCGGAATTCTTGGGTATAATTAGCCACTGCTCGCCTGCCCTGCCTCACCGTTTTGATTCTCTCCCGGGCCTTATGGTCAGCCAAAGGATCCTCGAACCGCCGCCTCAAAGATGACATGAATCGGTTGAAGTCGTTGAGTTCTGGGGCGTTGGAGTCATGCAAGTTCACCACCCAGTCTGCAGCCGTCCCGTCCAGGGCAGATTGCACAATTCGGATGCGTGCTTTGTCACTGGGGATGTCCTGTCCGTACTCTTCCATGTAGCTGAGGACTTGGGTTAGGAAAAATCCCAGTCGTGATGCCTCCCCCTTGAATTTGACTTCCAGGGGCGGGAGTCTTTGGCTGGAGCGTTGTCTGCGCCGGGGCCGGTATCGCTCCTCATCCTGGTCCCCGTCTGTGGTTCTGGGGTGGGTGGGTACTGCTGAGGCAGCAATTCCTGTTCCATTGGACGGCCCCGGGGTTTCAGGTGTTGGATCCCCTCCGTTGCCTTTCCAGTTGCGTCCCCAGGCGCTGCCTCGGTTGCGATTTTCAGCTCTCTCCTCCCTCAGTGAGCTCAGGGTTGCTTTCATCAGATCAATGGCCTTTTCCAGGATCCGCTCCTCCTTGCTGGCGTGCAGGGAACTCTCCATCTCTTGCCTCCATTCCGGTTGGTGGTTACTCTGCCTCAGGGTCGCTTCTCCCGAAGCCTTTTCCCACTCACTTTTCCTTCCAACGCCCATCGACCATCGGGGTTTTCGGTCATACTGCTCCACCGCTTCTTCCCCGGGGCAATATGCTGCTTCAGCTTCCCATTGTCTCTGGGATTCCATTTGGGGGGAAGACTCCCCCTCCATGGGGCTTCCCTCCTCTCTTGCTTCGTAGCCAGACATTGTATTTGTTGCAAAGTCCCCCGGTAAGGTTTTCCCTTCCAGGTTGACTCTTAAAGCAGATTCTGTCTACTGTCAGGACCCACCTCAATCCACATCTTAGGAAATAAGAACTCTTGGACGCAAGTTTAGTCCAAAAGGAAAATGTTTACTAGGATGGAATTGATTGTGGCAATACAAGACGGAATCTAACAAAGTTACATTTCAATCCTATATAAAGCATTCCCATTTCAGCCCCTCCCCTCATCCATTTGGTCAGATGTCAGGTCCTTCCATGGGAAAGGGAACTCTCCTTGGTTTTATGGTTATTGCTTCCTTTTTTGTTCAAATGTTCCCTGTTGTTTGAAGATGCCTAAAGTCTATCCTCTCCCCCCCCCCCTTCGGAGAGATGGCAGAATCCCCAGAATAAGCACATTGTTCTACCTATACATTTATGAAATGTGATATAAATGGATTCTGACAGCAGGGCTGTCAGGGCTGAGCGGAAGCACCAGGATCAGTGCCAGGCTCCAGCTGGAGCTCGGTGCTGATCCTGGTGCTTCTGAGCCCAGAGGAAGTGCCAATCAGCTGGAATGTTGCAGCATCTCCAGGGTCTTGTGATTTACATTCAGATTCATATTTATTATGGTCTCAGTGTCCCAGGGTCATGTGAAGTGACCAAAACCTGCTGCAACCACCCAGCAGATGGGGGGAATAAAAACCAACCCCCCCACTGCCAATTCTCAACAGAAATGCTCACAATGAAAACCTTGGGCAGGAGGAAGAGCTCCACCAGGCGGGCAAGCAGGTGTCTTGCTTGGCTGTGGCTTGGGGGGCATTTTCAGTGCCATTGTAACTTTGAACAGTCACTAAGCGAACTGTTGTAAGTCAAGGACTACCTGTACTTCATCACTTTTTTCCTTTTTTTTTGGTCATCAAGTTTTTGACACCTTGCTAGGCGACTGGTGGTACTCGGATGTTGCCATATCCTAAAAGTGGTACAATGGGTGAAAAGGTTGAAAAGCCCTGGTCTAACCTACCTCAGTGGTCTGTTCTGTGGATAAAACTGCAGGAGCGGAACACTGCAGAAAGGGCAGGCTAGCGATAACCATTGTCTTTCGCAGTCCCAGATCCAGCTTCTCAGACGAGCAGGAGCGTGTCCGAGGGCGGGGGGATACGGGGGGGGGGGGAAATAAACATCCGACTGGCGTCTGCCGAGAGACACAAGTCGACCGCTAGGGGGCTCTCGTCCGGCGGCTGCCGCCTGCCAATACGCCTTCTCGCGTGGAGTCCTTCCTCCCCCCCGCCCCCCCCCCCCCGTGATGGCGGAGGATAGCGAGTCTGCCGCCAGCCAGCAAAGCCTTGAGCTGGACGACCAGGACACCTGCGGCATCGACGGCGACAACGAGGAGGAGACGGAGCACTCCAAAGGGTAGGGCCGCCGCTCCCGATGCTCCGGCGCGCCCAAGTCTGCCCAGGAGCTGCAGTATTGCTTGAGTGCTCTGTCGGCCCGACTTGGGGGCAGCCAGAGCCTGGCCTGAGCCGGTCTCCTGCGGCAAGGATGGGGGCAGCCGCAGCAGCCCGGAACTGGCGAGCAGGGGCGGCCCCTGAGTCGAAGAGGCCACGCGGGGCATGGAGCAACCTTTCTGGCTGGGGCTTTCGTGCGAGGTGGGCGGGAAGAGCCGCTCCCCTTTGCTGCGGTGGAGGAAAAGGAAAGCGCCGGGCAGCAGGCTGTTTCCCTGCCGTGGAAGCTGCGTGGCATCCCTGCCCGGGGCTTTCCACTGGACGCGTTTCGTTGACAACCGCAGTCTGCCGCACCGCCGTTGCCCTGATGCGGAGGCTGAGGCTTTGGCCTCTTGGCTCCCCCGCTTCCCTCTGGCAGCTCTCTGCTGCGATTTCTGGCGAAACAAAGCAGCCCCGTCTACCGTCCTCTTCATTTCCTTCATGTTTCCTTTGTGATCGCCACCATCCTTTGCAGCCACTGGCAACGCAGACAAAAAGCATCCGCGTCGTTTTCACTTCGGAGAGGGATCGAGGGCGCCTCATAAAGTCTGATTTAGAGTTGCCCACAAATACCCTCAGCTGTGGCCTCATACCTACACCGTTAAGGGGTTGATGGGTAAGCGTAGGTTGCAGATGGCTGACGCAAACACCTCCCAAATCCCAATTGCCCGTTGTGCCTTAAAGGTTAGGGTTAAGGGCTTGAGCAGGTTTCTCCGGCACCGCACGTGAAGAAACAAGTATCTGTCGTTTGTAGCTGTTGCATTCATAGGTCTGCGAATTTTAACGCTTCTGGCTAGGGGGCACTCAAACAGCAAAGTACAGAACAGGAAGTCGGATCAACCAATCAGCACGCAGGAGGCGCACTTCCGCACAACGGGCAGTTCGGATTTGGGAGCTGTTCGCGTCGACCCCTCTGCGGCCATCTGCAACCTACGCTTACCCATCGGCCCGTTCGCAGTATTAAATGCAGCGTCGGCTACGGAGCAACTCTTAAGCGTTTAAGCTGGGCGGAAGTGGTGGGGGTCCTTCCCGCTGCCAGGCACTCGCTCTGGCGATAGTGGTGGGAGGTGTGGCTCACAGGGATGTGGTTTGGGTCACCTGCACATTATATATCTTACTTGGACTGAGTTTTGGATTTCCAGGTGCCTTCCCTATGCCTTGCTGTTTGTAATCTCTGATGAAGCGTCCACCTGTTTTTGGTGATTATTTTGTTAGTCTGACCTGTACTGGATATTTTTCTTTCTGACAGCTGTCATTTATGCGTTTCTGCTGCCATCTCATATTGCACTTTTTAGGTTTTTCCCCAGATAAAATAGGGAGCAAGATAAAAGCATAGATAACCAACCATGATATGGCTTTGCATATTTATGAACTGAGATGCCATTTGGAATGCCTTTCATTTACTTCTATCAATTCCCCCCTTTTAATTTTAATTACACTGAATGGTCTTCATTATCATGCTTAGAAAATCTTATCTTTATCTTTATTAGACTTATATACCACCCTTCTCCCGTAGGACTCAGGGCTGTTCACAAGGTTTTATTAAAATAATAACAATTAAAAAAATTAAAAACAGTTAAAATAATTACATTTAAACCTTGAATAAGTATAAAACCCCAATTAAAATCCAATTTAAAACCCAATTAATACTCTCAGTCCAGGCCGGAAAGCTCAAAGAGTCTTCACGTCCCAGCGGAATGAGCGAAGGTCAGGGGCCGTCCTATAACCATTAACTGTATAATTTCTTCTCTTCCTAAAGCTTTTGCTACAGCTTTGGTTAAAGTAGATGCACATAAAGGAATACATTGCAGACCTGTATAACACATAAGTCCTACACATATTTGTTTTAGCCATCCAAAATTGAGAAGCCAATTAGTTAACCAACTCCAATCACTCCACATATTTTCATACTTTTGTTCAGGAGCTTTAGCCACTTTCCTAATTCCTTTTGTAATATCCATGAGTGTCATCTACCTTTAAATCCCACAAACAAAGTTTTACTTTTATTTCCCAGGCTGCTCTGGTGTGTTGTCTTCAGTAATATTAGAATTATAATCCACCCCCTTTCACAGTATTTCACACCCACAAATTGATCCACAATCACAACAGCAATAACAGCAATAGCAATCACACTGACAATAACAAAAAATATACATTTACCACCTAAATCTTACAATTTACAATTCTACATTTTCAGTTTCTAATGGTGTGACTTCTGTCTCAGTTATTGGTTTTATTTGTAACAAACCACTTTTACTTCTCTCATGAGTCACCACCAATTTCTTTGTTCTTCATCTAGGGTCACCTGAAATTCTAATAGAGATGTTCAAAATAGGTAGGGGTTCTGGTCCACTACCCATTCAAGTCCTTTTAAGCATGGCTTTCAGTCCTTGTCCTGGAATGACCATCCAACCTCTTTCAGGTCCAGTCACCACCTTTACTCTTGTGTAGTGAGTCCAACCCTTCTCAGCCCTCCGGACAGCAGATTCAATATAAGGAACTTGTGAGGTTTTCTCACGATGAATCGTTAAAGGAGCTTCCAAGCAAAGGCATCACGCAGAGATGCAATCATATTTAGCTTTATTCATGATAGATCAAAGAGAAAGAAGTACTTGGCATGAAAGCATTCATGCCTGCATGTAAGAGAGAAATAAAATAAAACAAAACAAGCTAGTATTACATGACTAATATAGAGGTTAGGAGTAGAGATAGAACTAGAAGTAGAAACTAGAACTGGAGAAAGAGGAGACAAAAAGCAGCCCCTCGTGCGGAGGTATTTATGGGGGGTCTTGGCCCCTCCTTGACCATAAAACACTCTCACCAATGGGGCTGTGGGTCTGAGACCCTTGGCTCATCAGTGGAAGCGAAGAAACCTCTTTGCCTCCATCTGATGACCCTTTTGGGGAACTGCCAATGGCTGGCACTAAACATCTAACAATTCCCCTTCTTGCCAGCCAATGACAGGGACCAGTGAATGTATGTAAGGGGCGAGCAGGTGTCATAGACATGTATGAAAACATTCAGAAGGCCAAACACAAACGCTTACACAGAAGGTTGTGCCGGTCAATGGGAACAGGTTTGGTAAACAGATCAGCTATCTGGTCAGCTGTATTACAGTGCTCAACATGTATAAAACCCCTTTTGGTAAGCTGCCTGACATTTTTGTAGCGTATGTCTATATGGCGAGATCTAGATCCTACTGCATAAGCCTCTGAGATTGCAATGGCAGCTGTGTTGTCCTCTAGAATTTGGATGGGCAGAGGGGGAGATGCCCAGATGCTTGTTATCAGCTCATTGAACCAAGTCAAATCATTGGCCGTGTCTGACAGGCTGGCATATTCAGCCTCGGCCGTGGAGCAAGAAATGAATTTTTGCTGCCTAACATTCCAATGTACTGGGCAGCCATTTAGCAATATGAGAAAACCGGAAGTGCTCCGTCTAGTTTTGGTGTCGCCAGCCCAGTCTGCGTCTGAGTAAGCGGAGAGCTGGGCCGTCTTCCCCTTCTCTGGTTCTAGCATAAGGAGGGCATCAGCTGTGCCCTTTAGGTATCTAAGCACCCTTTTAACAGCAGTCCAGTGGAATTGCTTTGGGTGTTCCACATGCCTGGACAATAGATTCACAGCTAAAGCTATGTCAGGTCTGCTCCAATTGCTGATGTATAGCAAGGAGCCAATCACAGATCTGTAAAGCGTGTTATCTGTGAACTCAGGACCGTCCTTATGGGTGTGGTTGTAAAAATCGGTTTGCATTGGGCTATGCGTAGGATTAGATTCTGTCATTTTGCATTTGGCCAGTAATTCCTCTATCTTTTCTTTTTGAGATAGAGCGAACCCCCCCTTAGTGGCCAAAATATGCACACCCAAGTACTTGTCAACCCGCCCCAAAGACTTCAGAGTAAATTTTTCTTCCAGGGCCTTGGCAAATTCATCACACCCTTTCTTGTTTGGCCCTACATATAATAGATCATCCACATAAACTAACACCCGTTCTGTGGTACCCTTGGAATTGCGTGTGAAAACACATTGATCTGCATTAGATGTATGAAAACCAACTCGTTCTAAACTCTTTTTAAGACAGTCATACCATAATTTCCCTGACTGCTTAAGACCATATAACCCTTTGTGAAGCAACCATGTATTTTCCCCTTCTTGCTGGTAGCCAGGTGGGGCCCTCACGTAGATCTGCCGGTCCAAGTTGGCGTGGAGGTAAGCCGTCTGGATGTCGAACTGGAAGACTTCTTCTCCCAGAGCGGCTGCAGTCACGAGGGCGGCCTTGACGCTCTCTGCCCGAACGGTTGGAGAGTAAGTCTCCGAGTAGTCTTCCATATAACGCTGAGCGAAGCCCTGGGCTACCAAACGGGCCTTATACAGGTAGAGGCCATTGGCAAGTGGTTTTGCCTTGTAAACCCACCTTGTGCCAATGACTTTCCTCTCCTTTGGAGGTTGCTGGGGGGTGAAGACCTTAAGTTGTTTCAGGCTCTGCATTTCCTTCTCCATCGCGAGCTGCCATTTCTCTTGCTCTTCGATGGGCAGCTCCTGGATGTCAGAGAAGGATTTTGGGGTGACCACAACGCTGTTGACAGACGCTATGTGGCCAATGTCAATTCTCTTTGGTGGGACCCCCTTGTTGGACCGCTTTGACCTCCTTACCTTCTGCCACTCACCGCTCTTTTCTTCCGCGGGTCTCTGAGTTGTGGCTGGGGGTGAAGACGGCGTGTCTTCCTCCGTGGGACTGGACGCATCTTCATCTTGTTCCTCACTTTCGTCGGTGGCAGGGTACGAGGTCGCCTCTGGTGATGTCGCGGTCGGTGTGTCCTTGCTGGGTCGGTTGGCATATGGGCTCAGATCATTTGAGTGGATCTGGGTCCAATTGGAATCCTCTTCGAAAGAGGCAGATTGGGAAGTCACAGGCCTGCCCCCTTCTCCCAGGAAACGATAGGCCTTGGAGCCAGGAGCATAGCCCAAGAACCTTAGTCTCTGAGAAACAGGTTTCCCCTTCTTCCGTAGCTGCTTGGGGATATGCACCCATGCATAGGAACCAAACACACGCAAATGTGCCAGATTTGGTTTCCTACCGTGAACCAGGAAATATGGGGTCTGGTTCACAACACTGCTCCAGGTGCGGTTTAAAGTGTAATTGGCATAATGAATTGCCTCCCCCCAGTATGATTCTGCGACACCCGCGTCTGCAATCAGACTATGCATCATGGTTTGCAGGATTCCATTCCTTTTCTCAGCTACACCATTTTGCGACGGGGTGAACGGTGCAGTTAGGAAATGATGGATGCCCTTATGCCTTACCCAGTCCTGGAACTTCTGAGACATGAACTCAGCCCCGCGATCGCTCTGCAATTGTGCGATCTTGGTCTTGTACTGGGTCTCTACGAAGTTGTACAGCGACTTTATGGCGTCAAAGGCTTCAGATTTCTCTGTGAGAGTATATACGTGGCCGTAACGTGAAAAATCATCAACGGCAGTGAGAAAATACTTTTTCTTTCCTAGGGATGGTGTAAAAGGCCCAACCAAATCAACATGTACTAGTTGGTAAGGGTATTGGGTCTTACGGGATGACACCTTTGATGTAGGAGCAGCTTTCCTCTTTGTTTTCTTGCAAATGGCACAGTCCAGAAACACGTCACAGTCCTTGAGCTGGACTCCCTCAGCAAACTCTCCCATCTTTTTAACTACAGGGAAGCTTGCATGTCCTAGCCTTCTGTGCATGAGGTGGACGCACTTATTGTGCATTGGTTTTCCCATGGACACTCTCTTGGCTCTTATTGCTTTGAGTGGTGCTGTAGGTGTCTGCTGAGATTCAGGCTCCTTGCCCACACTGCCCTTGGAAAGCCTTGGGGCAGGTTGTGGTGCCTTGGGAGAAAAATATGGCAAGCCATTTATTATTGTAATATCTCCAATGACCTTCTGGTCTCGGGTGACATGACCTCCCCCCTTGCGAAATAGGACTTCCACTTTGTCATCGTCACACAATTTGGTGATGCTCAAAAGGTTGTTGGCTATAGAAGGCGCGTGCAAGACACCCTCTACTTTCCCAAGTCCAGGTAGAGAAACGAAACCTTCCCCAACAACCGAGGCAGTATCACCGTTTGCAACCTTGACAGATGAGGTAATTTTCTTTAACCTTTTAAAACCTTGACTCATATTAGTAATGTGAGAAGAAGCTCCAGAGTCCAGTAACCATAAGTCAGTGGAGCTATCAGCCTTTGTTGTGGGGGTGAGGGAACAAGTATGCAGTGAATGTCCTTTGCCCCTGCCACGCCCCCTTACTTGCCCCTTCCCTCTTACTTGATTGGGACCACGTTTAGGGGCTTGATGTTGATGGGGGCAGTCTTTCTTGAGGTGCTCCTCAGAGCCACAGATGAAACATTTAAACAGAGCATTAATTTGCTCTGAGTTGTGGCGCCCCCTTCTGGCTTGCTGAGTGGTGACTCTAGCGTATTCCCCAGCATTTCTCCTTCTCCGATCTTCTTCAATCAGTCTCCCTGTGAGGTAGGACAGATTTATGTCTTCCCTCTTGACCGCTTCGAGTGAAACAATGAAATTGCTCCAACTCCTGTCTAGGGAAGTAAAAATTATGGAGAGCATGCTCACATCAGACACAGGAAAATCTCTGGAAATCAATTCTGCCCTGAGTGCCTTTAATTTTGCAAGATGTTCAGGCATGCTGGCACCAAATTTCAGTTTGGTTGTATAAAGCTCAGTTGTATATCTGGTGATGGAACCAATGGTATCGCTGTTGAATAATTTGAATAACAGATCCCAGACCTGAGCAGCTCTGAGACCAGCTGGGATGCTAGGGAACAAGTTATTATCCAGGGAACTGAGTAGAGCGGAATAAGCCTGCAAGTGTAGCAGCTCTTCTTGACGTCCCCATGGGGAAGGGGGTGGTTTTCGAACCATCTGTAGAATCCCATGCTTTAAGAGATATAGCTGTATATCTTTACTCCAACTGCTATAATTTTCTCCTGCTATTTGCAGTTTTTTAAAATCACTAGGTAGGTCTGTGACCAGAAACTCAGACCCATATTTAAAAAATTCTGAGATGGGCATTGATGTAAAAGGAAGCGGAAAAACGCTTACTCCTGAAGCTGTTTCTGCATTGAAAGGGGACACTCTTTTTTCTTGTTGCTTATTTAGCAATTCCATATGGGCGTGCCCGGAGACCATGTGATCAGGGGGAGGGCGTTGTTCAGGGTTTCTCCCTTCTTCCCATGAGGCATTGGGGGGGCGGAGCCCAGATTTACCAGCCCGGGGTTGTTTGAATGGATCCTCCCGAGAATTAAAACCACATGGATTTTCATCATTGCCTGGCTTGCCTTGAGGAGCCCATTGCTGGTTCTGAAGACCTGAAGAGAAGGTGGGAGGCCGCAGGGGTTGATTGTTGGGAGGCTGCAGGCTGGATTCCTCCCGGCAGTTGGGCTCTGGGGAGAGGATGGGAGGCCTTGGAGGGGGGGTGGGCACCCCCGATGTCTGTGTGGCCGCTGTCTTGCTAGCCTCTAAGGCAGTGGCCAGAGCTTGCATGGCTGTCTGGAGAGCCGTTGTAACAGTTTTGGCTGGGCAAATCTCATTGCTATCATAGCATTTAAGGCTTTGTGGGGGGGAGAAATCAGGAATATGCATGCTGTCTTGCTCGGATGCCAGGGATTGCATGTCATTTAGGCTGGATGCCAGTGACTGCAGGCTATTTTGGTTGGAAGCCAGAGATTGCTGGCTTTCCAGACTTAAAGAAGTCAAGTCTTTGTTAGACCGTGTGGGGGCCGCCATCTTGTTTCCGCTTGCCCCCGGAAGCTGTAGCTCACAGCTGGGAGGGGGGGTTCCCGCCAAAAGTCCTGGGGTCCCGGGGTCACTAAGGGTGGCAGGCGCCATATTTGGGAGCCTCGTGGTCTCTTCGGTTTCCTGGGCTGCCTTCCCCCTCCCTTTCCCCTGCATTGCAAGGATCTCTTTAAGCAGCTCTTCACGTTCCTGTGCAGTCAGTTTACTCACGCGGCGTTTGGTTTCAGCCAGGTCCGTCTCTGCAGCATCTGAGCAGCCTTGGACAGTTTGCAAACCTTGTATGCTCTCCTCTGTGGCGTTCAGTTGTAGAGAGGCATATGAAGGGGTCCTAGACGCTCTGCTGGATCCTCTGACGGGATGAAGGCCATTTGTGCTTTCATCTGCAGCTGAGGTTGCCTCAGGAACTGAAGTCTTGGATGTAGGCAGGGAAGCTGTCTTCGATCGATGACTTCTGGTCACGATGGGAGAAATCCTGCCATCTGTTATAAATGGATTGGAGCCGGGCCTTTCAGACATCTTGTTGGCTAGTTCCTGGCTGGCTTGGAAGCTTTCCTTTAAACCATGCTCTGACTACCAACTTGTGAGGTTTTCTCACGATGAATCGTTAAAGGAGCTTCCAAGCAAAGGCATCACGCAGAGATGCAATCATATTTAGCTTTATTCATGATAGATCAAAGAGAAAGAAGTACTTGGCATGAAAGCATTCATGCCTGCATGTAAGAGAGAAATAAAATAAAACAAAACAAGCTAGTATTACATGACTAATATAGAGGTTAGGAGTAGAGATAGAACTAGAAGTAGAAACTAGAACTGGAGAAAGAGGAGACAAAAAGCAGCCCCTCGTGCGGAGGTATTTATGGGGGGTCTTGGCCCCTCCTTGACCATAAAACACTCTCACCAATGGGGCTGTGGGTCTGAGACCCTTGGCTCATCAGTGGAAGCGAAGAAACCTCTTTGCCTCCATCTGATGACCCTTTTGGGGAACTGCCAATGGCTGGCACTAAACATCTAACAGAACTTCCCTTCTTTGGGTGTAGAAGTTCCTCCTTCCATTTCAGCACCCACTGTCCCCGCTGGATCTTCGACTGGAAATCCCAAAGGAGCTGTTTGTTTTCTCTTGACAGGAAGGCTTGGTGGCACAAAGACCCCAGTACTTGTTCTACATATAGCTATTGGTCTCCCTTCTTTGGGAGCCTTAACCCTTTTACATATCAAAAATCCCAAGGGTAGTATTAGAATTTCAAATACATTTCTACCTATGCTTTAATTCCCCAATGACTCCCCTCTTATAGTTTTTGGATCACCATTCTTGCAGGACCTTGTAATAACCACAGAATTCCCTTAAGACCATTTTTATTGTTTGATAATTATAAATGTACTATAGCCTCAATCCTTTTACTATCTATTTTCCTTTCCCCTTCAACTATAATATATCCTAGATATGTTACCTCCTTTCATACCAATTGGGCTTTATTTGCTAAACACCCTCAATCCTTTCTTCTGCTAAAAATTTGCTTTCCCATTTCTTGATAATTACCAGAATAAGATCTTACAAAACTGGGAAGCTACATAAAATTGTATTTGCTTCCACAGCTTAAAAGTGGAGGGAAGAAAAAACCATTTGTCCTGTGTCAGATAGACTATACTTGTCCATGGAAGCTCTATCAAAAATTGTCACATTTTTCTTTCTCCTCCCCCTTTCACCCTGATTAGATACCATGTTACAAAAAATATAACTCAATAAACCTATTGTAAATAACACATTCAGGATTTTAAAAGGTAAAGCACATAGGCTCACCAATCAGTATTGGGCCAACATTTCTGCAATACCTTTTGTCTCAGGCAGATAATATTCAAATCACTCTTGTGGTAGCACATCAAAGAACAACAGGATAGCTAAGAAGACAAAAGATTGTCTCCCCCTTCCCCCATTCACCAAACCAGACAGAGTAAAAATTTACACAAAACGTTTGCTTTCAGAGAACTTGAAACAGCCCTCAGGAGGAAAAATGCCATAACATTTACAGAAGTGGCTTGCCAAAACCTCCCTCCTATGGCTGAACAAAAATAAACCAGCCCCAAAATACTCAGCCATCCCTCATGGCCAAATCAGGATTTGAACTCAAATCCAGCCTTGCAGCCTGTGGCTATAACCCTGAAACCAAACTAGTTTTCTATAAAGATTTCCCTTCCTCTCCTTGGCTCCAAGGAAAAGGAAAACAAATTGAACACACACAATATGCAGCCATTAATCATCTCTTTTGCAGTAGCAAGGAGTCCCAAAGACACATACCGGTATTTATCAGATGTTAAATAAAACTTCATACGATTGTTCCTTTTTGACAAGAATACCCTCAAATGCATTATTAAGGATAAATCCAAACTAAAATGCAAAGGAAAATCACTGAAGCATGCCACACATACAAAAACAATACCAGAGTTGGATGGGACATTAGAGGTCCTCTAGTCCAACCCCTTACTGAAACAAGAAACACTATCCATTCCAGACCCTATCAATTACTAACCTCCTCCCAAAAACCTCCAATAATGAAGCATCCACAGTTTCTGCAGACAATTATCCCACTGATTAATTATTCTTACAGTCAGGAAATTTTACCCAATTTCTGTTCTTTAAAACAAACAAACAAAAACCAAATATGCAGACAGAAACTGCCTCCCCCGCTTTTAATTTTCTTTCTTTTTTCTGTATCTCTTGCTTTTCCAAGGCAGAAATTCTTGGGTTAAAAAAAGTAACAAACTAAACATGTTTAAAAGGATTGCTCAAAAATTTCACCCCCCTTCCATAGCCCTTCCACCATGGGCTTTAAACCCATTCTTCCTTCCAATGTAATGTTATATACTGTTTCTGGTGAATTGCTTCACCAGGGTTCTTTAAAGTCACCTTTAAAGGATCCATGTGTACCACTCTTTTATTGCCCTCTTGGGCCCATATAAGAGGGTCCACATTTCCTTGGGCTTCCTCACTCAAGGCCATAATATTTACAATTATTTCTCTTTCATTCCCCATAATAACAATCCCCAATTTACCAATTAAGTACCTCCTGGCCAAATTGCAGCTCCCTTTTACCAATACAAAATTGCACCATAGTTCAGGTACTTTTGCTACTGTCTGGACCATCACAGATTTAAATATTGTTGCTTCTACTACATGTCCCTAATTCCCTGATCCTTAATCTTCTCTTTCCCAATTTGCATTCCTGGAGGTATATAGTTTAGGGTAAATCTGGTGGCTTTGGAATCCACCCAGTACACCCTTTCCTTCTACAGGGGTCCAACCTTTAAGGTTTATCAGGCGTTCCTAGAAAGCTGGACCAGAAAACAGATTAGTCCCCTGACACCCCTTATCCTCAAAATTCACCAAATTTGCTAGTTCTTCCCCCTCCTTCCTCTTAAGGCACTCATTTTCCCAGTGTCCTTCCTCCTTACAAAAGGCACCTTTATTTATTTATTTTTACGGACTGGGGAATTTTTTCCCCCTAGGGGTTTATATCCCCTGGTGCCAAATGGCTGTCCTCACCCTCAGCCTCTCCCAAGACCCCTTATTGATTTTCTGTTTATTTCCCCTCCCCCGTCCTTTTTGCTGGCCTGCTTGCACCAATTGAGCCATCATTTTTATCTTATCTTACGCTTATCTTTCTCCTCTCTTTGCATATACTTTCTGAGCCTCTTACCTGTAATAAATCTTCTATTGTTTTAGTTTTCCATGTGTCTAATTTCTGCATTTTTACCCTAATATCTTCCCATGATTTCCATACAAATTGATATTTCAAAATCATTTGATGTCCTGGATTACCAGGATCCAAATGTCCATACTTTTAAGTTGGCTTTTTAACCTCTCTAGCTATTCAGTCATACTTCCTCCTTTCCTTGTTCTAATCACAGTGCCTTCTGAATGTTAAGACTCTGAGGCACTGCATATTTAAATACCTTCTATCCCTTATAATCAGCCATAGCATTCCTCTCTGCACTCTGTTGCCTGTCCATTCTTTTTGTGAAAACCTTTTCTTACAGTATTCCCTAGCTACTCACCTAATCATCCCATTCTCTTCTGGTGTAAACATGTTAAAAATGGGTTGCATTTCTCCCCATGAATATTCCATTGGTCCTAAAAACATTTCTACCCTGTTTTCCTACTTCAATAGGATCTTCTATTAGTTTGGACAATTCTTTCCTAAATTGCCTGATTTCAAAAGCTGTTAGGGGGGGCAATTTTTTCCCTCTTGGAGAGGGGTTTTCCCCTCTCTAGTCATCTTCCAAATTATAGGAACCTCAAGAAATACATAGCTTTCTACTTAACTCTCGCACACAAAATAGCAGATCAGAGTACTTGCCTTTCATCCTGGCCATGCATAAAACTTCACACAGCTCCTTTCTTTCTCTTTCTCTCTCTCTTTCTCTACCTCTCTTCCATCTGATTATTTCCATTCGTTTAACACCTTCTATTGTCCTTCTGAAGGGACGCGGTGGCTCAGTGGGTTAGGACGCTGAGCTTGTCGATCAGAAGGTCGGCAGTTTGGTGGGTCGAATCCCGAGTGCCGCGTAACAGAGTGAGTGCCTGTTACTCGTCCCAGCTTCTGCCAACCTAGCAGTTCGAAAGCACGTAAAAATGCAAGTAGAAAAATAGGGACCACTCCGGTGGGAAGGTAACAGCGTTCCCTGCGCCTTTGGCGTCTAGTCATGACGGCCACATGACCACAGAGACATCCTCGGACAAGCGCTGGCTCTTCGGCTTTAAAACAGAGATGAGCACCGGCCCCTAGAGTTGGAAATGACTAGCACGCATGTGCGGGGGAACCTTTGCCTTTACCTTATTGTCCTTCTAATTACTAAGAAACTAGCCTTCTTCACCCTTTCTTGGATTTACACCAGACACAAAAAATTCCAAATACTTCACCCCAGGCAAAATGATCATTATTATTTTCAAGGAGCTTTTTCACAAGCCAATTTCCCAAATTTCCTTTTGGAATAAGGCCTTGTTGTTTTGTATATTACTGTTAGAGGGTCTCTCCCCCTTCCCCCAGTCTTTAGGAATGAGCCAACACAAGCACACAAACACAGAGACCCTTAAACATCACTTCCAGACCTTTGGAGGTTTGTGTCCCTTTAAATTTCCACTTTTCCTCTCTTTTGGGGCAACTTGTAGCTTGTTCTCCAGGCAGTGGGGAAATGCAAGAAGCATTTCTGATAGACCTTAACCACTGCCTATCCATTCCCCACTGCTCTGAGCCAAGCTGATGTTAGACACAAAAATAGACACAAATTGAAATCCACTCTGTTTGTGTTACAAATAGAAAAGAAGTTTATTAGACTTCACAACAAAGTCTAAAAAAATAACGGTTTGCAAAGCGTGGTGGATTCAGGAAGGCAAACAATGCAGCCAAGCACTGAACCACACCCCAAATTCCAAAATCACATATTATTATACATCCTATTGCGACTCCCCATTCCCTCCCCCATGGCCCCATTGGCTTAGGCTTTGGAGGTTACAATCTATCAGAAGCGCCTAAACAGAATACATTATCTCTGCCCCTGTTTGCTTACATTATACTAACAAGATCCCTCCCCTACTATCCTGTTTCTAGGGGAGAGATGTCTCCCATCTTCTACACCTGCCAGGGGTACCAGGCACCAGAAGGTACTTAAAAACAATTCCTAGATGGTGACTCACACTGGGCCCCATGGTAACTCCTGTTCTCCCTCTCCCTCCACTTGAGGCCTGTATTTTTCCCCATATTCTCAAAGCATCTACTCAAGCAATTGATTATAAAATGATTATTATAAAATATAAAATATGATTACATGATAATACTAAAAGCACATATATTTTTATTTTTAAATTTCCTCACTACTTCCAGTTATTTTCCACACTGAAAAGCCCAATTTAATTTATTGGCTGGCCAAACATGTACTTAGGCCAGATATATACTGTAATGTATCATCCTTCCTTTGTTCAAATGCCTTGTTTAAAGCATTGACTTAAAATACTTCAACATTCTCCCTAAGGGATTCCCATCTCCCTAAGGGGATTCATTCCAGAATGTAAATACCTTTCCTCTTTTTCCTTATTGGCTGGCACACTGGCCGGGGAGGTGTCCCTCCTCTTCAAACCCTTATTGCCATGGACACCCCTCTGGTATCTAAATACCCCTCTGGTATCTTACCTGTCAGGCTGAGGTGAAGTCCTTCCTCTAGTCAGCCAACTTTCCCTTAGGTTTTCACTGCGTCCTGGCTTTCTGTCACAGGATTTCCAATTTCTCTTTGTTTGAGCAGGGGCAATCCGACCTTTAGGGCTGGGGAAAAAAAACTTACCCAGGTGCGCACTCCCCTTTCAAATATCCCCGGCTGCCAAAGATGAAACGGATGCAAATCCCGGACGAGCCCCCAAGGCTGTTATGCGCTCCTGGCTACTTTCCTTCATGACCAGAGGCAAGCTCGCCAGACCAATAACCAGCCAAAACACAGTGAAGGCCTTTTGTTTCGTTTATTGCAATAAGCGGGGAGAGAAGCTATCAAAGCTTGGTTCTCTCGAAAGTTTCAACCCAAAATATTCCCATTTTTATACATCCCTGGCCCCGGCCGCACATCCCTCCTCTTTCCCCATTGGCTGAGGTACTATGAGGTTACACTCTTTCCGACCGCCTCCTACATATTTCCTGCTACATACTAAATCATACATCACATGTACATTAAAATTAGGAGATAATTTATGCAAGGTGTGTCAGTTAATATTAATCAACTAATTGCACATGCTCAGTTGTCTGAGTTGTAGCCCCCCTTTTATGACCTTTTTGGAAAAAAATAGGTTCTTTCCTGTTTTGCTAGTTATCTTCTCTTACAGATGTTTTTATAGCTTGTCTTCTTCCTTTCCCACTCTTTTTTTTATTGAAAAGTTTTACAATTTTTAAATACAATTAACTCCCTCCTCCCCCTCCCCTCTCCCCAACCCTCCCCTCCCCTCCCCCCTCCCCGACTTCCCAGAGCTGAATACAGGGTATAATAATACAAACATAAACTAAAATATGCTAACAACAAAAATAAAACATTAAGTTCTATCGGACTTTAACTCTCCATAGTCATAATATTAATAAAGTAACAAATAACTAATCATACATCATAAAAATCCACTACTTATTCAAATTTATTTTTTTATTTTAATTCCATTTATATCCCGCCCTTCTCCGAAGACTCAAGGTGGCTTTACAAACTTAGCAGTAGCCTTCATTCTATGTATATGCCTGCTTATTAGGGCTTTCACACACCCCAAGCGGCATTATTACAAAGTCAGATTGTTGCCCCCAACAATCTGCTAAATGAAACTTTTAGTCCCATATTTATTCTGAATATATTCAATCCATCTTCTCCATTCCACAATATATCTCTGTTGCGAATGATCTTTCAAATATGCCGAAATCTTTGCCATTTCCGCCAAGTTGGAAACTTTCAAAGTCCACTCTTCTATAGTCGGCAATTCCTCCTTCTTCCAGTATTGTGCAACTAAAAGTCTTGCCGCCGTAATTAGATGCAACATCAACTTAGTGTCTATAACAGTAGTATCTGTAATAATACCCAATAAAAACAATTGCGGAGAAAACTTTATCCTTTTCTTAAATATCTTTTGCATATTCCACCAAATTTTAATCCAAAAGGCTTTAACCATTTTACAAGTCCACCATATATGAAAATATGTTGCATCCTCACAACCTTGAGCCTTGGTGGAGCAGTGGGCTAATGCCTCCTTAAGTAACACCAGCTGCCTGCAATTAGTGCAGGTTCGCATCCCACCAGGCTCAAGGTTGACTCAGCCTTCCATCCTTCCGAGGTAGGTAAAATGAGGACCCAGATTGTTGGGGGCAATTAAGCTGACTTTGTAATAATGCCGCTTGGGGGTGTGTATGAAAGCCCTAATAAGCAGGCATATACATAGAATGAAGGCTACTGCTAAGCTTGTAAGCCGCCCTGAGTCTTCGGAGAAGGGCGGGATATAAATGGAATTAAAATAAATAAATAAATAAATAAACCACACCTCCAACATTTGGGCTGGCAGTTCGGATACATACTTGCTAATTTTTTAGGGTCTAAGTGCCACCTATAAAACATTTTATAAAAATTCTCTCTTTATAGAAGAATGGACTCTAAAAGTTTCTGACCTGGCGGAAATGGCAAAGATTTCGGCTTATTTGAAAGATCATTCGCAACAACGTTATATTATGGTGTGGAAAAAGTGGATTGATTATATCCAGAACAAATATGGGACTAAAAAGTTTCACTTAGCATTTGAATAAGGTTTTTTTAATGTGATATTAGTATTGCTTGTAGTCATTTCATATGAGCTAGAGCAGGGGTGTCAAACTCAATTTCATTGAGGGCCGCATCAGCATTGCGGTTGCCCTCAGGGGGCCGGGTGGGTATGGCCAGGGTGGGCGTGGCATACTGGGTGGGCGTGGCTAGAGTGCGTATGGTCTACTGGGTGGGCGTGGCCAGCTCTACATCATTCGCATCAAGGGTGCCTATGGGGGCCTGGGCAGGAGTGGGACAGATCTGGGGGTCTCTGGCAGAAGGAGGGTCTCTGGGCCAGGGCCAAGGCAGTGGGGGCCGTTCCCTCACTGTTTCCAGGATGGTTTCGCGGGCCACTTGAAACCACTTCACGGGCCGGGTCCGGCCCCCGGGCCTTGTGTTTGACATGTCTGAGCTAGAGTGCGATAGACTTAATAGTTTATTGTTGTTAGCATATGGTTGTTTATGATTGCTTCTTGCTTTTATACCTTGTATTTAGCTCTGGGAAGTCGGGGAGGGGGGAAGGGGGGAGGGTTAGGGAGGGTTAGGAAGGGGTGGGCGGAGGTAGGGGGGGAGGGATTGTTAAAGATAAAATGTATTGTAAAACTTTTCAATAAAAAAAAATTCTCTCTTAAGTTTTGGGCCTGTGTAAATTTTACATTTCTAACCCAGATCTTTTCCCAAGTGTCCATTGTTATAACTTCTTGAAAATTCTGGGCCCACTTTATCATACAATCTTTAACAAGTTCCGTTTCTGAGTCAATTTCTATCAATGCATTATATATCCTTTTAATATGTGCTTGACCTTGATCTCTAATTTGTTTTACCAAATTTTCATCAGTCATCGAAAAGCCAGCTTTCTGGTCCTCTTTCCATCTTGCCTGTAATTGCCCATACTGAAACCAAGTTTGTACAATCTTTTCTTCTTTTAAAATATTATATGGCTTTAATTGCCATACATTCCTTTCTAGACTTAAAATTTCCTTATATGTAGTCTCATCCTGTTTGAATCCCACATTTATATTTTCTATTGCATGTTTAGGTATTGCCCAAATTGGTATCTTATAATTTAACTTATGTCTATACTTTTTCCAAACTCGCAACAGAGCATACCTTAAAATATGTATCTTAAACACATTATCCACCTTCTTATCATACAATAAATATGCATGCCAACCAAATAACAAATCATAACCCTCAAGATTTAAATTTGTGTTAAATTAAATTTAAATTTGTGTTAAATTAAACCAGTCACTTATCGATGACAAAGCAGCAGCCTCATAATATAATTTAAAATTAGGCATTTTAAGACCACCTCTTTCACGCGTATCTTGCATTATCTTAAATTTAACTCGTGGCTTTTTCCCTGCCCAAACAAATTTATTAATTCCTTTTTGCCATTCCTCCAGATTTAAATCCTTTTTAAGTATAGGTATCATTTGAAACAAAAACAAAAATTTTGGCAAAACATCATCTTCACTGCTGCAATTCTTCCCAACAAAGACAATTGTAATTTTTTCCAACTATCTAATTCTTTTTGTATTTTTCCCCATAACATTTCATAATTATTTTTATATAATTTCACATTTGAGGCTGACAGATATATCCCCAAATATTTACCGTATATACTTGAGTATAAGCCGACTCGAGCATAAACCGAGATCCCCAATTTCACCCCCAAAAACTGGAAAAAGTTATTGACTCGAGTATAAGCCGATCCGCCGTTCTGCAAGCCTCCGCCGCTGGCGGAGGCTGGATCCGCGCTCTGCAAGCCTCCGCCGCTGGCGGAGGCTGGATCCGCGCTCTGCAAGCCTCTGCCGCCAGCAGAGGCTCGATCCGCCATTTTGCAAGCCTGAATACACAGGAATACCCTGTGTGGCCGCGGCTCTCGGGGAAGCCCTGGCTGTCCGCTTCCTCGCTCCACGCTGCCATTCGGGGCCCGCGCGTTCCCCGGGCAAATCGCGGCGCCCAGCAGGTGAGGAAACACGCCTGCTCCAGTCGCCCCCCCTTCCCTCAGGAGACGCGAAGCAAGTGACCGCCCGGAGCTTACCGAGGACTTGCGCGCGGCCGAGGCTTCGGTGCTTCCAGGATCGCGCGCACCTCTCCCAAGCCGCCGCCGTCCGGAGACCTGCCGAAGTTTGGGGAGGTTTGGGGAGGTGCGCGCGCACCTCCCCAAACCTCCCCAAACGTCGGCAGGTCTCCGGACCTCCGCGCCCTGCCTGCCTGCTTCTTTCCGCTGCAGGGCACGGAAGTCCGGAGACCTGCCGACGTTTGGGGAGGTTTGGGGAGGTGCGCGCGCACCTCCCCAAACCTCCCCAAACTTCGGCAGGTCTCCGGACGGCGGCGGCTTGGGAGAGGTGCGCGCGATCCCGGAAGCACCAAAGCCTCGGCCGCGCACAAGTCCTCGGTAAGTTTTTTTGTTGACTGGAGTATAAGCCGAAGTGGAATTTTTCAGCCCAAAAAGTGGGCTGAAAAATTCGGCTTATACTCAAGTATATACGGTAATCTTTTTAACTATTTCAAATCCCATTAGCTCTTCTAGAGCAGCCTTTTGTGCTACAGTCATATTCTTAGACAAAATTTTAGTTTTTTGTGTGTTTATCTTAAATCCAGAAACTTTCCCATATAACATTATCTCCATCAATTCTACAACTGAGTAATCCAGCTGAGTTACTGTAATAACCAGGTCATCCGCAAGCGCCCTCAATCTGTATTCCTGATCTCTTATTTGAACTCCCCTAATTTTATTTGGCGGGTCGAATCCCGAGTGCCGCGTAACAGAGTGAGCGCCTGTTACTCGTCCCAGCTTCTGCCAACCTAGCAGTTCGAAAGCACGTAAAAATGCAAGTAGAAAAATAGGGACCACTACGGTGGGAAGGTAACAGCGTTCCGTGTGCCTTTGGCATCTAGTCATGCCGGCCACATGACCACGGAGACGTCCTCGGACAAGCGCTGGCTCTTCGGCTTTGAAACGGAGATGAGCACCGGCCCCTAGAGTCGGAAACGACTAGCACACATGTGCGGGGGAACCTTTACCTTTACCTTTAATTTTATTTGAAGCTCGTATTTTAATCAGTAATATTTCCAATGTTAAAACAAACAATAAGGGTGACAGCGGACACCCCTGTCTTGTACCCTTTTCAATATTGCATGATTCTGTCAAACTGTTATTTACTATTATACGAGCTGTTTGCTTCTGATATATTGCCCTAATAGGTTGTCTTCCTTTCCCACTCTTAAGACCCAGCTAACTTTTGCCTACGTGTTTCACTTAACATCCTTTCTTTGTGCTCTCCTTTCCTGGTTCTCATCTTCTCCATTCACCTAGTAAATTTCCACTGCAGCATATTCAGTTTTAAATTTCTCTTTCAATATTAAAATTTGAATACCTTTCATTGACTTCTATCAGTTTATGACAGAACGTATTGTGTTGATCAATCTATGTTTTTTTAAAAAAATGTCCCATGTGTAGTCTGCTACTAATAAGATATTTTTTTCAAGTTGAAAAATCTGAATAGAATAGAATAGAATAGAATAGAATAGAATAGAATAGAATAGAATAGAATAGAATAGAATAGAATAGAATAGAACTGGAATGGACCTTGGAGGTCTTCTATTCCAGCCCCCCACCCCACTCAAGCAGGAGAACCTATAGGGGTAGGCAACCTTGGCTCTTTTATGACTTGTAGACTTCAACTCCCAGAATTCCTGAGCCAGCATGGGAGTTGAAGTCCACGAGTCATAAAAGAGCCAAGGTTGCCTACCCCTGACCTATACCATCTTAGACACAAGTGACTGTCCAGTCTCTTCTTAAATTTTTTTTTAAAAGTTTTTATTGATTTTTAATACAATTCAAAAGTACTTATTCAACAAATGTGTTGTCTGAGTATATCATTCACTAGTACGAATTGAATTCCTAATCCCTTATTCTTTTCTCCAGCCATTGATAAAATAAGTCCCAAGTTTGAAAATATTCTGTTTCTTCTTTTTCTTTTAATCTCAGAGTAAGTCTGTTCATTTCTGCACAATCTAGTACTTTTTTAATTATTTCTTCCTCTGGTGGTATTTCTTCATTTTTCCAATATTGTGTGAATATGATTCTTGCCGCTGTTATCACATGTAAAATCAAGTATATACTTTGTTTGTCAAGGTTTTCTGACATTATACCTAATAAAAAAGTTCAGGTTTAAAAACTACATGTTTTCCCAACATCTTTTCTAGCCAAGTATGATTTTTTGTCCAGTACCTCTTTGCTTTAACACATGTCTACCATATATGATAATATGTACCTGACTTGTAATTACATTTCCAACATCTATCTGACATATTTTTAAACATTTTTGCTAATCCTGCTGGTGGCAAGTGCCATCTATAAAACATTTTATAGAAGTTTTCTTTGTAAGAGGTTGACATTGTCAATTTATAATTTCTTTCCCATACGTTTTGCCATTTCTCTAAATCTATATTGTATCCAAAATTCTTTGCCGCAAGTCTCCATCTTGCGGACAAAATCTCTCAGATTCGGGCCGGTCTGGACTCTGACTGGGCAGAGACTGACGGGGAGGAATTGAGCGGTCTTGAGAACGTTATTTGGAGTGAGTTCGATCCTGTGACCCCGGATGAGGTGGACAGGACCATGAGGAGACTGAGTTCCACCACGTGTTTATTGGACCCGTGCCCCTCCTGTCTGGTGTATTCAGCTCGGGAGGAGACACAAGGCTGGTTCCAGGCTGTAATAACTGCTTCTTTGAGAGAGGGTACCTTCCCTACCGCCTTGAAGGAGGCAGTGGTGAGGCCCCTTCTCAAGAAGCCTGCTCTGGACCCGGCTATTTTGAATAACTATCGTCCGGTCTCCAACCTTCGCTTTTTAGCGAAGGTTGTTGAGAGCGTGGTGGCGCATCAGCTCCCTTTGTTCCTGGAGGAAACTGATTATCTCGACCCGTACTAATCGGGCTTTAGGCCTGGGTACAGCACGGAGACGGCATTGGTCGCACTGGTGAATGATCTCTGGCGGGCTCGGGACAGGGGTTGTTCCTCCGTCCTAGTCTTGTTAGATCTCTCAGCGGCTTTTGATACCATCGACCATGGTATCCTACTGTGGCGTCTCAGGGGGTTGGGAGTGGGGGGCACTGTTTTACAGTGGTTCTCCTCCTACCTCCTGGGCCGCTCACAGTCAGTGTTGACGGGAGGGCAGAGATCCGCCCCAAGGCCTCTTGTTTGTGGAGTTCCTCAGGGGTCGGTTCTCTCTCCCCTCTTGTTCAACATCTATATGAAGCCGCTGGGCGAGATCATTCGTGGTTTCGGGGTGGGGTATCATCAGTACACTGATGATACCCAGCCTTTTCTTTCCACCCCGAACCAGCCCAGTGATGCCCTCGACGTGATGTCCCGTTGCCTGGAGGCGGTCTG
Source organism: Vipera ursinii (assembly GCF_947247035.1). NCBI lineage: Eukaryota > Metazoa > Chordata > Lepidosauria > Squamata > Viperidae > Vipera > Vipera ursinii. The sequence continues at coordinate 41,026,147 of NC_139522.1, forward strand.
GGTTTGGATGGGGAGGAACAGGCTTCGACTCAATCCCGCCAAGACTGAGTGGCTGTGCATACCGGCATCTTGGGAGAACCAGTTTTGTCCATCGTTAACTATGGGGGGTGAGGTGTTACCCCCCGTTGATAGGGCTCGCAACTTGGGCGTCCTCCTGGATTCACGGCTCAGTTTGGAAGATCACATAGGAGCCGTGACCAGGGGGGCTTTTGCCCAGGTTCGCCTGGTGTGCCAGTTGCGGCCCTATCTGGACCGAGATGCCCTACGAACAGTCACTCATGCGCTTGTGACCTCCCGGTTAGACTTCCTAATGCTCTCTACATGGGGCTGCCCTTGAGGACCACTCGGAGGCTTCAGCTGGTGCAGAATGCAGCCGCGCGAGTTGTGATGAGAGTTTCCCGATACTCCCGTGTAACATCTCTTCTCCGTGAGCTGCATTGGCTTCCAGTTGCCCTCCGGGTGAGATTCAAGGTGCTGGTGATGACCTATAAAGCCCTAAATGGCATGGGTCCGGATTATCTTAGGGAGCACCTGCTGCCAGCATCAAATTCCCATCGTCCTGTGTGCTCCCATATGGAGGGCCTCCTTAGGGTGCCGCCGGTCAGGGAGTGCCGGCGGGTGATCCCCAGAGGGAGGGCATTCTCTGTGGGCGCGCCTGCCCTTTGGAATGATTTACCTGTGGAACTCCAGACCGCCCCCGATCTGCATTCGTTTCGCCAGGACCTGAAAACCTGGCTTTTCGATCTATCAGGCCTGGACTGAAGGGGTTTTAAGCTTTTTTAAACATTGTTTTAATTGTTTGGGCTATATTTAATTTAATTCATTTTAATTCTATTTTATCCTAATTTTATATTGTCTTTTATATGTTGCCCTTTAAACCGCCCTGAGTCCTTCGGGAATAGGGCGGTATAGAAAACTAATTAAATAAATAAATAAAATAGGTCAAGTTACATCAACAAGAATTCCCTCTCCAATTCCCTTAGTTATGATAGGTAAAGGTAAAGGTTCCCCCGCACATGCGTGCTAGTCATTTCCGACTCTAGAGGCCGGTGCTCATCTCCGTTTCAAAGCCGAAGAGCCAGCGCTTGTCCGAGGACGTCTCCGTGGTCATGTGGCCGGCATGACTAGATGCCAAAGGCGCACGGAACGCTGTTACCTTCCCACTGTAGTGATCCCTATTTTTCTACTTGCATTTTTACGTGCTTTCGAACTGCTAGGTTGGCAGAAGCTGGGACAAGTAACAGGCGCTCACTCTGTTACGTGGCACTCGTGATTCGACCCGCCAAACTGCCGACCTTCTGATCAACAAGCTCAGCGTCCTAACCCACTGAGCCACCGCGTCCCTTCTTAGTTATGATAGCATAGTCAAATTAATCAAATTAATACATTTCTAATTGTAACACAATCAGTTACAGCAATTTTCAATATATCTTCACATATACATATCCATGTCCTGTTTTTAAGTTTTACCTAATTGGAATAAGATATTCCAAACTAGCCTATAATATATAAAAGAGAACTTAATTTTCGGTAGCCCACATTTCCCCCATTCCATTATATAGTAGTTATCCTGTCTAAAATACATATATTGTTTATTTCAGTGCATTGTTATGTTATACAAATTTATTCTATAAGGTTTCTCACAATTGCCCCAGCATTACTCAGGAATTTAAAAGAGCCAAAAGAAACTCCTGAGCTGAGGTTTCAGCAAGCAAACAACTTTTATTTTGATCAAAATAGAGTTGGGTGGCCACATCTCTCTTTGTGGCTTGTAGAGAGATGAAGGCAACAACCAGGAAAGATGTCTTCCACCTTTTATACCCCTTCAGAACAAAGAGATCTGGTCTTGGTACTAGGAACCAAAAGGTACAGAAAAATAATTTCTAGATCATGACTCATACACAACAACCCAGGCTCCACCACAGCTCCTTTTCCCCCTCCCCTTACCATGCTTACCATGTAAGCAATCACCTGTACCTAAAGCACGAAACATTTGCTTTTATATAACTAATTACCCAATATAAAGCACCTACAAAGCTGCTTGCACATAAACAAAGATGATTACAAAGTATCACTACTAATATCAATATTGCTAACATCAACCTTAAGCATAATAAAATCCCTTCAGTTCTATTTAACATCTTAATAGTTCACCAATTATTGAGAAAATATCTTTTGTTGTCTCCTTCCAAATTCTGTAATATAAGTCAATTCTAATAGCTAACTTTCCTTTAAAAGTCTAAAAGTTAAGTATAAAATCAATACAGTATGTATCTTTTAAAGATTCCCCTTAGCCCATTAAGAAATTTTTTTAGCTCTATCATTACAACAAATATATTCTCTTTATCATCTTAGTAGTTCATCATTTTTTAAAATAATATCTTTTATTACCGGTATATCATTGCAAATTCTATAATATAATTCAGAGTTATGTTCTAATAGCTAATCTATTTCATTATATAGTACATACATATTCTGTTTGTCATCCTTACAGTTCATCTATAGTTAACAAAGTATGTTTTATTGTTTATAGCTAATTTTCATTCCCTTAAAAATCTAGATCCTAAATATAGACTCAGTTTATATCTTTTAACAGTTCTCCTTGGCCCGTTGAAAGAAAAAATTAAGCTTTATTATTGCAAATCCTAACACTTACAACAGAAAAAGAAGAAAAGTTCTTTCTCCCCCCCTTAAATCTAATTCTAGCTTTCTTCTTGTGCCAGGCAGGCTTCCATATCATTGCCTTTAGCTTCTCAAATGTGTCTCCCTTTCTTCCTACGCACGTTGTTTGAATCCAGGGAGACCATCCAGTTATCAATTTTTCATAGAGAGTGACCCCTTTGTAGTCATTAAATTTTCGTTCCAGTAAATCCAATCTCCATGTTTGGTGTAGTGCAGTTGTCATGAATTCAATCTGGTCTTCTTCTTCTTTCAAATCCATCTGTCTTAGGTAAGAAGTCATGTCTGGTGTTATAGTTATTGTTTGGTTGGTTGAAGTCTTGGTGTACTGTATTTAAAGGCCTTTGGCATCCTCCATCTTAGTATTGCTTTCTTCAGCTTCTGTTGCTTGTTGGTTTGTAGGTTTTATAGTTGAAATCAATGTTTGGGCATCAAGGCTCTCAGTAGATTGTACTTGTACGTTAAAGTCCCCTGTTTTGTTGTTAAATTCCTCATCCTCTGTTTGTTTTTGGATTGTCAGTTCATCAATTGAAGTAAGAGTCTCATTTGGTGAGTTTGTGCTGTCAGATTTGTCTTTAAGTCTGGCTTTTATTTCTGCAGTCATTGCCAAAACTGTATCAAGTATGAGTTTATAATCAAGTGGTGGAATATATTCTTCCATTTCTTTAGTATTTTACAGATAGGCCTTTAGTGGAGTCAATAAATGTCCACCTCCACTATTCCTAAAAGTTGTTTTCAGTGCCAGGTGTTCCCAATTTTTATCTTTAAAGATAAGGACAAATCTGTTAGAGCCAAATCTCAGAGTAAAAAAAAAGGTTTACTTGCTATACCAGGTTTCGCCACAAGATGTCCTTAAGAGCATGTACAATCCTTTTGCAAACTAATATAATATAAGTCTTTTATCCAATTAATTCATTTTTAGTAGTAAATAGGGTAGTAGGTCCCCATAAAATTAAGCAATAAAAACTTAGTGGCCCAAAAGTTTCAGAGGTAGAAATAAGGTTGCTTAGTTATTTAGCTTAGTCATTTGATTTCTTTTGAGGCTTTAAGGTTGTAAATCCCCAAGTAAGCAGTCACCGATCTTTCAAGAAGGGGGGGGGGAAGATTTTTCAAGAAAGTCCCACAGGAAAGTAATTAGGGAACTAAGAAGGGTAAGGTCTCACCCAAATCCTCCAGATTGATTCGTTGTGCTTGGTAGTAATTTTGGCTTTTGGCAGGGAACGACTTAGTGATCGGCCATGTTATTGGCCGATCTCTTCTTCGGGCCAGAGGAGTAACTCAAATGGACTCGCAGAGAGAGTCTCCTCATGGTGGTTGCCCCTCCAGGGTGACTTTTAACCCTTTGCAGGGTCCTCCGAGGCAGAAAGACCGGACGGCGGTGGGAGAGCTTCTCCTGGCACGTCCGCTAGCGTTGTGCGCGCAAACCATAAGCCTCAATTTTTTGTCTTCTTATCACCTCTATCAGTTCCATCATTGTTATTTTGTCATTTAACATAGTTTTAAAGTTTTCTGAGATTTTTGGTAATTTTTTTCCCATATATTGAATCATGTTCTCCAATGAAATTTCTTCTATATCATTCAGTTTCTCATACTATTCTTTAATTATATTTATTACTTCATTTTTAAATTGTAAACAGCCTTTTTCATCTGCTAAGTTATTTATCAATTTTTTCTTTTTCTGTTTTTTAAGTTTGTAAGCTAACCATTTTCCTGGTTTATTTGCATTTTCAAAAAAGTTGTTTTGCTCTTTTAATTTGCTGTGCCAGTTTTTCTGATTCTATTTAATTTATGTTTTATTATTTCCATTTGTCTTTTCAGTATTTTCTTTTGTGGATTTATTTGTAATTCTAATTCTAATTTTTTAAATTCTTCCCTTAACAGTATATATTGTTGTCTTTTTTCTTTGGTTTTTCCCGCCATGTATCTTATAGCTATATCTCTAAAGCAGATATGTCAAACTCGCGACGTCACATGACGTCGCATGACGTATTGGAGCTTTTTCCCCATTGCCAGCAATGGGGTGGGTGCAGTTTCTTTGTGACGCGTCTGGCCTGTGGGCTGGCAGTTAGACACCCCTTTGTTTTTTTCGCCATGTATGTTATAGCTATACCTCTAAAGTATGCTTTGGCTGTATCCCATACATTTTGTAATGTATCTTTTTTATTTTATTTTTAAAAAAGCTCCATTTCTTTTGTTGCTAATTCTATAAATTCTTTCTCTTTTAATATGAATTGGCTCAAGGTCCACCTTAGGTTTTTTTTGTATTCCTTTCCACGTCATTTTTAAAGGATTATGGTCTGCCCAAGTGCCTAATTCTATCTCAATCTCCTGCATTTTGGTTCTTAATTCAGGCATCATCCAAATCACGTCAGTTCTGGACCAAGATTTATGGCTATTCGAGTAAAATGTATATTGTAATTTTTCTGGATTGGTTTCTCTCCAAGTATCTTGTACACCAATTTCCTCTATCATATTGAAAAAAGTCTTAGGTAATCTTTTTCTTCCTCATTTTCCTGTTTTGCTACTTTTATAGTCTAATGTCCCATCTACTATTGTATTAAAATCCCCTACTAGGCAAATGTTTTTCCTATTTGTTTGGTCCATATATTACTACCAAAAGTATCTGTTTTTGATGTAAAAATATTTCTACCATCACAATTTTTCCTTCTTCATCTGAATAAATCATTTTAGAATCTATTGTCTCTTTAACATATACAGCTACTCCTCTTTTTTGTGCTGATGCATAATAGTTTCCCAATATTTGGGTATTCCAAAAGTTTATAATATTGTTTTTTTATATGTGTCTCTTGCAGACAAATTATATCATTATTTAATTTCTGCATTTTTTAAAGATTCTGTTCCTCTTTGATGGGGAATTTAGTCCGTTTATATTCACTGAAAAAAATCCATTTTCCTTCTCTATTTTATTTACTTATATTTAAGTCTTGTCGATCTCATAGTCCTCTTCTCTCTTGCCATTCCCTCACCCTCTTGATCTGGTTTGTCTTTCTCTTCTTCTGTTTGTGTAATTGTTTCCTCTGTTGTTTGTTCTGTCTGTTTCTGGCCTTTTCTATCCTCTTGATGTTGTACTCTTTCATCCAGGAATGTTGTGTTTCTTTCGTTGAAATCTTCTGCCTTCCAAACTGAATCCAATTTATATATTATATTGTTCCAGTTGATTAAGGTCACTTCTGGCATTAACCATCTAAAGTTTAGACCTTTTGCAATTAACTTTGTAGTCAAAAAGTGATATTGTTTTTGGGTGTCCCTTATTCTGTTAGGAATCTGCTTCAACACCACAATTTCTTTGTTTTTATATTGTAATGGGTCATCCCTAACTCTTCTCAGTATCTCATATCTTATTGTTTTCTTTACAAATCATACATGAACTTCTCTAGGCAATTTGTGTTTCCTCGTATAGCTTGAATTCATTTGAAATATTTCATCCATTTCCATCTGTATCTCCGCTCTATCTGTTTTTAGAGCCTCCACCAGTAGATTGATAATCAGTTCTGCTATATCTTCCTCTTTATCTTCAGGTATATTTTGGAATCTTAAATAGGGTACAGCTTTCTCCATTTCCAAGGCTGTAACTGCTCATTCTAAGCTTTGATTTGCTTGTTCTAGCCTTTCATTTTCTTCCATTAATGCCTCCATTTTTTATCAATTTCTTCTGATTTATCTTCTATTTTCTGAATTCTTTGTTCATTTTTGGCAATCATTTGTTGATGGGCATCAAATTGTGTCTTTATGTCAAGCATTTTCTCATTTTGCTTATCTAAGTTACTTTTTGTCTCTTCATGATTTTTCTGCATTGTTTCTTGAATTACTGTAGTGTGGCTTGCATCTCTTTTTGAAAGCTGTTTTTTTCCTCATTGTAACATTGTTTCAATAGAACCCTGACTTGCTGGGCTAGATATTCCAGACGGGGGTGTAGAAGAGGGTTTTTTTGTGATTTTAGTAAAATTTGGTGCAGTCATTTTTCAATTGAGCAGGTTTTGTAAATCCACAAAGAGAAAAGGAAGAAGTAAAGAAAAGCCAACTGCCTTAGGCTATTAATCCAACCGTGAAACAAGCCAACTGCTTTAGGCTAATCCAAATGTTCCAGTTAGTTTAAAGATGTAAAAAGTCCTCTATTTCCAACTAGTTTCTATTATGGTTATATCCAGGGTCAAAAGATATGATTGTAAAAAGTCTTTTCTAGCATAGAGTCACATAAAGTTCTTTTTGTTTATAGCAGGTGTTAATTCAAGGTCAGCAATTTCTCCAGTTGTTTTAGTGTTGTTGTAGTATCTCCTCTCACCACTAGATGTCCTTATTTACTGTATTGTCTATATCAGGGGTAGGCAACCCTGGCTCTTATATGACTCGTGCTGGCTCAGGAATTCTTGAAGTTGAAGTCCACGAGTCATAAAAGAGACAAGGTTGTCTACCCCTGGTCTATATCCAGGTTTTAAAAAATTCTTTTTAAAAATGCTTTTGCACAGAAAATAAATGAAAAAAAATTCCCACATCATGAAGGTTAGCCAAATTTTCTTTAAATCAGTCCCAGTTTCATTTTTGTATATTTTTTTGTATTCCTTAATTTCATACCCCCATTTAAAAAAATTTGCCGCTTTTGCCTCCCTTCTTCCTGGGGACTTTGCTTTGAAAATTTATCCAATCAGAGGATTTTTATTTCTAAGTCCACAGGGAAGAGAAATAAACAGTCTCACCCAGATCTCAGCACATTATTGACAATCAGCTGTTCGGCGGCATGCCGCAGCTCTTTACTTTTTTCCCGGTTGTCTATGACTTGAGCTGCCTGTGCATTTGTAGAGGTTCCTCGGTTTGTTTGGGCCGACCGCCATTGGCTCCAAGCTGCCAAGGCTTCACTTCCTCTTTGTTGCCTCTCCAGGGCAACTTTCCGACCCCTTGGGGTCTCCAGATGGAGCAAAATCGGACTAGGAAACCGGAGCCCTGATTTCTTTTGCCCATCTCGTCATGACACCAAACTGGATCTGGAGCACCCACGATTTCTGAAGGCAAGCTGTTCCACTGGTTAATTGTCCTCACTGTTAGGAAGTTTCTCCTTAATTCTAGGTTGCTTCTCTCTTTGATGAGTTTCCAAACATGGTTTCTTGTCTTGCCCTCTGGTGCTTTGGAGAATAGTTTGACTCCCTCTTCTTTGTGGCAGCCCCTCAAATACTGGAATACTGCTATTATGTCGCCCCTGTTTCTTTTTTTCTTTAGACTAGCCAAACCCGAGTCCTGCAGCCGTTCTTCATATGTTTTGGTCTCCAGGCCTTGGATTATCTTAGTTGCTCTTCTCTGAATTTTTTCCAAAGCCTCAACATCTTATTTGTAGTATGGTGACCAAAATTGGTTGCAGTATTCCTGGTGTGGTCTTACTAGGGTTTTATAAAGCAGTACTAATACTTCACATGATCTTGATTCTATGGCTCTGTTTATACAACCCAGGATTGTATTAGCTTTTTTGGCTCCTGCTGCACACTGCTGGCTCATAGTCAAGTGATTGTCCACTAGGACTCCAAGGTCCCTCTCACAGTTACGGTTTTTAAGCCAAGTCTTGCCTAATCTGTACTTAAACCTTTAATTATTCCTGTCTAAATGTAAAACTTTGCTTTTCTCCATGTTAAAACTCATTTTGTTGGATAATTTTAATTTAATTTAATTTTATTGAATTTATATACCGCCCTTTCCCGAAGGACTCAGGGCGGTTTACAGGGTATATAAAAAAAATCAATACAGGGACTTCCGGTGGCGCCGCGACGCTGAAGACAGCCATCTCCGGGCTGTCCGCTCCGCGGCTTTGTTTGAACTGCTGAAAACAGCGCCGATCAGCTGTTTTAGTGGTTCGGAAGCCCCCTCCTCGGGAGAAGAGGAGGGGGTGAGGCCCCAGGTAGGGGTTGAGCTCTCCGGGGCCGCCTGAGCTTTTAGATCGGGCGGCTGAAGGATCGAGCCCCCCCGAAGCCTGGGTTTGCTCCGGGCTGCGCAGCGCTTCTGCTCCGTGCTTTTGGCAGCAGAACCAAGCGTTAGCAACCACCCCTGCCAGAAGGAAAGACTTTCGAGTGTGAAGAGGCAGGCAGAGCGATACAGGATGTCAAGGTGAAGTGGATTTTTGTTCTCTAGTTCAATGGGCTTTATGGACTTTAAAAGTGAAAGTGCGTAGCAAGTGAAAGTGGGGAAAGATGGCGACTAAAACTTCTAAAGTTCTCCGGAGTGCGGGGGCTTCCCCGGTGCAACAGTCCTCGCTGCAAGCCTTACTTCCTCCTGCACCTGCTCCGGCACTGACGGTTAAGGACTTACAGGATGCTTTGGAAAAGCACTCACAACAAATAGCAGATATTATAGATGAAAAGATGGAAAAGCTGGAGGAGAAGATGGAAAAGCTGGAAGAGAAGATGGAAGAGAAGTTTACAGCAATGAGGGCAGACATCTTGCCTGCACTTGAAGGTGTGGCTTTATGTATTCAATGCTTGAATGAAAAAATGGAAGATCTTAGCCAAAAGAATTCCAGACTAGAAGCAAAAGTCTTAGAGAATGAAAATATGATGGATAAAATGGATGGGGACTTGACTCTGGTCCAGTACCACCAGATGGAGTTTGCTATCAGAATTAGAGGCTTAAAAGAGAATCCTAAAGAAGATTTAAAGCAGATAGTCTCCGAGGCTTTGGAAGTGGTACTGGGACAGCCAGCAGCTGAAATTGAGGGAAATGTAGACAAAATCTTTTGTGTGAATTCATGGATTGCAAGGCAGAGGAAGCTACCTAGAGATGTGGTGGTTTATTTCACAAAGAGAGCAATCAGGAATGAAGTTATCCAAGTTTCTTATGATACTATGCTTGTGGTTGCTGAGCAAGAAGTTTTGGTTTTAAAAGAGATTCCTCCAAGAATTTTAAGGAGAAGGAAAGATTTTGCTTTTCTGGCACAGGAACTTAAGAAACATGACATCAAGTTTAGATGGGAGATACCAGTGGGCATGGTGGTGATGCATGAAGGCACGAGACACCGTTTGGTCACAGTGATCCAGGCACGTGATTTTTATAGCAAAGTTCTAAAAGCAACCCCTCTATCACTTTTGGAATCTGCAAAGAAAAATGGCGAGGGAAAGCCTCAAGGTGCTGAAGGAACACAGACAGATGAGAAAGATATTGGAGGGGATCAAATTACAGTTTCATCGGAAGATGCCAGAGAGCAGAGGATGACGCGTGCCGCCTCGAGACGAGTGAGACAAGAGCAAGAGCAAGACCAGCAGAAAGTTAAGGAACCTTCAAAGCGTACCTATAGCGAAGCTGTGCGAGGGGTGCAGCCTAAGGAAGTTAAGGGACTCCTAACAGGCGTGTTCCAGAAGCTTCAGGACGCCAAGGATGGCGACTAAGTTCTTAACTTGGAATGTCAATGGTTTAAATTCACCACAGAAGAGAAAGAAAGTTTTTCAATACTTAAAACAATTTAAGACTGATGTTATTTGCTTGCAAGAAACACATATTATGGTTATGGACCAAAAGTACCTATTGAACTTAAGTTGGGTACGCAATTTATTGCCTCTGCAATGAATAAGAAAAATGGAGTGGTTATTTATGTCAAGAATACTGTGACAGCGGAACTAATAGAAGCAGATAAACAAGGAAGATACGTTATGATAGATCTGCTGTTAGAAGGCAAAAAAACGCTTTTGGTTGGACTGTATGCTCCTAATCAACAACAAGCTGACTTTTATAGTTCACTACACAGTAAGATTACCCAGATGGATTATAAATCTTTTATTTTTATGGGAGATTGGAACGGCGTCTTGGATGTACAACTGGACAAGTGTGGTTCTTTTAAACATGCTCCGAGCCACGCTAGATTGCCTAAATCTTTTTTTGAAATGAAGGATGATTTGGAATTGCGAGACATTTGGAGAGAAACACACCTACATGAAAAGGATTACACTTTTTTTTCTGATAGACACCAATCTTTTTCCAGGATTGATTTTATATTACTGACTAATGATTTTTTTTCTAGGATTAAGAAGATAAAGATTTGTCCAAGAACTATATCTGACCATAGTCCAGTCTGGTTAGAGATTAATAAGGATAATAGAGATAGGCGCTCTTGGCGCTTAAATAAGAACTTGTTTAGAAATCAGAGTAATGTGGAAGAATGTAAAAAACAGATGAAGGACTTTTTTGAAATTAATATGAACAAGGATACTTCTATGGACATGGTTTGGGACGCTAGTAAAGCTTATATGAGAGGGGTGTTAATATATATGAATAATAAATACAGACGTAACTTGGAAGTTAGGAGGAAAGAATTGGAGAATGAAATTAGGGAAAAAGAAAAGGCCCTATTTTTGAATCCATCGGATGTGAAGATCAAAGAGGTTATTAATTTGTTAAGAGGACAATTTGATAAGCTGATGGCTGATCAGGTGGCAACTAACTTACGGTTTGCTAGACATAACACTTTTTGCAATGCCAATAAACCAGGTAGATGGTTAGCCTACAGGTTAAGGAAAAAGCAAAGGGCTTCTAACATAGATAAAATAGAACATAAAGGTAAGGTTGTGTATCAACAGGACCTTATTAAGGAAGCCTTTGTGGACTTTTATTCTAAATTATATGCTAAAGATAAGATTAATGAAGCAGATATTGACGTATATCTGAAGAATGCCAACATCCCGGTTCTTACACAAGAACAAAAGGAAGAGATTAATCAATTGATAACAGAAGAAGAAATTCTTTTAGCAATTAAGCAATTGAAGGTGGATAAAGCACCAGGCACGGATGGACTGACTGCGGTCTATTACAAAAATCTACAATCGGAGGTGATAAAGCCATTAAGGGAATTGTTTCAGACAATTCAAAGGGGAGGAAGGGTGCCTCCGTCTTGGAGAACTGCTTTTATTTCCCTGATTCCGAAGGAAGATCAGGATGTTACTCAAGTAAGAAATTACAGACCAATATCACTTTTGAATACGGAATACAAGATATTTGCTAAGGTTTTAGCTAACAGATTGATGAGGGTTTTGCAACAGATGATTCATAGGGACCAAACTGGGTTTATTAGTGGTAGACAAATGAAAAATAATGTGAGGCATATAGTAGACTTGGTGGAGTTTTTGGAAAGGAACAACCAGATCCCTGCGGCGTTGATCTTTTTAGATGCTGAAAAAGCTTTTGATCAACTGGATTGGCAATTTTTGATGAAAGTTTTAGATAAAATGAATTTTGGGGATAAATTTTTACAACCAATTAGGGCATTATATCAAAAACAAACTGCCCGAATAATAGTAAATAATAGTTTGACTGAAATATGCAATATTGAAAAGGGCACAAGACAAGGGTGTCCGTTATCACCTTTATTATTTGTTTTAACATTGGAGATATTATTGATTAAAATACGGAATTCAAAAAAAATTAAGGGTATTCAAATTAGAGATCAGGATTATAGACTGAGGGCGTTCGCAGACAATCTGGTTGTTACGGTGACCCAGCAAGAAAATTCTGTTGTGGACCTGATGGAGATAATAATGCAATATTGGAAGGTTTCTGGATTTAAGGTTAATGTACAAAAAACTAAAATATTAGCCAAAAATATGACAGCATCGCAAAAGGCCCTTTTAGAAGGGTTAACTGGATTCGAGATTGTTAAAAGGGTTAAATATTTGGGGGTGTATTTGTCACCCTCAAATGCAAAGTTATATAAAAATAATTATGAAAAGCTATGGGGAAAAATTCAAAAAGAATTGGAGAGTTGGGAAAAATTGCAATTGTCTTTACTGGGAAGAATTGCAGCAGTGAAAATGAATGTCTTGCCTAAATTTCTATTTTTATTTCAAATGATACCTATTCTTAAAAAAGATTCAAATTTGGAGGAATGGCAACGGGGTATCAATAAATTTGTATGGGCAGGGAAAAGGCCACGAGTTAAACTTAAGATTATGCAGGATACGTGTGAAAGAGGTGGTCTTAAAATGCCCAACTTTAAATTATATTATGAAGCTGCTGCGTTGTCAGTGATAAGTGATTGGATTAATTTGACACAAGGGAGATTATTAAATCTTGAGGGCCACGATTTGTTATTTAGCTGGCATGCATATTTATTGTATGATAAGAAGGTAGATAATGTGTTTAAAGTGCATATTTTAAGACAGGCATTGCTGAGAGTTTGGAAAAAGTATAGACATAAGTTAAACTACAAGATACCTTTGTGGGCCATTCCGAAACATGCAATAGAAAACATAAATGTTGGCTTCAAACATGATGTGACTACGTACAAGGAGATCTTAAGTTTGGAGAGGAACGTATGGTGTTTGAAGCCGTATAACCTTCTACGAGATGAGAAGATTGTTCAAACTTGGTTTCAATATGGTCAATTACGGGCCAGGTGGAAAGAAGACCAGAAAATTGGTTTCTCAATGACTGATGAAAATTTGGTAAAGCAAATTAGAAATCAGGGTCCAGCACATATCAAACGGATATATCTTGCATTGATAGAAATTGACTCAGAAACAGAACTTGTTAAAGATTGTATGATAAAGTGGGCTCAGAATATTCAAGAAGTTATCACAATGGACACTTGGGAAAAGATTTGGGTGAGGAACGTAAAATTTACACAAGCTCAAAACTTAAGAGAGAATTTTTACAAAATGTTTTATAGGTGGCATTTAGATCCTAAAAAGCTGGCAAGTATGTATCCGAACTATCAACCTAAATGTTGGAGATGTGGTGGCGAAGATGCAACGTATTTTCATACAGTATATGGTGGACCTGTAAAATGGTTATGGCTTTTTGGATTAAAATCTGGTGGAATATGCAGAAGATATTTAAGCAAAGGATAAAGTTTTGTCCGCAATTGTTCTTATTGGGCATAATTACAGATACTACTGTTGTGGACACCAAGTTGATGTTGAACCTAATTACAGCAGCAAGACTTTTAGTAGGTCAATACTGGAAGAAGGAGGAACTCCCTACTATAGAAGAATGGACTTTAAAAGTTTCTGACCTGGCGGAAATGGCAAAGATTTCGGCTTATTTGAAAGATCATTCGCAACAACGTTATATTATGGAGTGGAAAAAGTGGATTGATTATATCCAGAACAAATATGGGACTAAAAAGTTTCATTTAGCATTTGAATAAGTTTTTTTTCTTTTTTTTTATGTGATATTAGTATTGCTTGTAGTCATTTCATATGAGCTAGAGTGCGATAGACTTAATAGTTTATTGTTGTTAGCATATGGTTGTTTATGATTGTTTTTTGCTTTTATACCTTGTATTTAGCTCTGGGAAGTCGGGCAGGGGGGAGGGGGGAAGGGGGGGAGGGTTAGGGAGGGTTAGGAAGGGGTGGGCGGAGGGAGGGGGGGATTGTTAAAGATAAAATGTATTGTAAAACTTTTCAATAAAAAAAATCAATACAAAAATTAAGAGCAATTTAAAAAGATTAAACTAAGTCCCTGAAAAAAATATAAAACCCCAGTTAAAACCCCCAATTAAAACTCAGCCTGGGCCGGAAAGCTCGAAGAGCCAGGTCTTCAGGTCTCGGCGAAATGATCGAAGGTCAGGGGCAGTCCTAATCTCCACGGGCAGCTGGTTCCAAAGGGCAGGTGCCCCCACCGAGAAGGCCCTCCCCCTGGGTGTCATCCGCCGGCATTCTTTGACCGGCGGCACCCTGAGAAGGCCCTCCCTGTGGGAGCGCACAGGACGAAGGGAGCTTGATGCCGGCAGCAGGTGTTCCCTCAAATATCCCAGACCCTCGCCATTTAGGGCTTTATAGGTCATCACCAGCACCTTGAATCTCACCCGGAGGGCAACTGGAAGCAAATGCAGCTCGCGGAGCAGAGGTGTTACATGGGAGTAACGGGAAACCCCCATCACAACTTGCGCGGCTGCATTTTCCACCAGCTGAAGTCTCCGAGTGGTCCTCAAGGGCAGCCCCATGTAGAGAGCGTTGCAGTAGTCTAAGCGGGAGGTCACGAGCACATGAGTGACTGTGTGTAGGGCATCTCGGTCCAGATAGGGTCGCAACTGGCGCACCAGGAGAACCTGGGCAACCCCCCCCTGGTCATGGCTCCTATATGGTCTTCAAAACTGAGCCGTGAATCCAGGAGGACACCCAAGTTGCGAGCCCTATCAACGGGGGGTAACACCTCACCCCCCATTGTTAATGATGGAATAGTTTGGTCAACCCGAGATGCCGGTATGCACAGCCACTCAGTCTTGGCAGGATTGAGACAAAGCCTGTTTCTCCCCATCCAAACCCGGACCGCCTCCAGGCAACGGGACATCACGGTGAGGGCATCACTGGGTTGATTTGGGGTGGAGAAAAAAAGTTGGGTATCATCAGCGTACTGATGATACCCCACCCCAAAACCACGAATGATCTCGCCCAGCGGCTTCATATAGATGTTGAACAGGAGGGGAGAGAGAACCGACCCCTGAGGGACTCCACAAACGAGAGGCCTCGGGGAAGATCTCTGCCCTCCCGTCAACACCGACTGCGAGCGGCCCAGGAGATAGGAGAACCACCGTAAAACGGTGCCTCCCACTCCCAACCCCCTGAGACGCCGCAGTAGGATACCATGGTCGATGGTATCAAAAGCCGCTGAGAGGTCTAATAGGACTAGGACAGAGGAACAACCCCTGTCCCGAGCCTGCCAGAGATCATTCACCAGCGCGACCAATGCCGTCTCCGTGCTGTGCCCGGGCCTGAAACCCGATTGGTACGGGTCGAGATAATCAGTTTCCTCCAGGAACAGGGGAAGCTGATGCGCCACCACACTCTCAACAACCTTCGCCAGAAAGCGAAGGTTGGAGACCGGACGATAGTTGTTTAAAACAGCCGGGTCCAGGGCAGGCTTCTTGAGGAGGGGTCTCACCACCGCCTCCTTCAAGGGGGCAGGGAAGACACCCTCCTTCAGGGAAGCAGTTATTACTGCCTGGAACCAACCTCGTGTCTCCTCCCGGGCCGCAAAAACCAGCCAGGAGGGGCACAGGTCCAATAAACAGGTGGTGGAGCTCAGCCTCCCCATAATCCTGTCCACATCATCAGGGGAAGCAGGATTGAACTCAGTCCAGATAACATGCTCAAGATAGTCCGATTCCTCCACATCAGACTCTGCCCAGTCCGAGTCCAAACCGGTCCGGATCTGAGCGATTTTGTCCGTCAGATGATGGCTAAACTCCTCGGCCCGACCCTGCAAGGGATCCTCCCTCACCTCCTGGTTAAGAAGGGAGTGAGTCACCCTAAACAGGGCGGCCGGGCGATTATCTGCGGACGCGATGAGGGCAGTGAAATAATTAGCCTTCGCTGTCCTCATTGCTGCAAGATAAGACCTTATGAAGGTTCTTAACTGCAATCGGTCAGATTCGGATCGGCTGGACCTCCAACCGCTCTCCAGACACCGTCTCCGACGCTTCATCTCCCGGAGCTCCACAGAAAACCAGCGAGCCCAACGGGATCTGTGCCGGGTCAGGGGTCGCAAGGGTACAACACGGTCGAGTGCCTCAGTGGCCGCCCTTTCCCAGGCAAACACCAGGACATCGACTGGGCTGTGAGTAAGGGTGATGGGTATAGACCCAAGCGCCCTCTGGAACCGTTCCGGGTCCATTAGGCGCCTGGGGCGGAACCACCTGGTCGGTTCCGCAGCCCAGCGGCGGGGGCTGGCATAACGGAAGACCAGCCGCAGGAGGTAATGATCTGACCATGACAGGGGGGCAATGGTTGGTGAACCCCCTCCCAGATCATCCAGCCACTGTCCAGATAGGAACACCAGGTCGAGAGTATAATCCCCCAAATGAGTCGGGCCCTCTATAACTTGGGTCAGGCCCATGGCTGTCATGGAGGCCATGAACTCCCGAGCTAACTCAGACGACCCTCCCAGTGAAGGCAGGTTGAAGTCACCCAGAACTATAAGCCTGGGGAACTCCACCGCCAACCCTGAGAGAGTGTCGAGCAGCTCGGGCAGGGCTGTTGCCACACAGCTGGGCGCCAGGTATGTGAGCAACAAGCCCAATTGAGCCCGAGGACCACATCTCAAGAGGAGGGATTCACTCCCGGCCATCTGGACTATGGTGGCCTCCCGCGGACATAAAGTCTCCCGGACAACCACCGCCACCCCACCGCCCCTGCCCTGAGCCCGTGGCTGGTGTAGCACCCGGAAACCTGGAGGGCATAACTCGGTCAGAGGCACCCCTCCCTCCGAGCCCAACCAAGTCTCTGTAATGCATGCCAGATCCGCGCATTCCTCCTCGATCAGATCGCGAACGAGGGGAGCCTTGTTAACGATGGATCTGGCGTTAAAATAAACCAGCCTAAGCTCAGGGACCTGATCACCCTCATCCCCGGGTAAGAGGGTGCTAACCGGAGGGTCAGAGCGCGCCACCACTCGAAGATAGCAAGGGCGCGATTGTTCTGTACCAGCCTGCTACCGGCCTTGCAGAAAAGGCAACCCCTTTACAGCCGGCAAGAGGCTGGAATACGTCTGCCAAATTTATTACAAAAACAAACAAGACACGAACCAAGATACCGGAGCTTTGAAACACTATCTGAGCGGTTGCTTTCAGCAAACCAGCCCTCCCCACACAAGTCCTTTATAAAGAGTTCAGGGCGTGGCTTCTCTCTCCCTCCTTCCGAGAAGCCCCATTGCCTTCCTCTGTTTACTCCTACTTGACTGCCTCCTGCGTCGGGCGTCCTTGAACAGGGCCAGCTGTGGGTCATCTTCATCCACGCTGTCAGGCTCACACAGCTGGGTCTCCACCAGGTAGGAGGGGCCTGGCTGGGGGCTCTGCGGAGCCTCAAAGCCATCATCAGCAAGTTCTTCAACACCCCCCTCCTCCCCCTCATCTGAGTCATCCGACCCAACTGCCGAACCCACAGGCTGACCCTGAATCACAACACTATCCCGCACCGCAGGGCCCTTCCCCCGGGTCTGCCGATCCGGATGCGGTCGAGATGGAAATTGTTCATGAAAAGCGGTCACCAACGCAGGGGCATGAACGGCGGTCGCGTCTTCCCAGGTGAAGTCCTCTGGTCCGTAACCTTTCCATTCAATCAGGTACTGGAAACGACCTTTCAGCCAACGGGAATCCCTGATGCTGGCAACCTCGTACTCGGGGGTGCTGCCTCCATCACGAGGTCCTGATGGGGGAGGTTCCGCTCAACGAAGTGGACAGGCCGGTTTGCTCGGGGACCAACAGAGACCGATGAAAGACTGGGTGCACGCGCAGGGAACGTGGCAGAGTTAAGCGATAGGCGACCGGATTGATGACAGCCTCGACTGGGAACGGTCCTAAATATCGGTGATCTAACTTTCTCACCGGCCGTGTTGACGGTAGGTTCCTGGTGGACAACCAGACCCGATCTCCCACCGATAGTGGAGGCGTATCCCGTCTTGACCGATCAGCAAACCTTTTGTAATCGGCCTTGGCCTTCTCTAACTGACGTCGCACCAATCGATGGATTGCCTGTAACTCTGCCACAAAGTCGTTCGCTGCCGGCTCCGGTGAGTCCACGGGAGAAAGGGGGAAAAACCGGGGGTGATATCCCACATTGGCCAAGAACGGTGTCATCTGTGTGGAGGTGTGCTGCGAATTGTTAAATGCAAACTCAGCTATGGCCAGATAGTCCACCCAATTGTTTTGCTGCAGATTGACGTAGCAGCGCAGATATTGTTCCAGGATACCGATGACCTTCTCGGTTCCCCCGTCAGTTTGAGGATGATGCGCGGATGAGAGGCAAATCTTGATATCCAATGCATGCATCAACTCCTGCCAAAAGCGGACTGTAAACTGGGCCCCCCTATCAGAGACGACTCTATCAGGGAGGCCGTGCAGCCGAAACACCTGCTGAATGAACATACGACTAGTGGCGCGGGCTGACGGTAAGCCGCGACAGGGGATGAAGTGCGCCATCTTGGTCAGCATGTCCACCACCACATACACTGTCGTAAAACCAGAGGATGGGGGTAAATCCGTCAGAAAGTCCATGGACACAGCCCCCCAGGGTCTTTTGGGTGTCGGCAAGGGCTGCAGTAATCCAGGCGGGGCCCCTGTCGCTGACTTGGCCTGCCTGCATGGGATGCAGGAAGTGACATAGGACTGGACGTCGTGTCGGACTCGGGGCCACCAGAAGGTACGGGAGACCAGGTTCAGGGTCTTGAACAGGCCAAAATGCCCCGCCGCCGGGTTATCGTGACACTGGCTGAGGATGAGTCCCCTGAGTGGCCCTCCCGGAACGTAGAGCCGGTCACGATAATACAAGAGTCCATCCATGACCGTCCAAGGAGAATCTGGCCCCACCTCCTCCTTCCGCTGAGCCACCCACACCTCTTGCTGCTGTGCCTCCCGGATCCGAGCCCGTATATCAACCGGCTCCCGCACCGCAGCAAAAGACTCGACGGGGATCACTGTCCTGGGCAGAAGCTTGTCTTCCACTTGGGAATATTCGGGCTTCCTGGACAGAGCATCCACTCTTTGATTGTGCCCGCTAGGTATGTACCGAACCCGGAAGTCAAACCTCGCAAAGAAAAGAGACCACCGGATCTGGCGTTGGTTCAAATTCCGAGCGGTCTGCAGGCTTTCCAAATTCTTATGGTCCGTCCGGACCTCGATTTGATGCCGCGCTCCCTCCAGATGATGCCTCCAGGCCTCGAATGCCGCTTTGATGGCCAGCAGCTCCTTCTCCCAGATTGTATAATTGCGCTCCGAAGGGTTCAGTTTTCGCGAATGGTACGTGCAAGGGAAGAGGGTACCGCTGGGCGTCGTTGCCTGGAGTAACACCGCCCCAATGGCAATGTCGGAGGCGTCCGCCTCCACAACAAACGGCCGTTGCGGGTCAGGATGCTTCAAGATGGGCTCCTTCATGAAAGCTTCCTTCAAAGTCTGGAAAGCTTGTTGTTCTGGAGCGTTCCACTGGAACCGAGTCTTCTTCTGCAGGAGCCGGGTGAGGGGGGCTGTCAAAGCAGCAAACCCAGGGATGAAAGTTCGGTAATAGTTGGCATATCCAAGAAGTCGCTGAACATCCTTCACGCGACGCGGGGGTTGCCAACTCTGCAAAGACTCAACCTTACTCGGCTCCATGGCGATGCCCTCAGGAGAAATGCGGTGACCCAGGAAATCGATGGTCACCCGGTAGAACTGGCACTTCTCCAACTTGGCAAACAGCCGATGTTCTCGGAGTCGCTGCAGGACCTGATGGAGATGCTGATGGTGTATAACATCAGGCAAGAGTGCTAGATGAGATCCGCTTTGCAGGATGAAGCAGGCAGATGCAAGCGCCAGTCAGCCTGAGCCATGCGCCAATCAGCTGGAGCCCTGAGCTGATCCTGGGCGCTCAGCAGAGCCCTGGCAACACCGCAGCTCCAGCTGACTGTCCCACATGCCTACACTTTTACACTTTTTTACAGTGCTTTTCAACCTGCCATACGTGTACTGCCTGCCAGGTGCCAATGTACCACCAGTGGTACGCGTAGCCCTGTACTAGGACACCTAGATTTCTCTCACAGTTGTTACTGTTGAGCTAGGTACCACCTATTCTATCAAAAACATTTCAGAAGCTGTAGAATGCAGCTTTCGAGATCTGCAAGTGGGCATCGCACACTGCCCAAAGGCTACCATACGAGGACAAATTATGCATTGTAAACATCGCTTGGAGGTGGGAGTTACTTCCAATGTAATTTACCAAATCCCCTGCATGGATTGTCCCTGTGACTGTGTAGGACAGATGGGGAGGAAGCTAACCACCAGATTGCAAGAACACAAGACCTGAAACCATTGTTAGCCTCACACTGTAATAAACAAGGACACACATTCAAGTTTGCAGCTACTAAGATTGTTGGATGAGCAGGCACAAAAACAGCCAGAGAAGTGATTGAAGCCTGGGAAACAGACCCTTGTCAGTTAACAAGAGTGCTGATTTACCACCAACATATCAAGTACTTAGAAGGTGGGGGCTGGGCAGCACAAACAGGCAACGTCTTAAAAGCCAGCCATCAACACACCCCAATTAGCATCTAGAAAGCCACATACAATAGGTACCATATAAATACCACACACAGAACAGCACACACACTGCTAGAGAGAGGTTCCCTGAAGATGGGCTCCAGCACAAGTCTGAAAGCTCAGAAGACAAAACCTCTGGTCTCTGTGACCGACCCAGATTAGATCCTGCATGGTTCAGTGGTTCTGAGATTATGTCTGTCAGTAAGTGTGCAGAGGTCTCCTTGAACTACAAGAAGTTGCACAGACAATGAAGGGTACTGAGAGCAGTAATAGTCACACAGTAACCACAAAAGACACTGAGTTGTGATAAACAGAAAAATATTTTACTTTGTGGTTGAAAAACAAAGCACGGTCAAAAATAAACAGTCCAGGTCATACACAATAGTAACAGTCCAAGTACTAATCCAAATACAAAGTCTTCTTACCGGTCCAGAGGTCAAAAACACAGTTGTTCAGGTTTAACACAGTAGTAAACCAACAATAGCAGTAACAGAGTGACTAACAGTGAAAAACAGCGAGAGCAGAGAGAGAGAAGCTACGTTCCTAGCTCCCTCTTATGGCCATGAGAACACTTACACACCCATCAGCCAATTAGCACCTCAAAGTCATAACATCATGGTTTATATATTTCCAACCCAACTATGTAGGCTATCACCATATGCGTAACAATGTCTGCTAGCTCCTTCAGAACCCTGGGATGTAATCCATCTGGTCCTGGCAATTTGAACTCATCTAGAGTGGACAGGTGTTCTCTTACCATTTTCTTACCTATTTTGACTTGCATTCCTATTCTCTCTCCTATGGCTTTTGTTAGGTTGGACTATATTTCCTTTTGCATGAAGACAGATGTAAAGAATGAAGTAAGCAGTTCCACTTTCTCCCTGCTACCTATCACCTCCTTGTGATCTTCTCCCATTAATGGACCAATCATTTCCTTGAATTTTTTCTCATTTCTTACATGTTGAAACTTTTAAAAAATTCTTTTTGACATTTGTTGCAAGTCTTAGTTCATTCTGAGCCTTAGCTTTCCTGACTTTGTCCTTGTAGATTCAGGCTATTTGCTGCTATTCTGTTTTAGTTATGTGCCACTCTTTCTATTTTTAATACTTGTCATTTTTGTCTCTCAGTTTATCAGAGAATTCTTTATGCAACCATGGTGGTTTCATCTGGAATCTCGTGTTTTTCTTTCTCTGTGGTATTGTGTAATATTGGGCTTCTATAACCTCATTTTTCAGAGTTTCCCAAGCATCTTGTTTTCCCCTGTAGGATTTCCATCCAAGGAATCCTTCCTAAACACTCTTGGTTTGTTAAAGTCAGCTCTCTTAAGAAGACCACAAAGATATGTTCATATTGTTTTTCCAAGCAACAATATGTAATTCGGGTGCTAAAAAAACCCCTGCGATCTTGGATATATTAATTGGTACACAAATTACAGATCATGGGAAGTAATTCTACTCTATTCGGGACTTCACAGTTCCAAAAGGACAGTGACAAACCAGACAGCCAACAAGAGAGTGAGGAAACCAAGCACTATGAGGAGTGGCTAAAGGATATGGGTATGTTTAGCATACAGGAGAGGACTGAGGGAAGATATGTGTTTTCAAATATCTGAAGGGTTGCTATCACATAGACAAGGGGATTGATTTAGTCTGTATTAGGGCACGACTAATAAAGAACTTTATAATTTTATTAGTGCTCTGTCAGCAGAACAGGACATCATATGAACTGCTGAGTTCTCCTGCTGTACAGGTGAAACTCGAAAAATTAGAATATCGTGCAAAAGTTCATTTATTTCAGTAATGCAACTAATATATGAGATAGACTCATTACATGCAAAGCAAGATAGTTCAAGCCGGGATTTTTCATAATTGTGATGATTATGGCGTACAGCTCATGAAAACCCCAAATCCACAATCTCAGAAAATTAGAATATTACATGCAATCAATAAAACAAGGAGTGTACATAGAACAATATCGGACCTCTGAAAAGTATAAGCATGCATATGTACTCAGTACTTGGTTTGGGCCTCTTTTGCAGCAATTACTGCCTCAATGCGGTGTGGCATGGAAGCTATCAGCCTGTGGCACTGCTGAGGTGTTATGGAAAACCAGGATGCTTCAATAGCGGCCTTCAGCTCTTCTGCATTGTTCGGTCTCATGTCTCTCATCTTTCTCTTTGCAATGCCCCATAGATTCTCTATGGGGTTCAGGTCAGGCGAGTTTGCTGGCCAATCAAGCACAGTAATCCCACGGTCATTGAACCAGGTTTTGGTGCTTTTGGCAGTGTGGGCAGGTGCCAAGTCCTGCTGGAAAATGAAGTCAGCATCCCCATAAAGCTCATCTGCGGAAGGAAGCATAAAGTGCTCCAAAATCTCCTGGTAGACGGCTGCATTGACCCTGGACTTAATGAAGCACAGTGGACCAACACCAGCAGATGACATGGCTCCCCAAATCAACACAGACTGTGGAAACTTCACACTGGACTTCAAGCATCTTGCAGTGTGTGCCTCTCCATTCTTCCTCCAGACTCTGGGTCCTTGGTTTCCAAATGAGATGCAAAAGTTGCTCTCATCAGAAAAGAGGACTTTGGACCACTGAGCAACAGACCAGGTCTGTTTTTCTTTAGCCCAGGTAAGACGCTTCTGACGTTGTTTGTTGTTCAGGAGCGGCTTGACAAGAGGAATACAACATTTGAAGCCCATGTCCAGGATCTGTCTGTGTGTGGTGGCTCTTGATGCACTGACTCCAGCCTTAGTCCACTCAAGTTTCAAGTTTCAAGTTTTATTTAATTTGTATACCGCCCTTCTCCTTGGTAGGGACTCAGGGCGGTTCACAGGGCATATATAAAAAAGACAATACAAAAATTAAAAAAGATTAAACCCATGCCCAGTTAAAAACAGTAATACAAATCTAAAACGACAAATTAAAACCCATAATCCCCCGTCAGGCCAGACCAGCCATTTCAAATAGGTGGGTCTTCAGGCCACGACGGAAAGTTCGGAGGTCTGATGCCGTCCGGAGCTCCACCGGCAGTTGGTTCCATAATGCCGGAGCGCCCACAGAGAAGGCCCTCCCCCTGGGGGCCACCAGTCGGCATTCCTTGACTGGCGGCACCCTGAGGAGGCCCTGTCTGTGGGAACGCACAGGGCGGAGGGGAGTTGATGCCGGCAGCAGGTGGTCCCTGAGGTATCCCGGACCCATGCCATGTAAGGACTTAAAGATCGTAACCAAAACCTTGAACCTCACCCGAAAGACAACTGGTAACCAATGAAGCTCGCGGAGCAAAGGTGTAACATGGGAGTACCGGGAAACTCCCAAGACAACTCTCGCGGCCGCATTCTGTACCAGTTGGAGCCTCCGAGTGGTCTTCAAGGGAAGCCCCATGGCTCCTTGTGAAAGTCCCCAACAGTTTTGAATGGCCTTTTCCTGACAATCCTCTCCAGGCTGCGGTCATCCCTGCTGCTTGTGCACCTTTTTCTTCCACACTTTTCCCTTCCACATAACTTTCTATTAATGTGCTTTCATACAGCACTTTGGGAACATCCAACTTCTTTTGCAATTACCTTTTGAGGCTTTCCCTCCTTATGGAGGGTGTCAATGATGGTTTTCTGCACATCTGTCAGGTCAGCAGTCTTCCCCATGATTGAGATTCCTACTGAACCAGACTGAGAGACCATTTAAAGGCTCAGGAACCCTTTGCAGGTGTTATGGCTTAATTAGCTGATTAGAGTGGGACACTTTGAGCCTAGAATATTGCACCTTTTCACAATATTCTAATTTTCTGAGATTGTGGATTTGGGGTTTTCATGAGCTGTAAGCCATAATCATCACAATTATGACAAATCACGGCTTGAACTATCTTGCTTTGCATGTAATGAGTCTATCTCATATATTAGTTTCCCCTTTTAAGTTGCATTACTGAAATAAATGAACTTTTGCACAATATTCTAATTTTTCGAGTTTCACCTGTAAATGATGTAAAATAAATGATGACATGGTGTAATATGTCATGTGTTGGTCAACTGAAGTGGTATTTACCTTTAAGAACTGCTAAGGATTTTTACTAGGTCCTGATCCCTAAAATCATAGAACTCAGAGGGTGTACTTTCTTTTTCACATGACTATATAATATAAATGTCATGGTTCCGACAGATGAAACTCTTCAAAGAACTTTGAGGTATTGTTTACCTTAAAGAATCTTTGTTCAAGAAGCATAGCATCGGCATGTACATGATCAAAGCCAAAATCTGAATTCCGCTCCCCTGAACACATAGTATCAAAGCAAAATTCCCTCCTCTAATTAACAGTCATAAATCACATTCTCCAATTAATTTGAAATGCAGACTTCCACTCATTCTCCAACCCATTTCTTATCATCTCTGATTTCAAACAACCTTCAATCATACACTACTACGACATTGTTATATCTAAGTAATTCCCATACACATTCTTCCTCCTCCCCCCCAAGTATCATCTAATTCTAACTCTAAGAGTAACACACAAGTTAAAGAAAAAGGCTGCATCTCCATATGTTGTCAAAGCAAGAACATTCAATGTTAGCAGCATTGACATCTGGGCCCCCTCTGCCAACCAGCCAAACCCTTTCTGCAAGCAAGTGAGCTGCACAGGAGTGTTTGATTGGGTTTCTCAGTGCAGCTCAGCTGTAGTTGCACAGGGTGATCCTGTGCTCCTGCCCAGTTAACTTGCTTGCAGAAAGCAAGCAGAAAACAAGAAAGTGAGCTGCACAGGAGTGTGTGATTGGGTTTCTCAGCGCAGCTCAGCTGTAGTTGCACAGGCTGATCCCGCGCTCCTGCCCAGTTAACTTGTTTGCAGAAAGCAAGCAGAAAACAAGCAAGTGAGCTGCGCAGGAGTGTGAGATTGGGTTTCTGTGAGACAGTGGGGGGGAGGGAGTCAGGTAGGCGCGTTTTTCCCTCCACACCCACGTTCTGATGGCTTCGCCTGGCACGCATCAGCAAAACAAACATGAGCCTCGATTCCCACCTGCTGCCACGGGATGAGTCCTTTGGGAGGGCGTGCGCCATCTGGCCGCTTTGCTTTCCCCTCTGTAAAGCCAGGCACCTTGGGAAGAGGAGAGGGGGAAAAGTCTCGAGCCTCGGGAGGCCACGTGAGGGGTATCGCAAGCTCGCGGGGGGGGGGAGCAAAAGAAGATGGAAGGCCACAACAGAGAGAGAAGGGGAAAAAGAAGGAGGGGGTGTTTCTGACGTTGGCACTCAGGGCCGCGACGCGAGCGGTCTCAAACACCTACCTGCCAAGGGAGTGGATGGCTCTGTCCCCTTCAGGCTCGCGCTTGCTTATAAAGTAAAAAGAGGGGGGGAAGGACGACACCGATCCAACACGAGAAGGGGTCAATCCAGTTGCTGCACGAGTCCCTGGGGATGGCGGGGCCTCTGCCAAGCAGCATGTTTTCTGGCAGCAAGTAAGCTGGGAAGGAGCAGAGTGGGGGGGAGGTGGGGGGTGGAAGGTGACGCTGCGTACCACCAGTGGTACGCGTACCACCAGTTGAAAAGCCCTGGTTTAAAGGATTTTGGGAGGCTGTTAATCAGTAACTTTGTTGAAGACCTGTGTTAGTTAACATATCATTTCCTATACAATATTTCTAACAGAGGTATATAAATTTGTAAATTCTTCCCACAGAAGAGCTTACCCAGGAAGAAAAGCAGCCCTTCCCCAATTGGAGAAATGGCCTAGACATTAACATATAGAACACTTATTTTAATTGCATGAACCAACATGTTTTAAAATGTAACTTATAACTTAATATATACCTTCTTGAATTTTTTATACCTTACAAAATTGACCACACATCTCCATCATACTTATACCATATTATTGTGTGTTCCATCTATATATCCCTACTACTATTATCCATTTATTGACATACGCTAAATAAGTAAATAAATCCGTGGCCAAATTCTGTTACGCTGTATGTAAAATTAGGCAAACTTTTAACTGCCCACTGTTAATCCACCAATCACAATATATTATTCTGTCTTTTTATTTTTAACTATTATTGTTGTTTTTAATGCTTTTATTTGTAATATTGGTCTGTGACCATAATAAAACTTGATTGATTAAATAAATCCAATTTACGGTTTTCTGGTGACAGAGAGGGGCATTTAATCAATTGCATCCTAAGTGACAAAAGCTAAGATCAGAGGTGGTTGAAGTTGAAGTGTGATCGCGCTAAGGGGGGTTGTCATAGGGGCTTTTATCTTCCAACATAAGTCACAGGCAGGTTGGTTTGATGTGCATGTAAACTGAACAATGAGCATGTAAACTGAATTATAATTTGCCTGGTAAGAAATTGGGAATAAACTAGGTATCTTGGTAGGTGGAGTTGGGGTGGACTCAGCAATTTCAGTGATCACCCACAAGTGCTCTGAATGGCAGGTCCTCATGAAGAGACCGTAAAACAGCAGTCTCCCATGGATTTGAGTACCAGGAGCCAAGGGAGATGACATCTTTGCTCTCAACAACAGCAAACCCTTTCATAAAAACACTAAGCCAGCCAAACTCATACTCTAATCACATTGGGAAATGTTCAGTTTAACCACTTTATGGATATTACAGACCTTCAGAACTGTAAACTTAATTTGACATCTTAATGTTACCTTCTTTGTATTTAAGAAATTTTAAACAGACACTTAAGAATTTAAAATAATATATATTTAGCAAAAAGCAAAACAAAACGTTTTTGATTTAGGAAAGTTTTAAATGGATTGGGAAACCAGACAGATTTGGAATACTGGTTATTTTTTGCTGTAAGATTTTTTTAAAAAGTATAATTAAATAATATACTTGTGGGAAATAAACGTACCGGTAACTAAACCCATATTAGGAACTGAGGCTTCATGAAGGTTGCCAATAGGTACTACAGGGAACTAAATGATCAGGCAGGGACGAGTTAAAATGTCTAAACTAGTGTAGAAAGAAAATTTCTCTGATTTGTTTCTCTACCTGGGGACAAGCCTTCAACACGCACGAAAATAGACACAAAGCGAAGCAGATGATGTATGTCGGCCCTGCAAATCTGTTTAGTGTCTGATGCCAGCAAAAGGTCATCCACATATTGAATTAATATTGAACCCCCTGGCAGGGAAATGGATGACATGTCTGCTTTTAGAATCTGTGGGAAGGGGGTGGGGCACTCGGTATAACCTTGTGGCAAGCGGGTCCACGTGTACTGTTGATCTTCCCAGGTGAAAGCAAAAAGGTATTGGGAGTCCCGGTCTACCGGAATACTGAAAAAAGCGGAACAGAGATCTATAACTGAAGTGTGTGGCTGAAGCTGGGACCTCAGTGATGATTGTGGCTGGGTCTGGGACCTCAGTGATGATTGTGGCTGGGTTGGGAACTACTGGGGCACGGGGTATCACGTGACTGTTGACCAGTCTCAGATTGTGAATGAATATGAAGACTGGGTTTCTGTCCTGGTCTACCTTTGGTTTTCAAACCGGGAAAATAGGAGTGTTGCAGGGGGTGGTACATTTGCAAAAATCTACCTGTTTTAGATATGCTTCAATTAGTTTCCTAATAGGCTTTATTGCTTCCGCCTGGATTTTGTATTGGGGAATACACAGGGGTGGTCCTTCCTTTACCTGAATTCTGACTGGGGTGGCTCCTTTTAGTAACTCCTTTTAGTGTGGAAAGGAATGCAGAAGAAATTAAGATGGACTTTGGATCAGTCTATTTTAAAAGAGAAAGAATTTATAGAGTTAGCAACAAAAGAAATGGAATTTTTCTTCAAAGAAAATAAAAAAGAAGATACAACATTACAAAATGTATGGGATACAGCCAAAGCATATTTTCGAGGCGTAGCGATAACATACATGGTGAAAAAAAATAAAGAAAAGAGAGAACAATGTCAGTTGTTAAGAGAAGAATTTAAAAAATTAGAACTTGAACTACAAATAAACCCACAAAAGAAAATATTGAAAAGACAAATGGAAATAATAAAACATAAATTAAATTTAATAGAATCAGAAAAATTGGCACAGCAAATGGAACTGACAGAGGCAATAAAAAGACAAAAAAATGAAAAAACACCAGGACCAGATGGACTCCTGGCAGTGTTTTATAAATGTTTACAAGATACATTAAGTTTATCATTGAAAGATGTATGTAACGAACTTTTATTGGAGGCAAAACTCCCAAATACATGGACAGAAGCAAATGTTACTTTGATACCAAAAGAGGACTCAGATTTGACCCAGATAAAAAACTGTAGACCGATATCACTATTAAATGTGGACTACAAAATCTTCACTTCAATAATAGCTGAGAGGCTGAAAAGATTTTTGATTGAATTTATACACCCAGACCAAAACGGATTTTTGCCAAAGAGACAAATAAAAATAATTTATTTTTTTTAAATATTTTTGCTTTATTGATTTTTTAAAACATAAATCACATAATAGTTGGTTAACAGTGTGTTTGCTAGGTTTACATTTATAAAGAGAAATCATTAACCATTGGTTTCTACAACTCACCGTCCTGACCAGTTTGACATGTTCCTCCATTGTTTCAGTATAAATCAGAAAGTTGTCTTAAGTAAACTAAGACCCCTCTATATAAATGTTGATGCAGGACTTTGTTAATTAATTGCATGAAGACTGCTGGTGTCCCTTGTAGCCCGCAGGGCAGTACTCAGAACTGGAAACATCCTAAGGGACAATTGAAGGCTGTTTTCCACTCATCTCCCTCTTTAATGTGCATTTGGTAATATGCTTCCATCAGGTCTAGTTTGGTGAAAATCTTCCCTTTGGCCAGGTGGGCCAGCATGTCTTTCATCAGTGGTAAGGGATAGACATTCTCAACACAAATTGCATTTAGCCCATGTTAATCTGCGCACAGATGGAAGAGCAGATCTTTTTTTCTCAAAACAGTACAAGTGCTGCCATATGTGATTTTGCCGGTTGAATGAAGCCCCACACTAGATTTTTGTATATGAAGGACCGGAGTTCATCTAGTTCCCTTGGGGTCATATACTATAACTTTGGCTTGGGCAGTTTTGCTCCCAGCATTATTTCTATGGAACAGTCCGTGGAGCAATATCTGAATCCCGCTCACTGAAAACTTCCTACAAATTCCAGTACTCTATAGGGATCAGAGGGGCCACCTTCTCCTGTTCGTGTGCCACTGTGGCATTTTCTGTTGTGATTCCATGCCAGCCTGTGATCCCGACAGCTGAGTCTGGGGAATCTGAGGAGGAGGAGGGGCCTGGGGAGCCATCGGAGTCGGAGGAAGGCTCTGAAGACTTACATTCCAGTGAGAAGCCTGGCCCTTCCGCTCGTGCTCAGGATGAGACACAGCTGTGTGGGGAGGCTGGGTTGGACTCGGAGGACGCACAGCTGGAGGACATGAGAGACTCCCGCAAACGAAGACAGGCCAGGAAAGTAGGCCAGAGGGAGGCAATGGGGCGACTCCGGGGGAGGGGGAGAAGGCATTGAGAATCCACGCCTTGAGGACTGAATTACAAAAAGGGAATGTGTGGGCGCTGCTGGTTGCTGAAGGCAACCGTTGCAAAGTACTTCATGGGATCATGTTCTGTTGGTATTGCCAGTGAATAATTCTCTGTTTTGCATTGTTTTGTGAGGACAATTTTCTCTGTTTGGATTGTGTTTTGTTACCTTTGTTTTTGGACCATTTGGCAGGTTTGTTACCAATATTAAAAGGGGTTTTGTTTTCTTCTGAGTCTCCAGCCTACTTGTCAAAAGGGGTTTTGTCCTTGTGCATTTAACAAGGACGTACATAGGCTGGAACAGAACATTTTCTCCTTTCACTTTCTTAATGGGCATGTGGCGGTTTGAAGCTGGTTTCTCTGCTAGCCCTCCCTCGACCCGCTTTTGCTGGATCTTCAATATCCACTTCCTCCAATTTACAGAGGGATTCCATTTTAGTCACCATGCTAATCCTAGTACCGTGGGTCTTTTCATGCCTGGTGCAACTATGAAACTGAGGGTTGCTTCGTGGGATCTCATTTTCATCCTCACCAGTTTGGTGACAAAGGTTGCAGGGACCCCTCCTGCCTCTGAGCTGTCCAATTGGCAGAATGGTACAGGGACCTTCAGTTCCCTGAGACACATCCCCAGTTTTTCCACTACACTAGGGCTGACCAGGCACCTGGTGCAGCCCGGGTCCAGCAAACCAATTAGGCTCTGCAATAAGCAAATAACTGTAGCTCGGGTGTAGGATGAGGGTGAAGGTACGTTCTCCAAGCTTGTGGGTTGGTTTCCGAACGTTTCGTTACCAGGCTAGGTATCTGTGAAGAGTGTATTTGTATACATTTGTATAATACATTCACATGTATTAAATAAACCAGTAAGATTTTCAGAAATAAAAGAAATCCTGGACTTTATTTGGATACTCAAGCTGGAGGTTGACAGTAACATCTTCAGTGGAGTTTAGGGGATGTCAGTGTCAGTGTTCTGTTTATAAGGGTTTCAGGTGTGCGTGTGTCAAGTGAGGGTCTTGTGATGGGTCAGGTATGAGTCATTAGTGAGAGGCTTGTGATGGGTGTTGTCATAGGGAGGTTATATCAGGTCAGGGTCATTGGGAGGTGAACTGCTGATGTGAGGGGGAGGCTGTTGACATTCCATCAACAGACACATCGACCTACAACCAGACTACGAACCCCTCAGAATCCACATCAACCG
Source organism: Vipera ursinii (assembly GCF_947247035.1). Lineage (NCBI taxonomy): Eukaryota > Metazoa > Chordata > Lepidosauria > Squamata > Viperidae > Vipera > Vipera ursinii. The sequence continues at coordinate 41,057,491 of NC_139522.1, forward strand.
CATAGCCAGCCAGAGACAGCACTGGCTCTCAACCAACCCACACAAGCCCCTCCTCCCCCTCCCACCAGCAGTTCACCTCCCAATGACCCTCACCTTTCCATATACCATTTTAAAGGCCAAAGTTGTTCTCCCTTAGTTTAGAAGCCACTGAACAATATGTAGGATGTAAACCAATTAGACCAGGGGTGTCAAACTCGCAACATCACATGACGTGTCGTGACGTATTGCGACTTTTTTGCCATTGGCGCCAATGGTGTGGGCATGCTTTCACTATGATGCATTAGACAAACCAATTGTTGCTATAAGTTATCCTGTAGATTCTAAAGATTGGTCACCCTTCCCCATCAATTTTAATTTAAAGCCCTTCTGATCAGTTGGGCCAGTCTTTTTCCAAGTACATTTTTCCCTGTTTTTGTGAGGTGCAGCCCATCCCTTGCCAAGAGTCCTTCACATAGGAAATGCAGTCCATGGTCCAGGAAACCAAAGTTTTCTTGGCGACAGCAACCCTTTAGCCAATGGTTTATTTCTAGAATTCTTTTTTCCCTCAATGAGGGTTGGCCTTTTGTTGGGAGTACTGATGAGAACACTAGTTGTGGTCCTAGCTCCTTAACTTTATTGCCTAGTTGCTTATAGTCTCTCAATATTGTACTCAGGTTCTTTGTTGTGTCATCCTTCCCAATGTGAAGGAGGAGGAAAGGGTAGTAATCTGTGGGCCTAATTATTTTGGTTAAGTTCTCAGCCACATCTTTGACTTTTGCTCAAGGGAGACAACATACCTCTCTGGTTTGTATGTCCGGTCTGCAGATGGCTGATTCAGTTCCTTTGAGGATAGAATCTATTACCAACACCTGCCTTCCTTTTTGTGGGGTGCAGTCTGGGATGCTTTTCTGTTTATCTCAGGTGTGTTTGTTGTTGTGACTCTTTTAGGGATGTTTGGTGTTGTTTCTTTGCTAGATATCTGCATGTTTTCTTTCAGGGGGAGGTTGTGGGTCTGCGTATTTCCATCTAAGGGGAGAAATCGATTGCTCAGTTTTAATGGGGCTGCTTCTGGTTGGGTTAGATTGGGCAGTAGGGTTTGTTAGATGTCTGTTGCTTCTTTCTTTGATTATTGTGTTTCCTTCTACATGTGGCATACCTCCATTTGTCTTCCTCCAAAGGTTTTATCAGTAGGGTCAAATCCTCTGGGAGTTATTTGTTCATTATTTGGTTCAGTTTGGTTATAGCTTTTTTTGTAGGATGGAGTTTGGCTAGAGTTTCCTCTAAGTGCCTTACTTTTTCCTCTAGTAGTTCACATTGTTTACATCTAATGTATGTGTTATGTATGCAGGCACCTGCATAGCAACAGCCACCAGGGGGCGCTGGCCTGAACGGTTTTGGCGGGAAACCCAGTTTCGGCGGGAAACCTAGGGCCAACCTCATTGGCTGTCCGCTTACCTGGCTAGGTATTTAAGGAGGCCAGGTAACCCTCATCCCTCAGTTTGCTACCCCCTTCCAATAAAGAGCTGAACTCACACTCTGGCTGGCGTCTCTTCCTTGCGTCGGACCTACTACACAATAGTGGCGACGAGGATGGGATCGCTGCTGACCAAGAGCTGAAGTCACTGGGGAAATGCTCCGCGAGCTGAAGGAAAAGGCATTTTCCTTCCTTCTCTCCCCACGACCGCCAGCCGACCGGACCACGCCGAGCACCGCATCCGTGACCGGACTGCAACAGCACCGCCATGGCAAGAGCCGGACAACCCCACAAATTCGACACCCGCCGCCCCGAGACCTGGGCCCGTTACCTGGCTCACGCCGAACTGTACATGCGGTTCAATCAGATATCGGAGGACGGTGCGAAGGCGGCCGCCCTGCTCTGCATCGGTGGGCCAGCGCTGCTGGAGATCGCCGTGAACCTGTTCGCCCAGGAGGCCATCAACACCGTCACGTACCGGGACCTCGTGGCCAGGCTCAACACCCACTTCAAGCCCCGGCGCTCCAAAGTGGCCGCGCAGTCGCAATTCGAAAAGAGGGACCAGCGCCCCGACGAGACCGGTGCCGAATTCCTCGCCGCCCTCCGAGAAGCCGCCGTCGCCTGCAGGTTCTCAAACTTGGAGGAGCGGCTACGGGACCGGCTGATCTGCAGCCTACGAGACAGGCGGCTCCAAGAGCGCCTGTTCGAGAGAGAGGAGGTCTCGCTCCAGGAAGCCGAGGACGCTATCCTAGCCCACGAGGCGGCCTGTGGGGCCGTCCAAGCATGCCAGGAAACCCGGACCGGCAGTCAGGCGACCAGCATCCACCGGCAACTGGCCACAGAGGAGGACGACCAGAGCATCGACCTCCTCCAGCGGAAGTCAGTTTCGGCGGGAAACCTAGGGCCAACCTCATTGGCTGTCCGCTTACCTGGCTAGGTATTTAAGGAGGCCAGGTAACCCTCATCCCTCAGTTCGCTACCCCCTTCCAATAAAGAGCTGAACTCACACTGTGGCTGGCGTCTCTTCCTTGCGTCGGACCCACTACACAATAGTATGTATAATTTGGGTGTTCTTTGGGCATAAGCACATACATAGAACACCTATTGCATACCACAATAGTATCAGTCTCCTGTTCCATGAGTTTGTTGTTTGAAAATCCCTCTTTTGGTTGGTGGATGTGCTTTGCTGTTAGCCTTGTTTCTTCCTTCTCTGTTCTAGGTAATTGTGCCTATTTTTTTTCCTATCCTTTTTTCTGCCTGTTTGTGCTCGTTTTTCTACCTTGTTATTTATTTAACCTTCTTACTCTTACGTTAGTTTTATTTATCCTTTTCTTCCCTCTATTTTTTAAAAAGTTTTTGAGCTGCAGTTCCCTTTTAATCTTTACTGGGCGTCTTCCCTCTCTTCCTCAAATTTAATTGTTGCCTTCACTTCCTTGCTTCCTGCTCCGGCCTCTTGTTGTTTTCTCTGCCAGCTCCCTTCTGTCTTTCAGTGCTCGTCTCTGCTCTGGTCAGGCCTGCCGTTCAGCTTTCTGGTCGACTCAGCTCCGCTGTCTGGTCTGCTCCTCTCAGCCGGCCACTCAGCTTGAGAGATCGGAGCTCTCTAGCTCCAAGCGTCTGTGTTGCTGCTGCTGCTGTGTTTCTCCCCCCCAACCAGGTTTTGCCGCCTCCAATTCCTCACAGCCTACCGATTGCTGTAGGCCTTTTGTCCTCTGCCAGACCAGGCTAGCAGGAGGTGGGGGAGGGGGCTGCTGATCTCACTGGGGAGGGAACGCTTATGCAATCCTCCACCTGAGGCAAGTCCCTACTGGGGAGGGCTGCAGGGCTGGAAGGAGGCAGGGAGAGGGCTGTGGTAGTCGGGCTTTCTCTACTTTGCTAGGCCCTGGGTCGGGCTGCCTGGCTGCCCCCTCCAGCTGGGCTGCCTTTTTTATATATAAATATTTTATTAATTTTCTATTTTTACAATCAAGTGCCTAATAGACAACGTGATGACTGAGTCCATTAGTAATTCCCTGGTACATGTAAGCTTCTTCAAACTAAATCTAATATTACACCCTCCAATACATCCTCTCTTCTTCTGGTAATAAACATTTTTCCACACTAAACAAATACAATTCTTATTGTTGTTAGTAAATAAACAGTTGCATATCAACATTTGTTACATTTTTCTAATAGTGTGAATAATATCAGTTGAATAATATCAATGAAATAAGATTGGTTTGGCATGATCTGTTTTTAACAAACCCATGCTGGCTACTAGTTATAACTTTGTTTGTGTCTAGTTCAGGGGTCAGCAACCCAAAACAGCAAAAGAGCCACTCGGAACCGGTTCTGTCATACACTCAAAAAAGTGGGAGCCGCAAAATGTGCGCATGCATGTGGGCACGCACGCGCATGTGCAGAACAAGCAAAAACATACACAACCCCTATGCCCGCACCGCATCCTGAGCCACACGCACCTGTCGCTGCCCAGTGCCACCAGCTTACCGGGGGGGGGAGGGACGGACTCGCAGGCCAAGAAAGGAAACGGCCTTTCAGAGGATCCTGCCCGGCCCCCCTCGGAGGCAACGGGCCCTTCCCCGGCTGAAGGAAGCCTCGCGAGCGTCTCCTGCAGCGCAGCTGTGCAAAGAGGACGGTGGCAGTTTGGAGAGTGCGCGCGCACCTCTCCAAACCTCCACCGTCCCGTTTGGAGATCTGCCGCGTTCGTCAAACACGGACGAACGCAGCAGCTGTGCAAACGGGGCGGTGGTAGTTTGGAGTTAATTAAAAGAACGAAGACACGCGCTCACGTCTAGTCGGAAGAAAATAAAATGCAATAGTACGATCAATGATTTTTTTAAAAAAAAAAATAGTTATTTTCCTCTGTAAAATTTAAGTAGTGGGACCTGAAGCCACCAAAACTTTCTCACTTCTGATCACCTCCTGCCTTCTTTCATTTCCAAGCAGGGCTTCTTGCTCCCGCTTCTCCCGTTTTCCTTCTGAAAGGATCTATCTCGGCAGACCTTTTAGCAGAGAACCGAAGGGCTGCCCTCCATCGATCTCTGCGCAGCCCATCCTGTCCTGTGAAGAGTGCATTAATCAAGCCTGGGTTAGAGCCTTGGGAGGCTACTTAAGTTACACCTTCCAGTTCTGCATTAGCTGCCTTGAACTGTGAGAGAAAAAGCGAGGAATAGGTGCGATCGGTGTAATCGTGCACAGTTTTTTGTTCCCAGAAATCACTAAAAGGCGAATTGCAAATACATTTGCACAAAAAGCAAAATGTAGTTAATATTAACTTTGGTTAGTTTTGCAGTTTGCACGAATGTAGCCACGGCGAGAGAATAAGGTATTCTTTTTTCAATAAAGGAGAATACTTGTAGCTCAGGGTTGAAATGAAGGGATCCTTGGTGCTCTCTGAGCTTGCAGACATTTCATTACTCATTAGGCAACATCATTCGTACAGCTGCTGCGCTCATCCATGTTTGACGAGCGCGGCAGACCTCCAAACGGGACGGCGGCGCTTTGAAGAGTGCGCGCACACCTCTCCAAACTGCCGCCGCCCGTTTGGAGACCTGCTGCGCTCGTCAAACATGGACGAGCGCGGCAGCTGTACGAACGGGACGGTGGAGGTTTGGAGAGGTGCGCGTGCACCTCTCCAAACCGCTGCCGTCCCATTCGGAGGTCTGCCGCGCTCGTCAAACATGAACGAACACGGCAGACCTCCGAACGGGACGGCAGCGGTTTGGAGAGGTGCGTGCGCACTCTCCAAACCGACGCCGCCCGTTTGGAGACCTGCCGCGCTCGTCAAACATGGACGAACGCGGCAGCTGAGCAAACGGGGTGGTGGTAGTTTGGAGAGTGCGTGCGCACCTCTCCAAACCGCCGCCACCCGTTTGGAGACCTGCCGCGCTCGTCAAACATGGACGAACACGGCAGCTGTGCAAATGGGACGGCGGCGGTTTGGAGAGTGCGCGCGCACCTCTCCAAACCACCGCCGCCCGTTTGGACACCTGCCGCATTTGTTCATGTTTGATGAGCGTGGCAGACCTCCAAACGGGACGGCAGCGGTTTGGAGAGTGCGCGCGCACCTCTCCAAACCGCCGTCGCCCATTTGGAGACCTGCCGCGCTCGTCAAACATGGACGAGTGTGGCAGCTGTACGAACAGGACGGTGGCGGTTTGGAGAGGTGCACGCGCACCTCTCGAAACCTCTGCTGCGGGCAGCAGTTCTACAAACTGTTTGGAGAGCTGCTGCCTTCGTCAAACATGGACAAAGGCAGCATCTCTGCAAATGGGGCAGTGGAGGTTTGGAGAGCTGCGCGCGCAGCTCCCCAAACCTCTGCTGGTGGAGGAGGACTGGGAGCCGCAGGAGACGGCTCAAAGAGTCGCATGCGGCTCCGGAGCCGCGGGTTGCCGACCCGTGGACTAGTTGTTTGCAGATCTGTTTTTTGGTTATCTTTTCTAGGATCCTCCCAGGTACTGATGTTAAACTGATTGGTCTGTAGTTTCCTGGGTCTGATTTTTTTCCTTTCTTGAAGATGGGAACCACATCAGCCCTTTTCCAATCCTCAGGTACTTACCCTGTGCTCCAGGATTTTTGAAAGATGTGGTGCAATGGTTCTGAGATAACATCTGCCAGCTCCTTCAGAACTCTGGGATGTAATCTGTCAGGCCCCGGTGATTTGTATTCATCAAGGTTGGACCTTGACAAGGTTACCATTTTCTTGCTTATTTTAATTTTTGTTTCTAATTTGTCTTTTGCAGTGGTTTTTTTGGTATGTTGGACTATAGTTTCTTTTTGTGTGAAGACTGATGCAAAGTATGTGTTAAGCAGCTCTGCTTTACTAGAAAAACAAATAGCCCTTTGAAAATCTCATCAAGACTTCAATAGCACAGGGAGGTATTAGAGTTGGATCATTTTCCTTGGAAAAATTGCTAGCTAGCCCAGAATCCATTGCTGAGTCACTATTCTGTCTGGCTTCTGAATTAAAATCCACTTTCTGGCAGCTTCCTTCGCTTTTTGTCTATTTTCGTGCGTGCTGAAGGCTTGTCCCCAGCTGGAAAAATGAACCGGAGAAATTTTCTTTCTAAAATTCTGGTGTCGAGGAAGGGACTTCCAGCCAACCCAACCACCAGACCGGGTCCATAGGGCCACTACCCAGCCAGCAACAGACCCTTTTGTCTATGGAGAAGCCCACGGGCCCTGCCCGGGTGGCATAGGGTAGTAAAGGGAGGTCTTTGAGTCTTGTGCTCAACAGCTGCCTGAAAGTGGGTAAGTACCGCTAAATTATAGTTTTAAGGAATCTTGGGGAGTGAAAGGGCTTCTGTGGGGCTTCCTCCTCTGGCTGCAGCTAGGATTCCACCTCCTCTGTGTTTTTTCCACCCGCCTCCAGGCCTGCTACTAGCTTTACCAAGCCATGACCAGCAGGAATCTGGAACGCAAGGGGCTTGAACTGGAGTATGGAACCTTTTGCAGAAAGGAGGGAAGGGAGCCGAGTGGGCATCAAATGAGAACAGGGGGTTGAAAGGATGAAACCAGGATGAAAGGATGAAACCAGGAGACAAATTTGGCCAAGGGACGGTACTTTTGATTTTTCAACATTAAAGGCACTTACAGGTGAAACTCGAAAAATTAGAATATTGTGCAAAAGTTCATTTATTTCAGTAATGCAACTTAAAAGGGGAAACTAATATATGAGATACTCATTACATGCAAAGCAAGATAGTTCAAGCCATGATTTGCAATATTCTAGGTTCAAAGTGTCCCACTCTAATCAGCTAATTAAGCCATAACACCTGCAAAGGGTTCCTGAGCCTTTAAATGACCTCCAAGGTCCCTTCCAACTTTATATTAGTATTATTATTATTATTAAATGGTCTCTCAGTCTGGTTCAGTAGGAATCACAATCATGGGGAAGACTGCTGGCCTGACAGTTGTGCAGAAAACCATCATTGACACCCTCCATAAGGAGGGAAAGCCTCAAAAGGTAATTGCAAAAGAAGTTGGATGTTCCAAAAGTGCTGTATGAAAGCACATTAATAGAAAGTTATGTGGAAGGGAAAAGTGTGGAAGAAAAAGGTGCACAAGCAGCAGGGATGACCGCAGCCTGGAGAGGATTGTCAGGAAAAGGCCATTCAAAAGTGTTGGGGACTTTCACAAGGAGTGGACTGAGGCTGGAGTCAGTGCATCAAGAGCCACCACACAAAGACGGATCCTGGACATGGGCTTCAAATGTCGTATTCCTCTTGTCAAGCCGCTCCTGAACAACAAACAACGTCAGAAGCGTCTTACCTGGGCTAAAGAAAAACAGACCTGGTCTGTTGCTCAGTGGTCCAAAGTCCTCTTTTCTGATGAGAGCAACTTTTGCATCTCATTTGGAAACCAAGGACCCAGAGTCTGGAGGAAGAATGGAGAGGCACACACTGCAAGATGCTTGAAGTCCAGTGTGAAGTTTCCACAGTCTGTGTTGATTTGGGGAGCCATGTCATCTGCTGGTGTTGGTCCACTGTGCTTCATTAAGTCCAGGGTCAATGCAGCCGTCTACCAGGAGATTTTGGAGCACTTCATGCTTCCTTCCACAGACGAGCTTTATGGGGATGCTGACTTCATTTTCCAGCAGGACTTGGCACCTGCCCACACTGCCAAAAGCACCAAAACCTGGTTCAATGACCGTGGGATTACTGTGCTTGATTGGCCAACAAACTTGCCTGACCTGAACCCCATAGAGAATCTATGGGGCATTGCCAAGAGAAAGATGAGAGACATGAGACCGAACAATGCAGAAGAGCTGAAGGCCGCTATTGAAGCATCCTGGTGTTCCGTAACACCTCAGCAGTGCCACAGGCTGATAGCTTCCATGCCACGCCGCATTGAGGCAGTAATTGCTGCAAAAGGGGCCCAAACCAAGTACTGAGTACATATGCATGCTTATACTTTTCAGAGGTCAGATATTGTTCTATGTACACTCCTTGTTTTATTGGTTGCATGTAATATTCTAATTTTCTGAGATTGTGGATTTGGGGTTTTCATGAGCTGTACGTCATAATCATCACAATTATGACAAATCACGGTTTGAACTATCTTGCTTTGCATGTAATGAGTCTATCTCATATATTAATTTCCCCTTTTAAGTTGCATTACTGAAATAAATGAACTTTTGCACAATATTCTAATTTTTCGAGTTTCACCTGTAGAACTCTTCAGTCAGAGTTTGGTGATCATCTGCCAGAGAAGCTGTAGTGCAGGGCTTTTCAACCGGTGGTACGCGTACCACTGCTGGTACGCGATCACCTGGCTGGTGGTACGCGGCGTCGCCTTCTCCCCCCCCTCCCCGCTCCGTTCCTTCCCAGCCCACTTGCTGCCAGAAAACATGCTGCTTGGCAGAGTCCCGTGCAGCAACTGGATTGACCTCTTCTCATGCGGAATCCGTGTCGTCCTTCCCCCCTTTTTACTTTAGAAGCAAGCGCGAGCCTGAAGGGGACAGAGCCATCCCCTCCCTTGGCAGGTAGGTGTTTGAGACCGCTAGCGTCGTGGCTCTGAGCGCCAACCTCAGAAACAACCCCTCCTTCTTTTTCCCCTTCTCTCTCTTTGTTGTGGCCTTCCATCTTCTTTTGCTCCCCCCCCGCGAGCTTGCGATACCCCTCACGTGGCCTCCCGAGGCTCGAGACTTTTCCCCCTCTCCTCTTCCCAAGGTGCCTGGCTTTACGGAGGGGAAAGCAAAGCGGCCAGATGGCGCACGCCCTCCCAAAGGACTCATCCCGCGGCAGCAGGTGGGAATCGAGGCTCACGTTTGTTTTGCTGATGCGTGCCAGGCGAAGCCATGAGAACGTGGGTGTGGAGGGAAAAACGCGCCTACCTGACTCCCTCCCCCCCACTGTCTCACAGAAACCCAATCTCACACTCCTGCGCAGCTCACTTGCTTGTTTTCTGCTTGCTTTCTGCAAGTAAGTTAACTGGGCAGGAGCGCGGGATCAGCCTGTGCAACTACAGCTGAGCTGCGCTGAGAAACCCAATCACACACTCCTGCGCAGCTCACTTGCTTGCAGAAAGCGAGCTAGCGAGATTGCAGGGAGCCAGGGTCCAAAGGATTTGTGCAACGTGTCTGAGAAGGTGAAATGCCGCCACATCTCCTGCCTGCTTTGCATGGGGCGAGCCTGGCGAGATGCAGGGCTGTAACTTGTCCTTCTTTTAAAATATTATATGGCTTTAATTGCCATACATTCCTTTCTATCCTAAGAATTTCTTTGTATGTAATCACATCATGTTTAAATCCCACATTTATATTTTCTATTGCATGTTTAGGTATTGCCCAAATTGGTATTTTATAATTTAACTTATGTCAATATTTTTTCCAAACTCGCAACAGAGCATACCTTAATATATTTGTCTTAAAAACATTATCCACCTTCTTATCATACAATAAATATGCATGCCAACCAAATAACAAATCATAACCCTCAATATTCAATAATCTCCCTTGTGTTAAATTAAACCAATCACTTATTGACGATAAAGCAGCAGCCTCATAATATAATTTAAAATTGGGCATTTTAAGACCACCTCTTTCACGTGTATCTTGCATTATTTTAAATTTAACTCGTGGCTTTTTCCCTGCCCAAACAAATTTATTAATACCTTTCTGCCACTCCTCCAAATTTAAATCCTTTTTGAGTATAGGTATCATTTGAAACAAAAATAAAAATTTTGGCAAGACATTCATTTTTACTGCTGCAATTCTTCCCAATAAGGATAGTTGTAATTTTTTCCAACCATCTAACTCTTTTTGTGTTTTTGACCATAACAATTCATAATTATTCTTATATAACTTCACATTTGAAGCTGAAAGATAAACCCCCAGATATTTAATCTTTTTAACTATTTCAAATCCCGTTAACTCTTCTAAAACAACCTTTTGTTCTATAGTCATATTTTTAGACACTATTTTAGTTTTTTGTATATTTATCTTAAATCCAGAAACTTTCCCATATGACGTTATTATCTCCATCAACTCTACAACTGAGTAAGTCGGTTGACTTACTGTAATAACCAGGTCATCCGCAAACGCTCTCAGTCTATAATCCTGATCTCTAATTTTGATTCCCATAATTTTATTTGAGTCTCGTATTTTAATCAATAATATTTCCAGTGTTAAAACAAACAGCAAAGGTGACAACGGACACCCCTGTCTTGTACCCTTTTCAATATTACATGTTTCTGTCAAACTACTATTAACTATTATTCGAGCTGTTTGCTTCTGATATATTGCTCTAATAGGTTGTAAAATTTTTTCCCCAAATTCCATTTTCTCCAATGCTTTAACTAAAAATTGCCAATCCAATTGATCAAAGGCTTTTTCAGCATCCAAAAAGATCAGCGCTGCAGAGACCTGGTTATTTCTATCCAAAAATTCCAATAAATCTACAATATGTCTCACATTATTCTTCATTTGTCTTCCACTTATGAATCCAGTTTGATCACTATGAATCACTTGCTGCATTACCTTCATTAATCTATTTGTTAAAATTTTTGCAAATATCTTATAATCAGTATTTAAAAGCGATATTGGTCTATAATTTTTGGCTTGGGTAGCATCTTGATCTTCCTTCGGAATCAACGAAATAAAAGCTGTTTTCCACGATGGAGGCACTTCTCCCAATTGAATTGTCCTAAACAATTCTCTTAACGGTTCCACCATGTCTGAATGTAAATTTTTATAGTAGACGGCAGTCAAACCGTCTTTTCCTGGTGCTTTACCCACCTTTAATTGCTTAATTGCTAAAATAATTTCTTCATCATTTATCAATTGATTCATCCCTTCCCTTTGTTCTTGTGTAAGAACAGGAATATTAACTTCCTGCAAATATCTATCTATATCTATATCTAGAATCTTATCTCTAACATACAACTTAGAATAAAAATCAACAAAAGCCTTTTGAATAAGGTTCTGCTGATACACCACTTTACCCTTGTACTCTATTCTATCTATATTACGTGCCCTTTTGTTTCTTCCTTAACAAGTAGGCTAACCACCTACCCGGCTTATTGGCATTACAAAAGGTGTTATGTTTAACATACTGTAAATTAGTTGCCACTTGATCTGCCATCAACATGTCAAACTGGCCTCTTAGTAAAGTAATTACCTCTTTGATCTTCCCATCAGATGGATTCAAAATTAAAGCCTTTTCTTTTCTCTTAATTTCCTCCTCTAATTCTTTTCGCCTAAATTCCAATTTACGTCTGTATTTATTATTCAAATATATTAACACTCCTCTCATATAAGGTTTACTTGCATCCCAAACCATCTCAATAGAAGTACCCTTATACATATTCATTAAAAAAAATTCTTTCATCTGTTTTTTACACTCTTCCACATTTTCTTGATATCTAAACAAATTTTCATTTAGTCGCCAAGACCGTCTGTCTCCATTGTCTTTTTCTATTTCTAACCATACTGGACTATGATCAGATATAGTTCTTGGACATATCTTAATCTTCTTAATCCTAGAAAAATAATCATTGGTAATTAATACAAAATCAATCCTAGATAGGGATTGATGCCTATCAGAGAAAAAAGTAAAGTCTTTTTCTTGCAAGTTTCTTTCTCTCCAAACATCTCTCAATTCCAAGTCATCCTTCATCTCAAAAAATGATTTAGGCATCCATCTTGGAGAACTGCTTTTATTTCTTTGATTCCGAAGGAAGATCAAGATGCTACTCAAGTTAAAAATTATAGACCAATATCACTTTTAAATACAGATTATAAGATATTTGCTAAGGTGTTAGCTAATAGATTGATGAGGGTTTTGCAACAGATGATTCATGGGGATCAAACGGGGTTTATTGGTGGTAGACAAATGAAAAATAATGTGAGGCATATAGTAGATGTGGTGGAGTTTTTGGAAAGGAACAACCAGATCCCTGCGGCGCTAATTTTCTTAGATGCAGAAAAAGCTTTTGATCAATTGAATTGGCAATTTTTGATGAAAGTTTTAGATAAAATGAATTTTGGAGATAAATTCTTGCAACCAATTAGGGCATTATATCAAAAACAAACTGCCCGAATAATAGTTAACAATAGTTTGACTGAAGTATGTAATATTGAAAAGGGCACAAGACAAGGGTGTCCATTATCACCTTTACTATTTGTTTTAACACTGGAGATATTATTGATAAAAATACGGAGTTCGGAAAAAATTAAGGGTATTCAAATTAGAGATCAGGATTATAGACTGAGGGCGTTCGCAGATGATCTGGTTGTTACGGTGACTCAGCCAGAAAACTCTGTTGTGGACCTGATGGAGATAATAATGCAATATGGGAAGGTTTCTGGATTTAAGGTTAATGCACAAAAAACCAAAATTTTGGCCAAAAATATGACAGCACCGCAAAAGGCCCTTTTAGAAGGACTAACTGGATTTGAGATTGTTAAAAGGGTCAAATATTTGGGGGTGTATTTGTCACCCTCTAATACAAAGTTATATAAAAATAACTATGAAAAGTTATGGGGAAAAATTCAAAAAGAATTGGAGAGCTGGGAAAAACTGCAATTGTCTTTGTTGGGAAGGATTGCAGCAGTGAAAATGAACGTCCTGCCTAAATTTTTATTTTTATTTCAAATGATACTGGTCCTTAAAAAAGATTCTAATTTGGAAGAATGGCAACGGGGTATCAAGTTATTACAATGGACACGTGGGAAAAGATCTGGGTGAGGAATGTAAAATTCACGCAAGCCCAAAACCTAAGAGAGAACTTTTATAAAATGTTTTATAGATGGCATCTAGACCCTAAAAAGCTTGCAAGTATGTATCCGAATTATCAGCCTAAATGTTGGAGGTGTGGAGGCGAAGATGCAACGTATTTTCATATATGGTGGACCTGCAAAAAGGTTAAGGCTTTTTGGATAAAAATTTGGTGGAATATGCAGAAGATCTTTAAGCAAAGGATAAAGTTTTGTCCACAACTGTTTTTGTTGGGCATAATTACGGAAGCTACTGTGGTGGACGTTAAGTTGATGCTGAACTTAATCACAGCAGCAAGACTTCTAATAGGTCAATATTGGAAAAAGGAGGAGCTGCCGACTATAGAAGAATGGACTCTAAAAGTTTCTGACCTGGCGGAAATGGCAAAGATCTCGGCTTACCTGAAAGATCATTCGCAAGAACGTTATATTATGGAGTGGAAAAAGTGGATTGATTATATTCAGAACAAATATGGGACTAAGAAATTCCATTTAGCATTTGAGTAAGTTTTCTTTTCTGTTTTCTTTCCTTTTTATATGTAATATTAATATTGTTTGTAATCATTTTACTGTATATGAGCTAGAGGGTGATAGAATTAATAGTTTATTGTTGTTAGCATATGGATGCTTATGATTGTTCTTTGTTTTTATACCCTGTATTTAGCTCTGGGAAGTCGGGGGGGAGGGGGAAATGGGTGGGAGGGATAGGGAGGGTTAGGTAGGGGTGGGGGGAGGGGGGAATTGTTAAAGTTAAAATGTACTGTAAAACTTTTCAATAAAAAAAATGATTTAGGCAATCTAGCATGACTTGGTGTACTTCGAAAAAGGCCTTTTTTGTCCAATTGTACGTCCAAAACGCCATTCCAGTCTCCCATAAAAATACAAGATTTGTAATCCCACTGAATAATCTTGCTATATAATAGTTTATAAAATTCTCCTTGCTGTTGATTAGGAGCATATAATCCAAACAAAAGTATTTTCTTGCCTTCTATTAATAGTTCAATTATAACATATCTTCCTTGTTTATCTGTTTCAATTAAGCTAGCTGTTAAAGTATTCTTGACGTAAATAACAACTCCATTTTTCTTATCAGGAGCAGAGGCAATAAACTGTGTACCCAGCCTAGAGTTTATCAAATACTTTTGATCAACTGCTCGAATATGCGTTTCCTGTAAGCAAATAACATCGTTTTGAAATTGTTTTAAATAGTGAAATACTTCTTTCTCTTCTGCGGGGAATTTAATCCATTAACATTCCAAGTTAGAAACTTTGTCGCCATCTTTTGCGACCTGAAGCTTTTGGAGCACCTCTTCCAGAATCACCTGCACTCTCTTCGGCTTCGCTCCTCCCACTGCTTCACTATGAGTAGGTTTTTGAGATGTAATTATCGCTTTCTATTGTTCTTGCTCTTTTTTTTATTGAAAAGTTTTACAATACATTTTATCTTTAACAATCCCTCCCCCCTCCCTCCGCCCACCCCTCCCTAGCCCTCCCTATGCCTCCCCCCCTTCCCCCCTCCCCCCCGACTTCCCAGAGCTAAATACAAGGTATAAAAACAAAAAACAATCATAAACAACCATATGCTAACAACAATAAACTATTAAGTCTATCGCACTCTAGCTCATGTGAAATGACTACAAACAATACTAATATCATATAAAAAAACTTATACAAATGCTAAATGAAACTTTTTGGTCCCATATTTGTTCTGGATATAATCAATCCACTTTTTCCACTCCATAATATAACGTTGTTGCGAATGGTCTTTCAAATAGGCCGAAATCTTTGCTATTTCCGCCAGGTCAGAAACTTTTAGAGTCCATTCTTCTATAGTCGGCAGTTCCTCCTTCTTCCAATATTGACCTACTAAAAGTCTTGCTGCCGTAATTAAGTTCAGCATCAACTTGGTATCCACAACAGTAGTATCTGTAATTATGCCCGATAAGAACAACTGCGGACAAAACTTTATCCTTTGCTTAAATATCTTCTGCATATTCCACCAGATTTTAATCCAGAAAGCTTTAACCTTTTTACAGGTCCACCATATATGAAAGTATGTTGCGTCTTTGCCACCACATCTCCAACATTTAGGTTGGCAGTTCGGATACATACTTGCAAGCTTTTTAGGATCTAAATGCCACCTATAAAACATTTTGTAAAAGTTCTCTCTTAAATTTTGAGCTTGTGTAAATTTTACGTTTCTCACCCAAATCTTTTCCCAAGTGTCCATTGTGATAACTTCTTGAATATTCTGAGCCCACTTTATCATACAATCTTTAACAAGTTCTGTTTCTGAATCAATTTCTATCAATGCAAGATATATCCGTTTGATATGTGCTGGACCCTGATTTCTAATTTGCTTTACCAAATTTTCGTCAATCATTGAGAAACCAGTTTTCTGGTCTTCTTTCCACCTGGCCCGTAATTGACCATATTGAAACCAAGTTTGAACAATCTTCTCATCTCGTAAAAGATTATACGGCTTCAAACACCATACGTTCCTCTCCAAACTTAAGATCTCCTTGTACGTAGTCACATCATGTTTGAAGCCTACATTTATATTTTCTATTGCGTGTTTCGGAATTGCCCACAACGGTATCTTGCAGTCTAACTTATGTCTATACTTCTTCCAAACTCTCAGCAATGCCTGTCTTAAAATATGCACTTTAAACACATTATCTACCTTCTTATCATACAGTAAATATGCATGCCAGCCAAATAACAAGTCGTGGCCCTCAAGATTTAATAATCTCCCTTGTGTCAAATTAATCCAATCACTTATTCCTATTGTTCTTGCTCTTGTCTCATCCGTCTAGTTGCAGCCCGTGTCACTCTTTGATCTCTAACCTCTTCCATTGGTACCGGAATCTGGTGCACTCCTTTAGTTTGCTGGGATTCTCTATCCTTCAGCTGAATAACTCCTTTAGATCCTTGTATACTCCCCCTTCGTGACTGACGCTCTCCTTCGTCATTCCTCCTTTTAAGTTCCGAAGATGGTGGGGAGCCTGCCTTCAAAATATTAGCATAGAAATCTCGTGCCTGCAAAACTGTGTTAAGACTATATCTCGTGCCTGCGTGCATCACCACCATGCCTATTGGAATCTCCCATCTAAACTGGATATCCTGTTTCCTTAATTCTTCTGCCAAAAAGGCAAATTCTTTTCTTTTCCTTAAAATTCTTGGAGGAATCTCTTTCAGAATTAAAACTTCTTGCTCTGCAACTGTAAATTTATTATTATAGAAGGCTTGAATAACCTCATTTCTAATTGCTCTCTTCGTAAAATAAACCACCACATCTCTAGGTAGCTTTCTTTGTCTTGCAATCCAAGAGTTCACACGAAATATTTTATCTATATCCACCATAATATCTTCTGCTGAATGCCCCAAAACTTGTTCAAAAGCCTGTGCCAATATTTCTTTCAAATTTTCCTTAGGATCTTCTTTCAAACCTCTGATTCTCACAGCAAACTCCATTTCACGATACTGTATCATTATCACATCATCATCAATCTTTTCCATCACAGTTTCAGCATCCAGCATTTTAGCATCTAGTCTCATGTTATTTTGACTAAGTTCTTCCACTCGGTCATCCCGACGTTCAATACACACTGCCAATCCTTGAAAGGCAGCCAAAATGTCTGCTCTTATCTCAGTATTCTTCTCCTCAATAAGTTCAGCTATTTCTTGGGATTGTATTTTTAAAGCATCCTGCAAATCTTTTATTGTTAAAGCTGGTGCGGGTGCAGGTGCCGCAGGAGGAGGCATCAAAGCCTGTAATGAAGACTGCTGACCTGGCGAGGCACCAGCACTTCTAGGAACTTTAGTTGGTTTGGAAGCCATTTTAACACCGTTGAATTCTATTGCACACTTTCACTTTCCGCACCGCTTGCAACTTTTTCCACAAAGTACTCTGAGTTAAAGTTCAAATACTTGCTATTACAGCATTCTCCTGCACAGCTCTGCCTGCATCCAAGTAATCCACAATTCACTATCGATGGCAGGGATGGTTGCAGCGTCCTGCTCTTCTCCAAAGCCTTGGAGCAGAGGCGTCCCGGAGTCCGGAGCAAACTCAGGCTTTGGGGGGGCTCACACCCTTCAACCACCAGAGTTTAAACTCTGGCGATCTAGGGGAGCTCTACCCCTGCCTAAGTGCTCACCCCCTCCTCCCGAGGAGCGGATTTCCGAGCCGCCAAACAGCTGATCGTCGCTGTTTTTGGCGGCTCTATGGAAAACAGCAGGGCTGACGGCCGAAATGGCCGCCATCAACGGAGCCTTGCCACCCGGAAGTCAAACAAATGCCTTGCCACCCGGAAGTCAAACAGAAAGAACAAATATTTTGTTTCAACCAACCTTTGCAAATAATTTATGTTTGTAGACTGCTTTTTAATTTTTAATTCCTAAATTTACAGCCCTAGAAACAGAAACATAGCACTAAGAGACAATGATTCATTTGGACTGAAAAACAAATTAAGAAACAAGACAGTATGAAATCCAATAACATGCATTCCAGTAAACAAAGCCCTGGTGTATCAAAAATTACCTAAAACAAGGCATGTGATGGGATTGGTGGGCAGAGGAGACAGATGCCATTAAGTTAGGCTTAATGTCTTCCCCTTCTATTTCCCTCAATCTTTTGGAGAATGGCCTTTTAAAACTTGTGTTATTATTATTATTATTCCTTCATCTACTCATCCCACAAATTGGGGAAAACTGTTGAAAAACATCATGACTGTTAATACAGACGATGAACAAACTTTAAAGCTCAGGAAAAAGAGGTTGCATAAAAGAGAAAATTTGTAAGACAATTCAGATTTATAATCAATACAGGTGAAACTCAAAAAATTAGAATATCGTGCAAAAGTTCATTTATTTCAGTAATGCAACTTAAAAGGGGAAACTAATATATGAGATAGACTCATTACATGCAAAGCAAGATAGTTCAAGCTGTGATTTGCCTTCAGCTCTTCTGCATTGTTCGGTCTCATGCCTCTCATCTTTCTCTTGGCAATGCCCCATAGATTCTCTATGGCAGGGGTGTCAAACTCAATTTCATTGAGGGCCGCATCAGCATGGCGGTTGCCCTCAAGGGGCCGGGTGGGTGTGGCCTGGGTGGGCGTGGCCTACTGGGTGGGCGTGGCTAGAGTGTGTATGGCCTACTGGGTGGGCGTGGCCAGCTCTACATCGTTTGCATCAAGGGTGCCTATGGGGGCCTGGGCAGGAGTGGGACAGATCTGAGGGTCTCTGGCAGAAGGAGGGTCTCTGGGCCGGGGCCAAGGCAGTGGGGGCTGTTCCCTCACTGTTTCCAGGATGGCTGTGTGGGCCACATGAAACCACTTCGCGGGCCGGATCCGGCCCCCGGGCCTTGTGTTTGACATGTCTGCTCTATGGGGTTCAGGTCAGGCGAGTTTGCTGGCCAATCAAGCACAGTAATCCCACGGTCATTGAACCAGGTTTTGGTGCTTTTGGCAGTGTGCACAGGTGCCAAGTCCTGCTGGAAAATGAAGTCAGCATCCCCATAAAGCTCGTCTGCGGAAGGAAGCATGAAGTGCTCCAAAATCTCCTGGTAGACGGCTGCGTTGACCCTGGACTTAATGAAGCACAGTGGATCAACACCAGCAGATGACATGGCTTCCCAAATCAACACAGACTGTGGAAACTTCACACTGGACTTCAAGCATCTTGCAGTGTGTACCTCTCCATTCTTCCTCCAGACTCTGGGTCCTTGGTTTCCAAATGAGATGCAAAAGTTGCTCTCATCAGAAAAGAGGACTTTGGACCACTGAGCAACAGACCAGGTCTGTTTTTCTTTAGTCCAGGTAAGACGCTTCTGACGTTTGTTGTTCAGGAGCGGCTTGACAAGAGGAATACGACATTTGAAGCCCATGTCCAGGTTCCGTCTGTGTTTGGTGGCTCTTGATGCACTGACGCCAGTCTTAGTCCACTCCTTGTGAAAGTCCCCAACACTTTTGAATGGCCTTTTCCTGACAATCCTCTCCAGGCTGCGGTCATCCCTGCTCCTTGTGCACCTTTTTCTTCCACACTTTTCCCTTCCACATAACTTTCTATTAATGTGCTTTGATACAGCACTTTGGGAACATCCAACTTCTTTTGCAATTACCTTTTGAGGCTTTCCCTCCTTATGGAGGGTGTCAATGATGGTTTTCTGCACAACTTGTCAGGTCAGCAGTCTTCCCCATGATTGTGATTCCTACTGAACCAGACTGAGAGACCATTTAAAGGCTCAGGAACCCTTTGCAGGTGTTATGGCTTTATTAGCTGATTAGAGTGGGACACTTTGAGCCTAGAATATTGCACCTTTTCACAATATTCTAATTTTCTGAGATTGTGGATTTGGGGTTTTCATGAGCTGTACGTCATAATCATCACAATTATGACAAATCATGGCTTGAACTATCTTGCTTTGTATGTAATGAGTATCTCATATATTAGTTTCCCCTTTTAAGTTGCATTACTGAAATAAATGAACTTTTGCACAATATTCTAATTTTTCAAGTTTCACCTGTAAGTGCCTTTAATGTTGAAAAATCAAAAGTACCGTCCCTTGGCCAAATTTGTCTCCCGGTTTCATCCTTTAGTAAAGCCCATTCTTTACAATTTTTTCGTGCTCACTTCTTCATATTGGCTAGGACGGGCACTTGCCTCTTATCCCATGCCTTGAGCAAATCTCCAATGGGGGATCTAGACCTGAACCTCGAACTACAGCTTCCCATGTTCCCCTTACGATGTGGGGTTCAATCAGCTTAGTCAGGTCCTAGTGGCACTGCCCAGCCACTCTTAGTGACACCAACCCTGCCGCCCCGCCATCAACGTCCTGGAGGGCTCTGGTTCCCTCACAGAGCATGGGCACCTCCTAAGCAGGGTACTTCCCACTGTCAATTTTCAGACCAAAAAGGGGTCTGGGAGGACCTGCTGCCCTCAACAGGTACGGGCACCTCCTTCACCCACTGTCAATTTTCAGACAAGGAGGGGTCTGGGAGGACCTCTGCTTTGTGCAGTGGTACGGGCACCTTCCTTCAAATGGGCTTTGCCTACAGGATGTTACCGGGATCTCCTATTAACTCTAACCCCCTGTTCTCATTTGATGCCCACTCGGCTCCCTTCCCTCCTTTCTGCAAAAGGTTCCATACTCCAGTTCAAGCCCCTTGCGTTCCAGATTCCTGCTGGTCATGGCTTGGTAAAGCTAGTAGCAGGCCTGGAGGCGGGTGGAAAAAACACAGAGGAGGTGGAATCCTAGCTGCAGCCAGAGGAGGAAGCCCCACAGAAGCCCTTTCACTCCCCAAGATTCCTTAAAACTATAATTTAGCGGTACTTACCCACTTTCAGGCAGCTGTTGAGCACAAGACTCAAAGACCTCCCTTTACTACCCTATGCCACCCGGGCAGGGCCTGTGGGCTTCTCCATAGACAAAAGGGTCTGTTGCTGGCTGGGTAGTGGCCCTATGGACCCGGTCTGGTGGTTGGGTTGGCTGGAAGTCCCTTCCTCGACACCAGAATTTTAGAAAGAAAATTTCTCCGGTTCATTTTTCCAGCTGGGGACAAGCCTTCAGCATGCACGAAAATAGACAAAAAGCGAAGGAAGCTGCCAGAAAGTGTATTTTAATTCAGAAGCCAGACAGAATAGTGACTCAGCAATGGATTCTGGGCTAGCTAGCAATTTTTCCAAGGAAAATGATCCAACTCTAATACCTCCCTGTGCTATTGAAGTCTTGATGAGATTTTCAAAGGGCTATTTGTTTTTCTAGTAAAGCAGAGCTGCTTAACACATACTTTGCATCAGTCTTCACACAAAAAGAAACTATAGCCCAACATACCAAAAAAACCACTGCAAAAGACAAATTAGAAACAAAAATTAAAATAAGCAAGAAAATGGTAACCTTGTCAAGGTCCAACCTTGATAAATACAAATCACCGGGGCCTGACAGATTATTTATTTATTTATTTATTAAATTTTTATACCGCCCTTCTCCCGAAGGACTCAGGGCGGTGTACAGGGCAATAAATATCAAAATGTAAATACAAAAATTAAAAAAGAGATTTAAAAGAATTAAATAATTATGCCCAATAATACAATACTAAAAATGTGTTAAAACTTATTTAAATCCAACCCCAAACCCATCAGACCAGGCCAGATTGTTCAAATAAATAAGTTTTTAAATCACGCCGGAAGGAGCGCAGGTCAGGGGCCATCCGGAGCTCAACCGGGAGGCGATTACATCCCAGAGTTCTGAAGGAGCTGGCAGATGTTAGCTCAGAACCATTGCACCACATCTTTCAAAAATCCTGGAGCACAGGGTAAGTACCTGAGGATTGGAAAAGGGCTGATGTGGTTCCCATCTTCAAGAAAGGAAAAAAATCAGACCCAGGAAACTACAGACCAATCAGTTTAACATCAGTACCTGGGAGGATCCTAGAAAAGATAACCAAAAAACAGATCTGCAAACAACTAGACACAAACTAAGTTTTAACTAGTAGCCAGCATGGGTTTGTTAAAAACAGATCATGCCAAACCAATCTTATTTCATTCTTCGACAAAGTGACTAAACTAATAGACCAGCGAAATACTGTGGACGTAGTATACTTAGACTTCAGTAAGGCATTTGATAAAGTAGACCACAACCTAGTCCTTGGTAAGCTAGAAAAAGGTGGAATAGACAACATCACCACCAGATGAATCTGTTGCTGGCTAGCAAACCGTACTCAATGAGTAGTCCTCAACGGCACTACATCCACATGGAGCAGTGGGGTACCAGAAGGTTCCGTGTTAGGCCCAGTACTCTTCAATATCTTCATAAATGACTTAGATGAGGGAATTGAAGAGGAACTCATCAAATTTGCAGATGACACGAAACTGGCAGGAGTAGCCAACACCCCAGAAGACAAACTCAGGATCCAAAAAGATCTTGACAAACTTGAACAATGGGCCCAATCCAACAAAATGAGTTTCAGTGTGTTTCAAGTACAGATTGGGCAAGACCTGGCTTAAAAACAGTAACTGAGAGAGACCTTGGAGTCCTAGTGGACGATCACTTAACCATAAGCCAGCAGTGTGCAGCAGCAGCAAAAAAAAAAAAGCTAATACAATCCTGGGCTGTATAAACAGGCATAGAATCAAGATCACGCAAGGTATTAGTACCACTTTATAAAACCCTAGTAAGACCACACCTGGAATACTGCAGCCAATTTTGGTCACCATATCACAAAAAAGATGTTGAGAGTTTGGAAAAAAAATCAGAGAAGAACAACTAAGATGATCAAAGGCCTGGAGACTAAAACATATGAAGAACGACTGCAGAACTTGGGTTTGGCTAGTCTAAAGAAAAGAAGAAATAGGGGAGACATGATAGCAGTATTCCAGTATTTGAGGGGCTGCCACAAAGAAGAGGGGGGTCACATTATTCACCAAAGCACCAGAGGGCAGGACAAGAAACAATGTTTGGAAACTGATCAAAGAGAGAAGCAACCTGGAATTAAGGAGAAACTTCCTGACAGTGAGGACAATTAATCAGTGGAATAGTTTGCCCCCAGAAATCTTGGGCACTCTATCACTGGGGGTTTTTAAAAGAGGCTAGACAGTCACTTGTCTGAGATGGTATAGGTTCTCCTGCTTGAGCAGGGTGCTGGACTAGAAGGCCTCCAAGGTCCCTTCCAGCTCTATTCCAGCTCTAGTCTAGTCTAGTCTATTTATTGTAATTTTCTTGCTGGGGCTTGGCTTGGTCCAATCCTTGGTTAATCCTATCTCTAGGGAAAGGAGATAGATAGTCCATGGGTTTCAGTGTGTTGTTGTTGTTGTTAGTTGCGAAGTCGTGTCTGACCCATTGTGACCCTATGGACAACGTTCCTCCAGGCCTTCCTGTCCTCTACCATCTTCTGGAGTCCATTTAAGTTCACACTTACTGCTTCAGTGACTCCATCCAGCCACCTCATTCTCTGTCGTCCCCTTCTTCTTTTGCCCTCAATCTTTCCCAGCATTAGGCTCTTCTCCAGTGAGTCCTTCCTCCTCATTAGGTGGCCAAAGTATTTGAGTTTTAGCTTCAGGATCTGGCCTTCTAAAGAGCAGTCAGGGTTGATCTCCTCTAGGACTGACCGGTTTGATCGCCTTGCAGTCCAAGGGACTCACAGGAGTCTTCTCCAGCACCATAGTTCAAAGGCTTCAATTCTTTGGCGCTCAGCCTTTCTTATGGTCCAACTTTCACTGCCATACATTGCAACTGGGAAGACCATAGCCTTGACTATACGCACTTTTGTTGACAGGGTGATGTCTCTGCTTTTTAGTGTGCTGTCTAGATTTGCCATGGCTTTCCTCCCAAGGAGCAAGCGTCTTTTAATTTCTTGGCTACAGTCCCCATCTGCAGTGATCATGGAGCCCAGGAAAATAAAATCTGTCACTACCTCCATTTCTTCCCCATCTATTTGCCAGGAATTGAGAGGGCCAGATGCCATGATCTTGGTTTTCTTAATGTTTAGTTTCAACCCAAATTTTGCACTCTCCTTCTTCACTCGCAACAAGAGGCTCTTTAGTTCCTCTTCACTTTCTGCCATTAGAGTGGTATCATCTGCATATCTTAGGTTGTTGATGTTTCTTCCGGCAATCTTAATTCCAACTTTTGATTCATCTAGCCCTGCCTTTCTCATGATGTGCTCTGCATATAAGTTAAATAGGCAAGGCGACAGTATACAGCCTTGCCGGACTCCTTTCCCAATTTTGAACCAATCAGTGGTTCCGTGTCCAGTTCTCACTGTTGCTTCTTGGCCCGCATATAGGTTTCTCAAGAGACAAATAAGATGGTCTGGTATGCCCATCTCTTTAAGGACTTGCCACAGTTTGTTATGATCCACACAATCAAAGGCTTTAGCATAGTCAATGAAGCAGAAGTAGATGTTTTTCTGGAACTCTCTAGCTTTCTCCATGATCCAGCGTATGTTAGCAATTTGATCTCTAGTTCCTCTGCCTCTTCGAAATCCTGCCTGTACTTCTGGTAGTTCTCGATCCACATACTGCTGGAGTCTAGCTTGTAGGATTTTAAGCATAACTTTACTAGCATGTGAAATGAGTGCAATGGTGCGATAGTTTGAACATTCTTTGGCACTGCTTTTCTTTGGAATTGGAATGTAAACTGATCTTTTCCAATCCTGTGGCCACTGTTGAGTTTTCCAAATTTGCTGGCAAATTGAGTGTAGCACTTTTACTGCATCGGCTTTTAAGATTTTGAATAGCTCAGCTGGAATACTGTCACCTCCACTAGCTTTGTTGTTGCTCAACTTTTCTAAGGCCCACTTCACTTCACATTCTAGGATGTCTGGCTCGTGGTCAGTGACCACCTCATTGTGATTATCAGGGACGTTAAGCTCATTCTTGTATAGTTCTTCTGTGTAATTTTGCCACCTCTTCTTAATCTCTTCAGCCTCTGTTAGGTCCCTGCCATTTTGCTCCTTTATCATGCCCATTTTTGCATGAAACGTTCCTTTCATCTCTCCAATTTTCTTGAAAAGATCTCTGGTCCTCCCTATTCTATTGTTTTCTTCTATTTCTTTGCATTGTTCATTTAAGAAGGCATTCTTATCTCTTCTAGCTATTCTTTGGAATTCTGCATTTAATTGGGCGTATCTTTCTTTTTCTCTCTTGCCTTTCGCTTCCCTCCTTTCCTCAGCTATTTGCAAAGCTTCCTCAGACAGCCATTTTGCTTTCTTGCATTTCTTTTTCTTTGGGATGGTTTTGGTTGCTACCTGTTGTACAATGTTGCGAACCTCTGTCCATAGTTCTTCAGGCACTCTGTCTATCAGATCTAATTCCTTAAATCTATTTGTCACCTCTACTGTATATTCAACAGGGATATGATTTAATTCATACCTGACTGGCCTAGCGCTTTTCCCTACTTTCTTTAATTTAAGCCTAAACTTTGCAACAAGAAGCTCATGGTCTGATCCACAGTCAGCTCCTGGTCTTGTTTTTACTGACTGTATAGAGCTTCTCCATCTTTGGCTGCAGAGCATATAGTCAATCTGATTTCTGTGTTGACCGTCTGGTGATGTCCATGTGTAGAGCCGTCTCTTGGGTTGTTGGAAAAGAGTGTTTGCTATCACCATAGTATTCTCTTGACAAAATTCTATCAGCCTGTGCCCTGCTTCATTTTGTACTCCAAGGCCAAACTTGCCTGTTATTCCCGTTATCTTTTGGCTTCCTACTTTAGCATTCCAATCCCCCATGATGATAAGAACATCATTTTTTGGTGTTAGTTCTATAAGCTGCTGTAGGGCTTCATAGAACTGGTTAATTTCATCCTCTTCAGCACCGGTGGTTGGGGCATAGACTTGGACTACTGTGATATTGAATGGTTTCCCTTGGATTCGAACTGAGATCATTCTGTCATTTTGAGGATTGTATCCCAGTATTGCTTTTCCTACTCTTTTATTGACTATGAAGGCTACTCCATTTCTTCTGAGGGATTCTTGCCCGCAGTAGTATACCTGATGGTCATCTGAATTAAATTCACCCATTCCTGTCCATTTTAGTTCGCTGATACCTAAGATGTCGATGTTCAGTCTTGTCATCTCTTGTTTGACCACGTCCAGCTTTCCTTGATTCATGGATCTTACATTCCAGGTTCCTATGGAGAAAAAATCTTTACAGCATCGGACTTTCCTTTCACCACCAGACACATCCACAGCTGAGCGTCCTTTCGGCTTTGGCCCAGTCGCTTCATTCTTTCTGGCGCTACTAGTACTAGCCCTCTGCTCTTCCCCAGTAGCATATTGGATGCCTTCCGACCTGAGGGGCTCATCTTCCAGCGTCATATTGTTTTGCCTTTTGGAACTGTCCATAGGGTTTTCATGGCAAAGATACTGGAGTGGGTTGCCATTTCCTTCTTCAGTGGATCACATTTTGTCAGAACTCTCTTCAGTGTGTGCCTAAGGGCAATCCTGTCAGTTCTTTATTGTTTACTCAAGGCAGCCACTTGCAGTTTCTTTTTGTTACAATTGTTTTCTTTGGCAGTCTGCCCAGAGCTATTAACTCCATAGGTCGGGGGAGGAGGAGAGAGGAGAGGAGAGAAAAAAACTCTTTGGTGCTTTTTATTTTCGGCTTGGCTTTTCTTATGCAGGGGAAATGGCTGTTTCTTTTGAAGCAGTCTTCTTGAACAGATCTGTGTTTGTGATGGCTGGTTTCTGGGGCTAGGCTTGATGTCTCTTAAGATTTTCTATTATTCCTTTAGGAAAGATCTGCCTGTTTAATATTTCCCAAAATGTTTCTTTCTCTGGGGGGTAGGTAGGTGCTGACTTCTGACACATTTTTAATTGAATACAATTAATAATTAATAATCAATCACTAGCTATAACTATATCTATCTATCTATATTTAATTATTGATTTTATCATAATCATAATAGTAAAGTTGGAAGGGACCTTGGAGGTCATCTAGTCCAACCCCCTGCTCAGGCAGGAAACCCTATACCATTTCAGACAAATGGCTGTCCAGTCTCTTCTTAAAAACTTCCAGAGTTGGAGCATTCACAGCTTCTGGAGGCAGGTTGTTCCACTGGTTATTTGTTCTAACTGTCAGGAAGTTTCTCCTTAGTTCTAGGTTGCTTCTCTCCCTGATTAGTTTCCATCCGTTGCTTCTTGTCCTGCCTTCGGGCACTTTGGAGAATAGCTTGCTTCCCTCTTCTTTGTGTCAGCCCCTGAGATATTGGAACACTGCTATTTTTGACTTTCGTCTCAAGCCTTAGTTCATTTTGAGCCTTAGCTTCCCTCACTTCATCTTTGCAGGCACGGGCTATTTGCTGATATTCCTAGTCACCCCTAGTCCTTCTCTTCATTAAACTAGACATACCCAATTCCAGCAGCCGTTCCTTATATGTTTTAGCCTCCAGTCCCCTAATCATCTTTGTTGCTCTTCTCTGCACTCTCTCCAGAGTCTCAACATCTTTTTTACATTGTGGTGACCAAAACTGGATGCAGTATTCCAAGTGTGGCCTTACCAAGGCATTGTAAGGTGGTATTAATACTTCACGTGATCTTGATTCTATCCCTCTATTAATGCAGCCTAGCACTGTGTTGGATTTTTTGGCAGCTGCAGCACACTGCTGGCTCATATTGAAGTGATTGTCCACTAGGACTCCGAGATCCCTCTCACAGTTACTACTATTGAGCAAGGTACCACCTATACTATATCTGTGCATTTGATTTTTCCTGCCTAAATGTAGAAGCTTACTTTTTCACCATTGAATTTCATTTTTTTAGATAGCGCTCAGTGTTAGAGTCTGTCCAGATCCTCCTGTATCTTAAGCCTGTCTTCTGGAGTGTCTTCTGGAGTGTTGGCTATTCCTGCCAGCTTGGTGTCGTCAGCAAATTTGATGAGTTCCCCATCTATCCCCTCGTCCAAATCGTTGATGAAGATGTTGAAGAGCACTGGGCCCAGAACAGAGCCCTGGGTCACCCCACTACACACTTCCTTCCATGTAGATGCAGTTCCATTGAGGACCACATGCTTAGTACGGCCGGTCAGCCAGCTATGAATCCATCTGGTGGTGATGCTGTCTAACCCACATTTTTCTATCTTATCAAGTAGATTTTTCCAATATTACACTGTATATCTTTGAAAAGCAATGTGGTGTCTGGGTTACAATAGTTCCATTTCATACAGGTACATGTTATTACAAATCTCCAATTTATTGTAGCCAATATTTCCTCTCTTTTTTCCTTTAATACATATTGTCTCTTATCTAAATTAATATACTTCTTATTTTATCTATCAATTATTTAATGGTTTCCTTGCATTTGTCAATACTTTCATACATTTTATTTATTTTAACGTTTCATCTTTAAGGCATCAATCACCTTATAAATTTTCCCAGCTTTAATTTGCATTAATATTAAAGTTAAACATTTAAAGTTTCTCATTTTCATATTTCTAGGTGACCCCACTTCCCTTTATCACAATTCTCTCCAATCCCTAATATCTATCTCATTTCCATATCAACAGGTTAATAATACAATATAATATTCTTGTTTTCATTATAATTTCCACATACTGTAAATTCAATAACCAAAATTTCTCCCCTTTCAACATTTAACACATCTTTTCTCTTCTCCTTTATGTCTGCTCTCTCATGCTTAGACTTATAATTTTATTTTTATCACTACATCCAAATATATTAGTTACATTATATCACTCCTAACATCAATACATCTTAATCAATTTCATTTAAACAGTTCGATATTTCAATTTAACTGTTGATATTCGCACATCTAAGTTTTTAATTAGCCAATATTTTTATCTGCACATCAAAACAGTCTCTCATAATCCAAGTACAATCCTGTCTATTTAGATATTTTCTGTATCAGGCCTCTTAAATATATCCATTCTTCTTCAATCTTCTTCTGGCTTTTTTCCTTTGCCATATCATCTTCCGTTTTATTGCTTCAGGGTCATCAAAGAGTTCTTGTGTTGTAGTATCATATTGAAGTGACCCTCCAATCTCTATTTTTGAAGGGTTGAGGGGACTGATAGAGATACCAAATCTTCTCATTATTTTCTCCTCTTGGTATAATTGTCCTGGACTATCTTTTTTTTTCTTCCATCTGTTTCTCATTTTCATCATCAAATTTCTTCTGCTTTATGTAACCCTTTGTCAGGTTTTTCTCCAAATTTTCTCTTGTCTGTGCTTGTTGAGTCGTTAAATCTTCTGTCAGAGTATTTGATTGTTCAATTTGTTCTGTTATGTTCTGTCCCGATAAGTTGTTAGCTATAATCACAATTTGTGTATGCTTATACAAGACGCTTTCTAGTTTTTTCCCCAAAAGCTCTTATTTCATCACCAGCTGCGGAAAGGAACTGATAAGTTTGACAGGTTATTTTCATCATACCATAAATTTGTTTTTGTATTTCTTCCATGGTGGACTCTCACATCTGGTGTTCAAGTTAGTCTTATCTTGTTTTCTAAAGTCTCTGTCACAAACGTCCTCCGTGGGATGAAATCAGGAACCAACAAGCAGGAATGAGTAACAGAGGCTTTATTCTGCACAAAGAAAAAGTCAGCGCTGGGAGTGAACTGCTCCCAGTGCTTTACATAGACGCCTAAGGACATGACCCTGCCCCCAGCCCACAAACCAGCATCTGGCAATATCCCTTTATAAACCCTCCTCCTCCCCTGCAGTTCCCCCCCAGCAGTGAAATTCCTAGCCGGCTGCCATGTCCCACGCTGCACTGAACGGTCTCCCTCCTCTGCGCATCCTGCAAGGCTCCCCTCCCCATACCCAGCAGACCGCCCGAAAAGCAGAAAGAAGAAAGGCAAAGTTCCATTCACTGCTGGCCCATCTTGAAACGCTGAGAGGCCTCCACAGCCTGCAAAGGCCCTGGCAAATGGGAAGGCTCCGCTGGTGAGCCCTGATCCTCTGAAAGCCCTGGCAGCATCGGTAGGTGGCTCTGCAGTCCCACTAGGATGGGAAGACGTGGGAGGGAGGCTGCAACTGGCCCCGGCCCCCGATGGCAAACTTCGGGGCCTACAGAGGTCCTGCAGCAGCGATGGCAGTGACGGCGGCCGTTCAGGTGGGAGGGAGGCTGCAACCGTCGGCGGCAGTGGCCGTCTCACATGGGAGGGTGCCTGCAACCGGACCCGGACCCTGCTGGCAAACCTTGGGGCCGACGGAGGGCCTGTGGCGGCAGTGGCGGCTGTTCTGGTGGCTGGGAGATGGTGAGGGAGGCGGCCGGCCGTCGTGAGGCATTTACCCCCCTCTCCATTGTATGTCGGGCCAACGGGCTCGACAGGTGGCCCCCTCTACCAGGGCTCCACCTGAAAGACGATGGTTTGGATGAGTAGTCATCCACCCTGGTGGACGGTTCGACTGACCCCCCACCTGGTTTCCCAGGATACTGGTGATGGAATGCTCGGACCAGGCGGGGTGCATAGATGTCCACCTCCCCCACCCAGGATGCCTCCGTGATGGGGTACCCCTTCCACCACATGAGGTATCGCAGCCTTCCTCGTCGAACCCGAGAGTCCAGGATTTCTTGGACCTCATACTGATTGCCGGACACAGGCCCTGGTCCCTCTTCCACTGGCCCATGGAATGTTTCCACAACCGGCTTCAGTAGACTGCTGTGGAACACAGGGTGTATTTTCCCCAGGAATTTGGGTAGCCGGAACCGTACGGTCACTGGATTAATGACTTGTACAACCCGGAAGGGTCCTAGGAACTTTGGCCCCAGTTCCCTACACAGTACCTGCAGCCGCATATACTTCGTGGAGAGGTACACCAGGTCACCCACCTGGAAGGGCTTCTGGGGCCTCCTCTTTTTGTCTGCTTGTGCTTTGGTGGTCTCTCCGGCCTTTACCAGGGCCTTTTTTACTGCACCCCACACATCCCCCACCTGTGTCATCCACTCCATGGGTTGGCAAGGTAAGGGGACCCCTTGGCCATACTCAGGAATGGGAACGAACTCCCTGCCAAGCACCACCCGGAAAGGAGAAAACCTGGTGCTGCTGTGCACCATATTGTTATGCGCCACCTCTGTGAATGCTAACAGGTCCACCCAGTTGGATTGTTGGTACGATACATAGCACCCCAGGTAGTGCTCCACCATAGCGTTCGCCCGTTCTGCTGCCCCGTTGATGCTGGGATGGTATGCTGAACTAAGACCTTGGGACAACCCGATGAATTGGACGAATTCGCTCCAGAAGCGAGCCGTGAACCGTCTGAGATGATTCTTTGGGGTACTCCATGCAGGTGGTATACGTGTGTGATGAACAACCTGGCCAGCCTTTGGGCAGACGGCAGCCCTTTGCAGGGCACGAAGTGCGCCTGCTTGGATAAAAGATCGACCACTGTCCAAATAATGTTGTAGCAATGGCTCTCTGGCAACTTAATGATAAAATCCATCGCAATGTCCTCTCAGGGCCTGGTAGGATCTGCCACTGGTTGTAACAGCCCCAAGGGTTTCCCCATATGGGGCTTTGTGGTGGCACAGACGTGGCACCCCTGGATGTAGCCCTCTATATCCGCTTTCATTCGCAGCCACCAAAACTGCCGCCTTGCCAGATGTAGAGTCTTCAGGAACCCGAAGTGTCCTGCCTGTTTTGCATCATGGCATCGTTGAAGCACCCCTTGCCGCATAGTTTGTGGGACATAAAGTTTATCCCAGTACCAGGCTAGGCTGTCCTGCCTCGTCAACAGGTCTGGGTGGTCTCGTAACCAGGGGTTGTCCTGGAGTGCCGTCTGCAACTCTTGTGCCAGATCTCCTATTACAACACGGGATACCGCTCTCACCACAACCTGCTGGTAAGGGGGCAAAAATGCCTTCACCACCTCCTTCCTCTTGCTATTATATTGTGGCAATCTCGAGAGGGTGTCGGCCAGAAAGTTCTTCCCCCCGGCACGTATTTCAGTTGGAAATGGAACCTCCGGAAGTACTGCATCCATCTCATGTGTTTTGGGGACAGGCGTCTTGGTGTCTGCAGTACTTCCAAGTTTTTGTGGTCTGTCCATACTTCGAACGGTTCCTTCGCCCCTTCCAGGAGGTGTCACCACGTCGCGAACACAGCGAATGCCTCCTTCTCCCAGATTGCCCATACACGTTCAGTGTCTGTTACGTTCCTTGACGTGTAGGTGCAGGCTTGCAAGGAGCCGTGACTGTTTCTCTAGAGTAGAACAGTCCTGACTGCAATGTTGCTGGCGTCAACCTGCACCACAAACGGTGTGTCGGGGTCTGGGTGAAGCAGGACAGGCTCCCTCACAAACAAGGCCTTCAGGGTCTTGAAGGCTTGCTGACATACCGTAGACCATGCCAGTGGCTGACCAGGACGTGGCTTTGTCGCAGCCTGTCGGGTGTGTAGCAGGTTCATAAGGGGAAAGCTATTGCAGCAAAGGATGGGATAAATTGGCAATAGAAATTGGCAAACCCCAAGAAGCTCTGTGGCGCCTGCCACTCCAGAACAGCCTTGATTTTGTTGGGGTCCATCTCCACCCCTGCCCCTGATATCCGGTAGTCCAACTGAATCTGGTGAAACTCGCACTTAGACAATTTCATGAATAACTGGGCTTTTAACAGTTTCTCTAACACCTGTCTCAACAAATTGATGTGTTCCTCCATGGTGGTGGTATAGATGAGGATATCATCTAAATACACAAGGACCCCACGGTACAGGTGTTCATGCAACAACTCGTTGATGAGTTGCATGAATACCATTCAGGTGGGAGGGAGGTTGCAACCAGCGCTGGCGGCGGCCGTCTCACATGGGAGGGTGCCTGCAACCAGCCCTGGCCCCTGCTGGCAAACTTCAGGGCTGACGGAGGGCCTGCGGCAGCAGCAGCAACAGCAGTAGCTGTTCCGGTGGCCGGGAAATGGTGAGGGAGGCGGCGGGCCGTCATGAGGCATTTCCCCCCGTTGTATGTCGGGCCCACGGAGCTCGACTCCCTCTCTCTCTCTCTCTCTCTCTCTCTCTCTCTCTCTCTCTCTTTTTA
Organism: Vipera ursinii; assembly: GCF_947247035.1. Lineage (NCBI taxonomy): Eukaryota > Metazoa > Chordata > Lepidosauria > Squamata > Viperidae > Vipera > Vipera ursinii. The sequence continues at coordinate 41,090,132 of NC_139522.1, forward strand.
AGAGTGTCACCTTACAATTTCAGGTTTAGCCACAGGATGTCCCCCAAGTATTTGGAAAACTCTTTTCTTTTAGGGAAAGTACCTGTTAATCTCATTTCAATTGCTTCTTCTGTTTTAAAAGAACAGAGCCGAATTTTCAAATAAGGATAGAAGTAAGTAATAGACAAAAGCTTTTAGTCCACAAGTTTTTGTTTAAAGGAATAAAGTTCTAGTTGAGGTCCAATTTTCAATGTTTTTTTTTTAAATCACCCCTGGATGTTCAGTCGCCACTGATTCTGAAGGGAGGGTTGAAATCCTCCCTCCCTCTCCGCAGGGGGGAAGGTACTTAGCAGCTTATTTAGGTGATAAAAGAAGTTTATTATTTATTTATTATTTATTAATTTAATTTCTATACTGCCCTTCTCCCGAAGGACTCAGGGCGGTGTACAGGGTTATAAAAATACAATAAAAATACAATATACAAAAGTTAAAAATAAGATTAAATAGAACTAGCCCATTACAATAAATAATTACAAATTACAAATTAAAATACCCCAAACCCGTTAGACCAGGCCGGCTTGTTCAAATAGGTAAGTTTTCAGATCACGGCGGAAAGAGCGAAGGTCAGGAGCCATCCGGTAATTGATTCCAAAGGGCTGGCGCGCCCACAGAGAATGGTCTCCCCCTGGGGGCCACCAGCCAGCACTCTCTGACTGACGGCACCCTGAGGAGGCCCTCTCTGTGGGAGCGCACAGGACGAAGGGAAGTTGACGCCGGCAGCAGGTGCTCTGGTAAGTAACCTTTACCCATGCCATTTAGGGCTTTATAGGTCATCACCAGCACCTTGAATCTCACCCGGAGGGCAACTGGAAGCCAATGCAGCTCGCGGAGTAGAGGTGTTACATGGGAGTATCGGGAGACCCCCATCACAACTCGCGCGGCCGCATTCTGCACCAGCTGAAGCCTCCGAGTGGTCCTCAAGGGCAGCCCCATGTACAGAGCATTGCAGTAGTCTATACGAGAGGTCACGAGCGCATGAGTGACTGTACGCAGGGCATCCTGGTCCAGATAGGGTCGCAACTGGCGCACCAGGCGAACCTGGGCAAAAGCCCCCCTGGTCACAGCTACTATATGATCTTCCAGACTGAGCTGTGAATCCAGGAGGACACCCAAGTTGCGAGCCCTATCTACGGGGGGGTAACACCTCACCCCCTGTGGTTAAAGATGGAATAACCTAAATTTCCTGAGATGCCGGCACGTACAACCACTCAGTCTTGTCGGGATTGAGCTGAAGCCTGTTCCTCCCCATCCAGACCCGAACCGCCTCCAGGCAACGGGACATCACATCGAGGGCATCACTGGGGTGGTTTGGGGTGGAGATGAAGAGCTGGGTATCATCAGCATACTGATGAAACCCGACCCCAAAACCACGAATGATCTCACCCAGTGGCTTCATATAGATGTTGAACAGGAGAGGCGAGAGGACTGACCCCTGAGGAACTCCACAAACGAGAGGCCTCGAAGCCGACCTCTGCCCTCCTGCCAGCACCGACTGCAAACGTCCCAGGAGGTAGGAGGAGAACCACTGGAGAACAGTGCCCCCCACTCCCAACCCCCTGAGACGCCGCAGTAAGATACCATGGTCGATGGTATCGAAAGCCGCTGAGAGGTCTAATAGGACTAGGACAGAGGAACAACCCCTGTCCCGAGCCCGCCAGAGATCATTCACCAGCGCGACCAATGCCGTCTCCGTGCTGTGCCCGGGCCTGAAACCTGATTGGTACGGGTCGAGATAATCAGTTTCCTCCAGGAACAGGGGAAGCTGATGCGCCACCACACTCTCAACAACCTTCGCCAGAAAGCGAAGGTTGGAGACAGGACGATAGTTGGTCAAAATAGCCGGGTCCAGGGCAGGCTTCTTGAGGAGGGGCCTCACCACCGCCTCCTTCAAGGCAGCGGGAATGCTACCCTCACTCAAAGAAGCAGTTATCACTGCCTGGAGCCAGCCTCGTGTCCCCTCCCGAGCCGCATAAACCAGCCAGGAGGGGCACAGGTCCAATAAACACGTGGTGGAGCTCAGCCTCCCCATGATCCTGTCCACATCTTCCGGAGTCACAGGGTCGAACTCTTCCCAGATAACATCACGAAGACCGCTCGCGTCACCTCCGTCAGACTCTGCCCAGTCAGAGTCCAGACCGGTCCGAATCCGAGTGATTCGGCTAAACTCCTCGGCACGACCCTGCAAGGGCTCCTCCCTCACCTCCTGATTGAGGAGGGAGCGGGTCACCCTAAACAGGGCGGCCGGGCGATTATCTGCGGACATGAGGGTAGCAAAGTAGTTAGACCTTGCCGCCCTCATCGCCGCGAGATAAGACCTCGTAGAGGACCTTAGTCGCAATCGGTCGGATTCAGTCCGGCTGGATCTCCAACAGCTCTCTAGGCCCCGTCTCCAACGCTTCATCTCCCGCAGCTCCGCAGAAAACCATGGAGCCCACTGGGATCTGCGCCGGGTCAGGGGCCGCATGGGTACAACGCGGTTGAGTGCTTCCGTGGCTGCCTTTTCCCAGGCTTCCACCAAGGCATCGGCCGTGCTGTGAGCGAAGGCGGCTGGCGGGGACCCGAGTGCCACCTGGAACCGCTCAGGGTCCATTAGGCGCCTGGGGCGGAACCATCTTATTGGTTCTGTAACCCCGCAGTGGGGAGTCGCGAAATGGAAGGCCAGCCGCAGGAGATGATGATCGGTTCATGACAGGGGCATAATAATTGGAGAACCCCCACCCAGATCATCTAACCACCGTCCAGATAGAAAAACAAAATCGAGCGTGTGATCCCCCCCCATGAGGTGACCCCCCCATTAACTGCTTTAATGTTACCTGGTAGTAAGTGTGGCTTTGGCTGTCTGCAGCCTAGTGACTGGCCGTATTGCTATGGCTGGTCTTTCGTCTGCTGGTTTGAAGGGAATGCGGCTCCCCCGCATTTCTGCAAAAGCCCCTTCTTGCTGGTCGCCCCTCCAGGGTGACTCTTCGGCCCTTTTAGGACCCCCCAGTGATGCGAAACTGGACGTGGAGGATGAGAGCCGTCCTCCAAGCGTCCATAACGGCAGTGTTGGCAAACCGGAAGCCCACTAGCTATAACTTTTTCTTATCTTAAATATTTTTTTGTTAACTGGTCTGACAAATTAATAACTAATATCTGAGAAAGAATACAGATTTCAATGGATAAACCTAAAATGAATAGAATTAAAAACTTTTACCTGACATAGATATTGTAGAGTTTGAAGGTATGGAAGACAACAGAATTAAGATTACCAAAATGGGAATAACAGTAAAGGTAAAAGTTTCCCCTGTCCAGTCATGTCTGACTCTAGGGGGTGGTGCTCATCTCCGTTTCTTAGTCGAGGGAGCCAGCATTGTCCAAAGACATTTCCGTGGTCATGTGATATAGTTTAAGGCAAAAATGGGTGCAATAGACTTAACAGAGGTTCAATGCATCTATTTTACACCTTGGTTTAAATAAACATACCTGCACCCCCATATACATACAAAGGTATACAGCCCAAAAGCAATAATTTTGCATCAGATTTTGGCTCTCCAATCCTGCAGGATACGAGCACTGCAAAAGTGGGGCTACATGTCATCTGCAAGTTGCTCATGGGTTACTTCCTCTTTTCAAGCCTTACAGCGAATTGTTGTCTTATTCTTTTTGCAGAAGTCCAGGAGGAGAATTGGGAGCTAAAAAGAAGAAAAAGAAGCAGAAAAGAAAAAAGGAAAAAACAAATTCCAGACATACCAAATCAGACTCTGCTTCTGACTCGCAGGAGATTAAAATTCAGCAACCTTCAAAAGTGAGAGCTTTGCATTTATTTTCACATCACTATTTTACTCTTGTTATTAGTGACCACATAAATCTTTTTTAATTAAATCAGATTTATAAATTGACCTAATTCATACATTCAAATTGATAATTGGAATCAAATCATTTTGAAAGTTCAAATTGAATCATTTATTTGCATTGGCTAAATGCAATATTTTTAACAAATCAGATCAGACTCAATGCACATAAATGTTGTAGTTTTGTAACTTTTTTTCCCTACAAAATTTGTTTTAGAATTTTTTTCAAAGAAGAAGAGACTTTCAAGAAAATTCTGTGATTGATAGTTGTGTTCTTACATATATTTACTTGTGAGGCACCCAATGGCTGTAAATGTCACACCATTATTTCTCCAGTGATTGTAGCCTCACTGTTTTTAATGACAATGATGATGATGGACCACCTGGTTAGCTGCTGTAAGAAGATCGCTCAGACTGACTACAGACAATAGCATGACAAAGTACCAACAAAGGTATATTGGTAGATCTGCAAGAAATACCATTTGCCTGCAAGCAAGAACTGGTGGGAGCATAAAATAGAGAAAGTAATAGAAAATGAAGAAGCAAAAGTGTTGTGGGACTTTAGACTTCAAACAAACAGGTACGTCTGCATCACACTCAAGTCTTAACAATTGTCAATAAGAAAGACAAAAAAAGTGTGGATTGTGAATGTTGCATTACCCGGAGAGAGCAGAAGAGAAGAAAAAGAAGTGGAGAAGATAACAAAATACAAATACCTGCAAATAGAAATAGAATGACTGTGGCAAAAGAAGGCAAAGGTAGTACCAATAGTCATAGGTACCTTGGGTGCAATCCTAAAACAACTGGAGCACCACTTGAACACCATCAGCATGATCAAGGAAGCACTGGAAATAATAAAGCAGCAAATAACAGCTATAGCCAGGAAAATCAGTAGATACGAAGCTCGAATTGCAAATTATAGGCAGAACCTCTAATTTCAATCCAATCAGAAACGTTTCTACCAATCCATCAATGGAGAAACTGCAATGAATCAGTCAGTACCTGACAAGGAAAAAACAGTGCAGTTCTGGAAGCAGATATGGGACAACCCAAAGAAACACAACAAGGATGCGGCTTGGTTAAAAGAGGTGGATGCAAATAAAACAGAAGTTGAAATGAAAGAACTAGTAATAAAAACAAAAATGCTAGAAAAAAGAGCAAGGAAGATCAAAAATTGGTCAGCACCAGGTGAAGATGAACTGCATGGGTTTTGGTTGAAACATCTAACTGTTATATACCCACTCATTGCCAAGCAGTTCAACAATATACTACAAGGAGGAGAAATTGAAAAGTGGCTAACAACTGGGAAAACCTACCTTATAATGAAAGATCCAGCAAAAGGGGCAGCACCAGGCAACTACAGGCCAATTACCAGCTTACCAACAACTTTCAAATTGCTAACTGGTGTGGTAGCTGATGCAGTACAACAGCATCTAGTTGAAAACAATCTCTTTCCACCCAAGCAGAAAGGAAACTGCCCCAATAGCAGAGGAACAAAAGATCAACTCCTAATAGACAAAATGATCTTGGAAAACTGCAAGAAAAGGAAGACCAACCTGAATGTGGCATGGATTGACTACAAAAAGGCATTTGACTCTCTGCCACATGACTGGATAATCAAGTGCCTAGAAATAACAGGAGTCAGTAGAAACATCAGAAAATTTGTGCAAAGATCGATGGCACAATGGAAGACACAGTTGCAGGTCAGTGGTGAAAGACTGGGAGAGGTTAATATCAAGAGAGGAATATTTCAAGGAGATTCATTATCACCACTACTATTTGTTGTTGCACTGTTTCCTCTGTCAACAATACTGAATAACTCAGGACATGGCTCTCAAACATCAAAAACATCTGCCAGACTATCCCACCTCCTTTACATGGATGATCTGAAGCTGTATGGAAAAACATCATCTGAAATAGAATCGCTGCTGAACACTGTCCGTATATATAGCCAAGATATTGCAATGAAGTTTGGCTTGGACAAATGTGCCACACTTACTCTCAAACAAGGAAAAATAGTGAAAACTGAAGGAATCAAGATGCCCCACAAAAATAACTTTAAGAGTCTGGATGAGGAAGATTACTACAAATACTTGGGTATCCTTCAAGCTGACAACATCAAGCACACTGAAGTCAAGAAAAAGATTAGAGGTGAATACATCAAGAGAGTGAAGAAGATCTTAAAGTCCAAACTCAATGGAGGAAATACCATGAAGGCAATCAACGCCTGGGCAATTCCAGTCATTAGATACACAGCTGGAATAGTGGACTGGACTCAAGCAGAATTAAAAGCAATGGATAGGAAGACCAGAAAAACAATGACAGTGAATCATGCCCTTCATCCACGCAGTGACATTGACAGACTCTATCTACCAAGGCAAATAGGTGGGCATGGAATGTTGCAAATACATCAGATGGTTGAAGAAGAAAAAATTGGCTTTGGAAGTATATCTGAAGGACAATGATGAAGATGCACTGAAATTAGTATATCAAGAAGGCTTACTGACTACTGGAGAGACCAAACTGGCCTATAAGAAAGACCAAATGAAGAACAGAATAGAGGCATGGGAAGAAAAAGCACTACATGGCCAGTAGATTAAAAAAATTGCTGGGAAAGCAGATAATAACAAGACCTGGCAATGGCTAACAGCAGGAAAGTTGAAGAAAGAGACCGAGGGACTAATTCTGGCTGCACAAGACCAAGCCTTAAGGACAAATGCATACAAAGTAAAAATTGAGAACACAGCAACAGACAGTAAGTGTCGCCTATGCAAAGAAGCTGAAGAAACAGTGGACCACCTGGTAAGCTGCTGCAAGAAGATCGCAAAGATTGACTACAAGGAGTGGCATGACAAAGTAGCAACAATGGTGCATTGGAAGATCTGCAAGAAATATCATTTGCCTGTAAGCAAGAACTGGTGGGATCATAAAATAGAGAAAGTCATAGAAAATGATAAAGTTAAACTGTTCTGGGACTTCAGAATTCAAACAGACAAGCACCTGCAACATAACACCCCGGACTTAACAATTGTCGATTTGTTGTTGTTAGCTGCGAAGTCATGTCCGACCCATCGCGATCCTATGGACAACTTCCTATGGACAACATCTTCTGGAGTCCATTTAAGCTCACGCCTACTGCTTCAGTGATTCCATCCAGCCACCTCATTCTCTGCCGTCCCCTTCTTCTATTGCCCTCGATCTTTCCCAGCATGAGGCTCTTCTCCAGTGAGTCCTTCCTTCTCATTAGGTGGCCAAAGTATTTGAGTTTTAGCTTCAGGATCTGTCCTTCTAAAGAGCAGTCAGGGTTGATCTCCGGTTTGATCGCCTTGCAGTCCAAGGGACTCGCAGGAGACGTCTCCAGCACCATAGCTCAAAGGCCTCAATTCTTTGGCGCTCAGCCTTTCTTATGGTCCAACTTTCACTGCCATACATTGCAACTGGGAAGACCATAGCCTTGACTATACGCACTTTTGTTGACAGGGTGATGTCTCTGCTTTTTAGTGTGCTGTCTAGATTTGCCATGGCTTTCCTCCCAAGGAGCAAGCGTCTTTTAATTTCTTGGCTACAGTCCCCATCTGCAGTGATCATGGAGCCCAGGAAAATAAAATCTGTCACTACCTCCATTTCTTCCCCATCTATTTGCCAGGAATTGAGAGGGCTGGATGCCATGATCTTGGTTTTCTTAATGTTAAGTTTCAACCCAAGTTTTGCACTCTCCTTCTTCATCCGCAACAAGAGGCTCTTTAGTTCTTTTTCACTTTCTGCCATTAGAGTGGCATCATCTGCATATCTTAGGTTGTTGATATTTTTTCCGGCAATCTTAATTCCAACTTTTGATTCATCTAGCCCTGCTTTTCTCATGATGTTCTCTGCATATAAGTTAAATAGGCAGGGCGACAGTATACAGCCTTGCCGAACTCCTTTCCTAATTTTGAACCAATCAGTGCTTTCGTGTCCAGTTCTCACTGTTGCTTCTAGGCCCAAATATAGGTTTCTCAAGAGACAAATAAGATGGTCTGGTACACCCATCTCTTTAAGAACTTGCCACAGTTTGTTATGATCCACACAATCAAAGGCTTTAGCATAGTCAATGAAGCAGAAGTAGAGGTTTTTCTGGAACTCTCTAGCTTTCTCCATGATCCACCGTATGTTGGCAATTTGATCTCTAGTTCCTCTGCCTCTTCGAAATCCTGCCTGTACATCTGGTAGTTCTCGATCCACATACTGCTGGAGTCTAGCTTGTAGGATTTTAAGCATAACTTTACTACAGGTGAAACTCGAAAAATTAGAATATCGTGCAAAAGTTCATTTATTTGAAACTTCCGGTGGCTGCGCGGCGCCGGAGACAGCCTTCCCGGGCTGCCCGCGGCTCAGCTGAGTAATTTTCGCCTGAAACAGCGCCGATCAGCTGTTCGGGCGAATTTGAAACCCCCTCCTCGGGAGAAGAGGAGGGGGTGAGGCCCCAGGTAGGGGTCGAGTTCTCCGGGGCCGCCTGAGCTTGTAGCTCGGGCGGCTGAAGGATCGAACTCCCCCGTAGCCTGGGTCGCTCCCAGCTGGTCAGCGTCTCTGCTCCGGATTTCTTGGAGCAGAGCCAGGCGTCTGCGACCACCCCTGCCTGAAGGAAGGACTATGGAATAAAGGGAGCAGGCAGAGCGGTACAAGAGGAAAAGGTGAAGAGGATTATTTTATTTTACTCTCGAGCTTGATGAACTTTTTTAAGCTTAAAGTGAAAGTGCGTCACAATTGAAAGTAAAAGATGGCGGCTAAACCTCCCCCTAAAACTCTTCGGAGTGCTGGAACTTCTCCGGTGCAACAATCATCATTGCAGGCGTTGCATCCTCCTGATGTATTGACACCGAAGGATTTACAAGATGCTCTTGAAAAACATGCCCAGGTAATTCTGGAATCAATGGGTGATAAATTTGCACAGATGGAGGAGAAATTGGAGAAATTGGAGGAGAGAATGGAAGAGAGGATGGAACAGAAGTTCAGTGTGATGAAGGTAGACATTTTGTCTTCAGTGCATAAAGTGGCTGAATGTGTGGAAGATTTGGATGAAAAAGTGGAAGATTTGACTCAAAAGAATGCCATATTAGAAGCAAAAGTTTTGGAGAATGAGGATTTAAGAGACAAAATGGATAGAGAATTGAGTCTTGCTCAATATTACCAGATGCAGTTTGCTGTTAGAATCAGAGGTTTAAAAGAGAATATTAAGGAAGATTTAAAGCAGCTGGTCTCTGAGGCTCTCGAAGTGGTATTGAATCAGCCAGCATCTGAAATAAAAGGAGGCTTGGACAAAGTGTTTCGTGTGAATTCATGGATTGCCAGACAGAGAAAGCTGCCTAGAGATGTGGTGGTTTATTTTGCAAAAAGGGAAACTAGAGATGAAGTTATACAAGCTGCCTATGATACTAAAGTTGTGATTGCTGATCAAGAAGTTTTGGTTCTAAAAGAAATTCCTCCAAAGATTTTAAGGAGAAGGAAGGATTTTACATTTCTTGTGCAAGAGCTCAAGCAACGAGATATAAGGTTCAGATGGGAGATCCCAGTTGGGTTGATGGTGATGCATGAAGGTAAAAGGTACCGTCTGGTTACTGTGAGGCAAGCGCGTGATTTTTACAATAATGTTTTAAAAGCAACCCCATTATCACTTTTGGAAGCTGCAAAGGGATCTGGAGAAGGAGAACATCAAGAGGCTGAAGATGGACAGACAGAGGAGAATGGTGCTGGAGGAGATCAAGCTACAACGTCCTTGGATGATCCTAGAGAGCAGAGGGTGACGCGTGCTGCTTTAAAACGATTAAAAAAGATAAAAGAACAAGATCAGCAGAAGTCTATGGAAACTCCACAACGTACTTACAGCCAAGCAGTGGGAGGAGCACGGCCTAAAAAAGATAGTCCTATCAAAGCAGTGCTCCAAGAGCTTTGGGAGGATATGCATGGCAACTAAATTCTTAACTTGGAACGTTAATGGACTAAATTCACCACAGAAGAGGAAGAAAGTTTTTCAATATTTAAAACAATTCAAGATAGATGTTATATGTTTGCAAGAAACGCATATTAGGGTTGTGGATCAAAAGTATTTATCGAACTCAAGGTTGGGTACGCAATTTGTTGCTTCTGCAATGAATAAGAAAAATGGAGTGGTTGTTTATGTTAAAAGTGTTCTAACAGCAAACTTAATCGAAGCAGATAAGCATGGAAGATACGTTATGATAGAGTTGTTGCTAGAAGGTAAAAAGACGCTTCTAGTTGGATTATATGCTCCTAATCAACAACAAGCTGACTTTTTTAGTTTACTTCATACAAAGCTTGCCCAGTTGGATTATAAATCTTTTATTTTTATGGGGGACTGGAATGGTGTTTTGGATGTACAGATGGACAAGGCTGGAGCTTTTAAGCGCATTCCAAGTCATGCTAGACTGCCTAAATCTTTTTTTGAAATGAAGGATGACTTGGAACTGCGAGATATTTGGCGCGAGAGACATTTGCAGGAAAAGGATTATACTTTTTATTCCGACAGATATCAATCTTTTTCCAGGATCGATTTTATTTTGTTGACTAATGATTTTTTTTAAGGACTAAAAAGGTGAAGATTTGTGCAAGAACTATTTCTGATCATAGTCCAGTTTGGCTAGAGATTGATAAGGAGAATAGAGACAGGCGCTCGTGGCGCGTAAATGAGAATTTGTTTAGAAATCAGAGAAATGTGGAAGAATGCAAACAGCGGATGAAGGATTTTTTTGAAATTAATATGAATAAGGGCACCTCTATGGACATGGTTTGGGACGCTAGCAAGGCCTATATGAGAGGGGTGTTGATATATATGAACAATAAACATAGACGTGCTGTGGAAGCTAGGAGGAAAGAACTGGAGAATGAAATAAAGGAAAAAGAAAAGGCTTTGATTTTGAATTCAGAGGATGTGAAGACTAAGGAGGCTATTAAACTGTTAAGAGGACAATTTGATAAATTAATGGCTGACCAAGTGGCAACCAATTTGCGGTTTGCCAGGCATAATACTTTTTGCAACGCTAACAAACCAGGTAGATGGTTAGCTTATAGATTGAGGAAAAAACAAAGGGCTTCTAATATAGACAAAATTGAGTATAAAGGAAGGGTTGTGTTTCAACAGGATCTTATCAAGGATGCTTTTGTGGATTTTTATTCTAAATTATATGCTAAGGAGAAGATTAATGAAAAAGATATTGATATATATTTGGAGAATGCTAGCATCCCGGTTCTTACGCAAGTACAAAAAGAGGAGATTAATCAATTAATTACAGAAGAAGAAATTTTTACAGCAATTAAGGAATTGAAGGTGGATAAAGCACCAGGTACGGATGGTTTGTCTGCGGCTTACTACAAAAATTTACAATTAGAGATGATGAAACCGTTAAAGGAACTGTTCCAGACAATTCAGAGGGGGGGAAAGGTGCCACCGTCTTGGAGAACAGCTTTTATTTCTTTGATTCCGAAGGAAGACCAAGATGCTACTCAAGTTAAAAATTATAGACCGATAACGCTTTTAAATACAGATTACAAGATATTTGCTAAGGTTTTGGCTAATAGACTGATGAGGGTTCTGCAACAGGTGATTCATGGGGACCAAACGGGGTTTATTAGTGGTAGGCAAATGAAAAATAATGTGAGGCATATAGTTGATGTCTTAGAGTTTTTGGAAAGGAACAACCAGATCCCTGCGGCGCTAATTTTTCTAGATGCTGAAAAAGCTTTTGATCAATTGAATTGGCAATTCTTGATGAAAGTTTTAGACAAAATGGATTTTGGGGAAAATTTTTTACAACCGATTAGGGCATTATATCAAAAACAAACTGCCCGAATTATAGTTAATAATAGTCTGACAGAAGCATGTAATATTGAGAAGGGCACAAGGCAAGGGTGTCCGTTATCGCCCTTGTTATTTGTGTTAACATTAGAGATATTATTGGTTAAAATACGGAATTCGGAAAAAATTAAGGGTATACAAATTAGAGATCAGGATTATAGATTGAGAGCATTTGCAGATGATCTGGTTGTTACAGTGACCCAGCCAGAGAACTCTGTTGTGGACCTGATGGAGATAATAACACAATACGGGAAGGTTTCTGGATTTAAAGTTAATATACAGAAAACCAAAATTTTGGCCAAAAATAAGACAGTTTCGCAAAAGGCTCTCTTAGAAGGATTAACTGGATTTGAGATTGTTAAAAGGGTTAAATATTTGGGGGTGCTTTTGTCGCCCTCTAATACAAAGTTATATAAAAATAATTATGAAAAATTATGGGGGAAAATTCAAAAAGAATTGGAGAGTTGGGAAAAATTGCAATTGTCTTTGTTGGGATGGATCGCAGCAGTGAAAATGAATGTCCTGCCTAAATTTTTATTTTTATTTCAAATGATACCGATTCTTAAGAAAGATTCTAATTTGGAGGAATGGCAGCGAGGTATCAATAAATTTGTTTGGGCAGGGAAAAGGCCACGAGTTAAACTTAAGATTATGCAGGATACTCGTGAGAGAGGTGGTCTTAAAATGCCCAATCTTAAACTATATTATGAAGCTGCTGCGTTAGTAGGAATAAGTGATTGGATTAATTTGACACAAGAGAGATTATTAAATCTTGAGGGCCACGACTTGTTGTTTGGCTGACATGCATATTTGTTGTATGACAAGAAGGTAGACAACGTGTTTAGAGTGCATATTTTAAGACAGGCATTGTTGAGAGTTTGGAAGAAGTATAGACATAAGCTAGATTGTAAGATACCACTGTGGGCAATTCCAAAACACGCAATAGAAAATATACATGCTGGATTCAAACATGATGTGACTACGTACAAGGAGATCCTAAGCTTGGAAAGAAATGTTTGGTGTTTGAAATCATATAGCCTCTTGCGAGAAGAGAAGGTTGTTCAAAATTGGTTTCAATATACTCAGTTACGGGCCAGGTGGAAAGAAGACCAGAAAAATGGTTTTACAATGACTGATGAAAATTTGATAAAGCAAATCAGAAATCAGGGACCAGCACATATTAAACGGATATATCTTGCGTTGATAGAGATTGATTCAGAAACAGAACTTCTTAAGGATTGTATGATAAAATGGGCCCAAAACATCCAGGAAGTTATTACAATGGACACGTGGGAAAAGATCTGGGTGAGGAATGTAAAATTTACACAAGCTCAAAATGTAAGAGAGAATTTTTACAAAATGTTTTATAGATGGCATTTAGATCCTAAAAAGCTTGCAAGTATGTATCCGAATTATCAGCCTAAATGTTGGAGGTGCGGTGATGAAGATGCAACATATTTTCACATATGGTGGACTTGTAAAAAGGTTAAAGCCTTTTGGATAAAAGTCTGGTGGAACATGCAGAAGATTTTTAAACAGAGGATAAAGTTTTGCCCGCAACTTTTTTTGTTGGGAATAATTACAGATGCTACAGTTGTGGACACTAAGCTGATGTTGAATCTAATTACGGCAGCAAGACTTTTGATAGGTCAGTACTGGAAGAAAGAGGAACTGCCGACCATAGAAGAGTGGACTTTAAAGGTTTCCGACCTGGCTGAGATGGCGAAGATTTCGGCCTATTTGAAAGATCACTCGCAAGAACGCTATATTATGGAATGGAGAAAATGGATCGAGTTTATCCAGAACAAGTATAGGGTTAAGAAATTTTATGTAGCATTTGAATAAGTCTTCTTTCTTTTTTTCTTTTTTTCTTTTGGTTTTTCTATATATATTTAATATTACTAAGGTTTGTTTTATCCTATATAAGCTAGAGAGTGATGGATTTTAGAGTTTATGGTTGTTAGTATATGGTTGTTTATGATTGTTTTTTTTATATATACCTTGTATTTAGCTCTGGGAAGTCGGGGGGAGGGGGGGAGGGGGGAGAGGTAGGGGGGGGAGGGAGAAGGGAGGGGGAGGGGGGATTTTTAAAGAAAAAATTGTATGTTAAAACTTTTCAATAAAAAAAAAGTTCATTTATTTCAGTAATGCAACTTAAAAACTTCTCTATGTGGTTCAGGTCAGGCAAGTTTGCTGGCCAATCAAGCACAGTAATCCCACGGTCATTGAACCAGGTTTTGGTGCTTTTGGCAGTGTGGGCAGGTGCCAGGTCCTGCTGGAAAATGAAGTCAGCATCCCCATAAAGCTCGTCTGCGGAAGGAAGCATGAAGTGCTTGTCTGTTTGTTTGTACCTTGAGGGAGGGGGAACAGAACATCAGTAATGCAACTTAAAAGGGGAAACTAATATATAAGATAGACTCATTACATGCAAAGCAAGATAGTTCAAGCCGTGATTTGTCATAATTGTGATGATTGTGGCATACAGCTCATGAAAACCCCAAATCCACAATCTCAGAAAATTAGAATATTACATGCAATCAATAAAACAAGGAGTGTACATAGAACAATATCGGACCTCTGAAAAGTATAAGCATGCATATGTACTCAGTACTTGGTTTAGGACCCTTTTGCAGCAATTACTGCCTCAATGCGGCATGGCATGGAAGCTATCAGCCTGTGGCACTGCTGAGGTGTTATGGAAGACCAGGATGCTTCAATAGTGGCCTTCAGCTCTTCTGCATTGTTCGGTCTCATGTCTCTCATCTTTCTCTTGGCAATGCCCCATAGATTCTCTATGGGGTTCAGGTCAGGCAAGTTTGCTGGCCAATCAAGCACAGTAATCCCACGGTCATTGAACCAGGTTTTGGTGCTTTTGGCAGTGTGGGCAGGTGCCAGGTCCTGCTGGAAAATTTATTTATTATTTATTTATTTATTTATTTAATTTATATACCGCCCTTCTCTCAAGAGACTCAGGGCGGTTAACAGGGCAATACGTAAAAGACAGATACAAAAGTTAAAATTATTAAAACATGATTAAACAATGCCCATAGTACAAATTTAAAATTAAAGTCATAATAACAAACCCACCCCATCCCATCAGGCCAGGCCCGCTTCCTTAAAGAGATGGGTTTTAAGGTCGCGCCAGAAGGAGCGGAGGTCGGGCGCCATCCGGAGCTCTACCGGAAGATGGTTCCATAAGTCCGGTGCACCCACAGAGAACGCTCTCCCCCTGGGGGCCACCAGTCGGCATTCTTTGACCGGCGGCACCCTGAGGAGGCCCTCTCTGTGGGAGCGTACTGGGCGGAGGGAAGTTGACGCCGGCTGCAGGTGCTCCCCAAGGTATTCTGGACCCATGCCATGGAGGGCTTTGTAGGTCATTACCAACACCTTGAACCTCACCCGGAAGACAACTGGCAACCAATGCAGCTCGCGGAGCAAAGGTGTAACACGGGAGTATCGGGAGACCCCCGACACAACTCTCGCGGCTGCATTCTGTGCCAGCTGGAGCCTCCGAGTGGTCTTCAAGGGTAGCCCCATGTAGAGAGCGTTGCAGTAATCAAGACGAGAGGTCACGAGCGCATGAGTGACCGTGCGCAAGGCATCCCGGTCTAGATAGGGCCGCAACTGGCGCACCAGGCGAACCTGGGCGAACGCCCCCCTAGTTACAGCTACAATATGGTCTTCTAAAGAGAGCTGTGAATCTAGGAGGACTCCCAAGTTGCGAGCCCTATCTACAGGAGGTAATGACTCACCCCCCATAATGAGGGGTGGGATATCCTGAATATCCCGGGATGCCGGTACGCACAGCCACTCCGTCTTGTCGGGGTTGAGACGAAGCCTGTTCCTCCCCATCCAGACCCGGACCGGCTCCAGGCACCGGGACATCACGTCGAGGGCATCACTGGGGTGGTTTGGGGTCGAAATGAAAAGTTGGGTATCATCAGCATACTGATGATACCCAACTCCAAAACCACGAATGATCTCACCCAGCGGTTTCATGTAGATGTTGAACAGAAGGGGCGAGAGGACCGACCCCTGAGGGACTCCACAAGCGAGAGGCCTCGCGGTCGACCTCTGCCCCCCCGTCAACACCGACTGCGAACGTCCCAGGAGATAGGAGGAGAACCACTGAAGAACCGTGCCTCCCACTCCCAGTCCCCTGAGACGCCGCAGCAAGATACCATGGTCGATGGTATCGAAAGCCGCTGAGAGGTCTAATAGGACTAGAACAGAGGAGTATCCTCTGTCCCGAGCCCTCCAGAGATCATTCACCAGCGCGACCAATGCCGTCTCCGTGCTGTACCCAGGCCTGAAGCCCGATTGGTACGGGTCTAGATAATCTGCTTCATCCAGGACCAGAGGGAGCTGATGCGCCACCACACTCTCAACAACCTTCGCAAGGAAGCGAAGGTTGGAGACCGGACGAAAGTTATTCAAAACAGCCGGATCCAAGTTAGGCTTCTTGAGGAGAGGTCTCACCACCGCCTCCTTCAAGGCGGCGGGAAAACTGCCCTCACTCAAAGAAGCAGCTATAACCGCCTGGAACCAGCTTCGTGTCCCCTCCCGGGCTGCATAAACCAGCCAGGAAGGGCACGGGTCCAATAAACATGTGGTGGAGCTCAGCCTCCCCATGATCCTGTCCACTTCCTCCAGAGTCACAGGATCGAACTCCTCCCAGATGACATCGACAAGATCACTAGTGTCCTGATCGTCCGATACTGCCCAGTCGGAGTCCAAACCGGTCCGAATCCGAGCGATTTTGTCCGACAGATGTTGACTAAATTCCTCGGTACGCCCCTGCAAGGGATCCTCACTGACCTCCTGGTTGAGGAGGGAGCAGGTCACCCTAAACAGGGCGGCTGGGCGATTATCTGCGGACGCGATGAGGGCAGCGAAAATGAAGTCAGCATCCCCATAAAGCTCGTCTGCGGAAGGAAGCATGAAGTGCTTGTCTGTTTGTTTGTACCTTGAGGGAGGGGGAACAGAACATCAGTAATGCAACTTAAAAGGGGAAACTAATATATGAGATAGACTCATTACATGCAAAGCAATATAGTTCAAGCCATGATTTATCATAATTGTGATGATTATGGCGTACAGCTCATGAAAACCCCAAATCCACAATCTCAGTAAATTAGAATATTACATACAATCAATAAAACAAGGAGTGTACATAGAACAATATCGGACCTCTGAAAAGTATAAGCATGCATATGTACTCAGTACTTGGTTTGGGCCCCTTTTGCAGCAATTACTGCCTCAATGCGGTGTGGCATCTTTCTCATCTTTCTCTTGGCAATGCCCGATAGATTCTCTATGAGGTTCAGGTCAGGCGAGTTTGCTGGCCAATCAAGCACAGTAATCCCACGGTCATTGAACCAGGTTTTGGTGCTTTTGGCAGTGTGGGCAGGTACGAAGTCCTGCTGGAAAATGAAGTCAGCATCCCCATAAAGCTCGTCTGCGGAAGGAAGCATGAAGTGCTCCAAAATCTCCTGGTAGACGGCTGCGTTGACCCTGGACTTAATGAAGCACAGTGGACCAACACCAGCAGATGACATGGCTCCCCAAATCAACACAGACTGTGGAAACTTCACACTGGACTTCAAGCATCTTGCAGTGTGTGCCTCTCCATTCTTCCTTCAGACTCTGGGTCCTTGGTTTCTGTTCTGTACCAGCCTGCTACTGGCCCTGCAAAAAAGGCAGGGACAACCCCTTTTACAAGAAGGCAAGAGGCTGGAACTAAGCCTGCCAAATTTATTGACACAAAAGCAAACAGAACAAGACATGAACCATGAAACAGGAGCTATTCAAGCAGTTGCCTTCAGCAAACCAGCCCTCCCACGCATTCCCCTTTTATACAGTTCAGGGCGTGGCTTCTCTCTGCCTCCTTCCGAGGTGCCCCATTGCCTTCCTCTGTTTACTCCTGATTGACTGCCTCCTGCGTCGGGCGTCCTTGAACAGGGCCAGCTGTGGGTCATCTTCATCCACGCTGTCAGGCTCACACAGCTGGGTCTGCGTCGTGACCAGGTGGGAGGGGCCTGGCTGAGGGCTCTTTGGAGCCTCAATATTATTCTCAGCAAGCTGTTCAACACCCCACTCCTCCTCCTCTGAGTCGTCCGACCCAACTGCCGAACCCACAGGCTGACCCTGAATCACAACACTATCCCGCACCGCAGGGCCCTTCCCCCGGGTCTGCCTATCCGGATGCGGTCGGGATGGAAATTGTTCATGAAAAGCGGTCACCAACACAGGGGCATGAATGGCGGTCGCGTCTTCCCAGGTGAAGTCCTCTGGTCCATAAACTTTCCATTCAATCAGGTACTGGAAATGACCTTTCAGCCAACGGGAGTCCCTGATGCTGGCGACCTCTTACTCAGGGGATGCTGTCTCCATCATGAGGTCCTGATGGGGGAGGTTCCGCTCGGCGGAGTGGACAGGCCGGTTGCTCGGGGACCAACAGAGATTGATGAAAGACTGGGTGCACACGCAGGGAATGTGGCAGAGTTAAGTGATAGGCGACCGGATTGATGACAGCCTCGACTGGGAACGGTCCTAAATATTGGTGATCTAACTTTCTCACCGGCCGTGTTGACGGTAGGTTCCTGGTGGACAACCAGACCCGATCTCCCACCGATAGTGGAGGCGTCTTGACCGATCAGCAAACCTTTTGTAATCGGCCTTGGCCTTCTCTAACTGACGTCGCACCAATCGATGGATCGCCTGTAACTCTGCCATGAAGTTGTTCGCTGCCGGCTCCGGTGAGTCCACGGGAGAAAGGGGGAAAAACCGGGGGTGATATCCCACATTGGCCAAGAATGGTGTCATCTGTGTGGAGGTGTGCTGCGAATTGTTAAATGCAAACTCAGCTATGGCCAGATAGTCCACCCAATTGTTTTGCTGCAGATTAACGTAGCAGCGCAGATATTGTTCCAGGATACCGATGACCTTCTCGGTTCCCCCATCAGTTTGAGGATGATGCATGGCCGAGAGGCAAATCTTGATATCCAACGCATGCATCAACTCCTGCCAGAAGCGGGCTGTAAACTGGGCCCCCCTATCAGAGACGACTCTATCAGGGAGGCCGTGCAGCCGAAACACCTGCTGAATGAACATACGACTAGTGGCGCGGGCTGACGGTAAGCCGCGACAGGGGATGAAGTGCGCCATCTTGGTCAGCATGTCCACCACCACATACACTGTCGTAAAACCAGAGGATGAGGGTAAATCCTTCAGAAAGTCCATGGACACAGCCCCCCAGGGTCTTTTGGGTGTCAGCAAGGGCAGCAGTAATCCAGGTGGGGCCCCTGTCGCTGACTTGGCCTGCCTGCATGGGATGCAGGAAGTGACATAGGACTGGACGTCGTGTCGGACCTGATGGAGATGCTGATGGTGCACCTCACGCGACGGGGAGTAATCAGGATGTCGTCCAAGTAGATCACGACAAACTGATCCAACAAATCCCGGAAAATGGCGTTCATGAAATGCTGAAACACGGCGGGGGCGTTGGTCAGGCCAAATGGCATCACCGTGTACTCAAAATGTCCATAACGAGTACCAAACGCCGTCTTCCACTCATCACCCAGCCGAACCCTGACGAGGTTGTAAGCTCCACGCAGGTCCAGGTTCGTGAAGATCTTAGCCTCCCGGAGTCAGTCCAAGAGTTCGAGGATGAGGGGCAGCGGGTAACGATTGCGCACCGTGATGGCATTGAGTTTCCTATAATCGCAGCAAAGCCGCAATTCGCCGGACTTCTTTTTGACGAAGAGCACGGGTGCAGACACTGGCGAGGATGAGGGCCGGATGAAACCGAGAGCCAAATTCTTCTCCAGAAAGTCCCGCAATGCAGCCAACTCGAGGTCCGACGTGGAGGCGCATCAGGTTCTAAATCAATGGGGCAGTCATAGGGCCTGTGCAGAGGTAATTGATCAGCCTCTGTCTCGCTGAACACATCAGCAAAGTCGGACAGTTCGGGAGGCAAGGAAACCCCTGGGGAACCCTCCACCTGGCCGGCACAGATATGGCGGGAGTGGTCCACACACTGCAAGCTTGGGTAAGTGACCAAGTTCTGTGACCAATAGATCTGTTGGTCATGCACCCGGAGCCACGCCAGTCCCAAGACCACAGGGAAATGCAGATCTGAGGTGATATAGAACTGGATGGCCTCCACATGGGAACTGATGGCCATACATAATGGTTGCGTGGCGGCCGTAATTTGCCCAGACAGGAGCACTCGACCATCGATAGTCTCCACTAACATGGGCGGTTCCACCGGGCACTGGGGAACAGCCCATTTGGCCACAAATGCTGAGTCCATAAAATTTGTAGTGGCCCCAGAGTCAATTAAGGCATGGACTGGAATCCCCTCTGGCTTGCCAGGAAGGATCAGACGTGCCTCCAATATCAGATGCCGTGGAGGTCCACAGGCAGCATCGGAAAGACGTCGCTCAGTGTTGTTGTGGGACGCCCGATCTATCACACCATCTAGATCGGGCTCGGGGCGTTTCCCGACAGAAAAGTAGGGGACTTTCTCGGGGCAGACTCGGTCACTGATGCCCGCTGTCGCTTCTTTGGGCAAAAAGCAGCCAAATGCCCAGGGTCCTCGCAGTAAAAACACAACCCCCCCGATCGTCGTCTGTTCATTTCAGTCACCGATAGACGAGACCTGGCGGCACCCAGCTCCATTGGCTCCTCCCATTGAACTGGGGGCTCACACACAACAGGGGCTGCAGGGGTCTGTGGGGTGGCACGGCGACTCCTTCGCTGCTGCAACCGAGCATCGATCCGCAGGCAGAGATGGATCAGCCCATTCAGGTCTGAGGGAATATCCACACGGGCCAGCTCATCCAACATCTCCTCCGACAATCCATCGTGGAAGGCATCCACGAGCCCAGCCTCATTCCAGGCGGAATCCTGGCTAAGCAGCCGAAAATCGCTGATATAGCCCTGTAGGGGGCGTTGACCCTGCCTCAGAGCTTTCAGGCGTCGAGTAGCAGTCTGCGTCTTTATAGGGTCCTCATACATCAGACGCATATGATCACAAAACCCCACAAAGTTGTCCAACAATGGACTAGGTTGAGCCAGCCGAGGCGTGCCCCAACGAGCTGCATCACCCGAAAGAAGGCTTAACACAAACCCCACCTTATCCCGGTCAGTGGGGAAATCGGCTGCTCTCACGCTGATAAAGAGCTGGCATTGTCCCAGGAAAGCAGGAAACAGTTCTGGATTGCCAGTAAATTTATCCGGCATCGCAACTTGGCATTTTCTCCTGGGTGGTGGTGATGGTGGGGGTGCAGCATAGACCTGAGCTTGCAGTTGAGCCACCTGAGCTGCCAGCAAAGTGAGTTGCTGGGCGAGCTGGGCATTCTCAGCACATAGCTGCTCCGTAATAATAGTAAAGGGTGGGAGGCTGAAGGCAAACTGTTCTGTACCAGCCTGCTACCGGCCCTGCAGAAAAGGCAGGGACAACCCCTTTTACAAGAAGGCAAGAGGCTGGAACTAAGCCTGCCGAATTTGTTGACACAAAAGCAAACAGAACAAGACACAAACCATGAAACAGGAGCTATTCAAGCGGTTGCCTTCAGCAAACCAGCCCTCCCACGCATTCCCCTTTTATACAGTTCAGGGCGTGGCTTCTCTCTGCCTCCTTCCGAGGTGCCCCATTGCCTTACTCTGTTTACTCCTGATTGACTGCCTCCTGCGTCGGGCGTCCTTGAACAGGGCCAGCTGTGGGTCATCTTCATCCACGCTGTAAGGCTCACACAGCTGGGTCTGCGTCGTGACCAGGTGGGAGGGGCCTGGCTGAGGGCTCTGTGGAGCCTCAATATTATTCTCAGGAAGCTCTTCAACACCCCCCTCCTCCTCCTCTGAGTCGTCCGACCCAACTGCCGAACTGCTGACCCTGAATCACAACAGTTTCCAAATGAGATGCAAAAGTTGCTCTCATCAGAAAAGAGGACTTTGGACCACTGAACAACAGACCAGGTCTGTTTTTCTTTAGCCCAGGTAAGAAGCTTCTGACGTTGTTTGAATGTGTGCAACGTTTGGATGAAAAAGTGGAGGATCTTAATCAAAAGAACTCTATATTAGAAGTAAAGGTACTGGAGAATGAAAATTTAAGGGATAAAATGGACGGAGAATTGAGCCTTGTCCAGTATCATCAGATGCAGTATGCTATTAGAATCAGGGGCTTAAAAGAGAATCCTAAAGAAGACTTAAAGCAGCTGATTTCTGAGGCTTTGGAAGCAGTATTGGGCCAGCCAGCATCTGAAATAGAGGGATGCATGGATAAAATTTTTCGTGTAAATTCATGGATTGCAAGGCAGAGGAAGTTACCTAGAGATGTGGTGGTCTATTTTACAAAGAGAGCAACTAGAGATGAAGTTATTCAAGCTGCTTATGATACTAAAGTTGTGGTTGCTGAGCAAGAAGTCCTGGTTCTAAAAGAGATTCCTCCAAAGATTTTAAGGAGAAGGAAAGATTTTGCATTTCTTGTACAGGAACTTAAGCAACGTGATATTAAGTTCAGATGGGAGATTCCAGTTGGATTGGTGGTGATGCACGAAGGTAAAAGATATCGATTGGTTACTGTGACTCAGGCGCGTGATTTCTACAACAATGTTTTAAAAGCAACCCCTCTATCACTCCTGGAAGCAGCAAAGGGATTTGGAGAGGGAAAATCTCAAGAGGCTGATGGTGGACAGGCAGAGGAGAATGGTGCTGGAGGGGATCAAATTATAGCTTCATCGGCTGCTGCTGGAGAGCAGAGGTTGATGCGTGCCGCTTTAAAACGAGCAAGACAAGTACAAGAGCAAGATCAGCAGAAGTTTATGGAACTCTCAAAGCGTACTTACAGTGAAGCTGTGGGAGGAGCGCGGCCCAAAGAAAATATAGGGGCTATTGAAGATGTGTTCCAAAAGCTTCGGGGCGCCACGCATGGTGACTAAATTTTTAACCTGGAATGTTAATGGATTAAACTCACCACAGAAGAGAAAGAAAGTTTTTCAATATTTAAAACAATTTAAGATTGATGTTATATGTTTGCAAGAAACGCATATTAGAGTTATGGACCAAAAGTATTTATCGAACTCAAGGTTGGGCACGCAATTTGTTGCTTCTGCGATGAATAAGAAAAATGGAGTGGTTGTCTACGTTAAAAGTACCTTAACAGCGGAATTAATTGAAGCAGATAAGCAAGGAAGATATGTTATGATAGATTTGCTGTTAGAAGGTAAAAAAACGCTTTTAGTTGGACTGTATGCTCCTAATCAACAACAAGCTGATTTTTTTAGTTTACTTCATATAAAGCTTACTCAATTGGATTACAAATCGTTTATTTTTATGGGGGACTGGAATGGTGTTTTGGACGTACAGATGGATAAGGCTGGTTCTTTTAAGCGTGTTCCGAGTCATGCCAGATTGCCTAAATCTTTTTTTGAAATGAAGGATGATTTGGAACTGCGAGATATCTGGCGTGACACACACCTACATGAAAAGGATTATACTTTTTTTTCTGACAGACATCAATCTTTTTCCAGGATTGACTTTATTTTGCTGACTAATGATTTTTTTTCTAGGATTAAGAAGGTAAAGATCTGTGCAAGAACTATTTCGGACCATAGTCCAGTTTGGTTAGAGATCAATAAGGACAATAGGGATAGGCGCTCGTGGCGCGTAAATGAGAATTTGTTTAGAAATCAGAGAAATGTGGAAGAATGTAAACAGAAGATGAAGGATTTTTTTGAAATTAATATGAATAAGGATACCTCTATGGACATGGTTTGGGATGCTAGCAAGGCCTACATGAGAGTGGTGTTGATATATATGAATAATAAATACAGATGTACTTTGGAAGCCAGAAGGAAAGAATTGGAGAATGAAATTAGGGAAAAAGAAAAGGCCTTAATTTTGAACCCATTGGATGTGAAGACTAAGGAGGTTATGAAGCTATTAAGAGGACAATTTGACAAATTGATGGCTGATCAAGTGGCAACCAATTTGCGATTTGCCAGGCATAATACTTTTTGCAATGCTAATAAGCCAGGTAGATGGCTAGCTTACAGACTAAGGAAAAAGCAAAGGGCTTCTAATATAGACAAAATTGAATATAAGGGAAAGGTTGTGTTTCAACAGGATCTTATTAAGGAAGCCTTTGTGGATTTTTATTCTAAATTATATGCTAAGGAGAAGATTAATGAAAAAGACATTGATGTATATTTGGAGAATGCTAGCATCCCGGTTCTCACGCAGGCACAAAAAGAAGGGATTAACCAATTGATAACAGAAGAAGAAATTCTTATAGCAATTAAGGAATTGAAGGTGGATAAAGCGCCAGGTACGGATGGTTTGACTGCGGTTTACTACAAAAACTTACAATTGGAGTTGATAAAGCCGTTAAAGGAACTGTTCCAGACAATTCAGAGAGGGGGAAAGGTGCCTCCGTCTTGGAGAACTGCTTTTATCTCTTTGATTCCGAAGGAAGATCAAGATGCTACCCAAGTAAAAAATTATAGACCGTTATCACTTTTAAATACAGATTACAAGATATTTGCTAAGGTGTTGGCCAACAGATTGATGAGGGTTCTGCAACAGGTGATTCATTGGGATCAAACTGGGTTTATTAGTGATAGGCAAATGAAAAATAATGTGAGGCATATAGTTGATGTGTTAGAGTTTTTGGAAAGGAACAACCAGATCTCTGCGGCGCTTATCTTTTTAGATGCTGAAAAAGCTTTTGATCAATTGAATTGGCAATTTTTGATGAAAGTTTTAGATAAAATGAATTTTGGGGATAAATTTTTGCAACCAATTAGGGCATTATATCAAAAACAAACTGCCCGAATAATAGTTAACAATAGTTTGACTGAAGCATGTAATATTGAGAAGGGCACAAGGCAAGGATGTCCGTTATCGCCTTTACTATTTGTGTTAACATTGGAGATATTACTGGTAAAAATACGGAACTCGGAAAGAATTAAGGGTATACAAATTAGAGATCAGGATTATAGATTGAGAGCGTTCGCAGACGATCTGGTTGTTACGGTGACCCAGCCGGAGAACTCTGTTGTGGACCTGATGGAGATAATAATGCAATATGGGAAGGTTTCTGGATTTAAAGTTAATGCACAAAAAACTAAAATTCTGGCCAAAAATATGACAGTATTGCAAAAGGCTCTTTTAGAAGGATTAACTGGATTTGAGATTGCTAAAAGGGTCAAATATTTGGGGGTGTTTTTGTCACCCTCTAATACAAAGTTATATAAAAATAACTATGAAAAATTATGGGGAAAAATTCAAAAAGAAATGGAGAGTTGGGAAAAATTGCAATTGTCTTTGCTGGGAAGAATCGCAGCAGTGAAAATGAATGTCCTGCCTAAATTTTTATTCTTATTTCAAATGATACCGGTTCTTAAGAAAGATTCTAATTTGGAAGAATGGAAACGGGGTATCAATAAATTTGTTTGCGCAGGGAAAAGGCCACGAGTTAAACTTAAGATTATGCAGGATACTCGTGAAAGATAAAAGATAAAATGTATTTTAAAACTTTTCAATTAAAAAAAAAGACGACATAGAAGATGGTGATAAAGACTCTTAGAACAATAGTCTGAGGTGCTGTAAAGTTGCAAACTACAAGGATAAGAACATAAGTTGTACCCTTCTGGATCAAACCTGAAGCTCATCTAATCCATCAGTCTGTTTGGACAGTGGTCAGCCACAAGGAAGCCCACTAGTCTCCCAGTAGATGCCCTTCAGGGGCAATCTCATTGTCATCACAGCTAATAGCCATTGATTCCCATGACTGCCATAAATTGGTCCAACCAAGCTGGTAGCCAGCACTACATCTCATGGTAGTGACTTCTAAAGTTTAATTACTGGTTGTGTAAAAAAAATCCTTTTGTTGGTCCTGATTCTTCCAAGATTCAATATCATTGGGTGAAGTAGGATCTCAGATTCTTGTCTGATTGGAGCATCAAAGAGAGAAAAAATGAAAAAATCAGGATGCTGAAAAGACATAAGAGGTCATATAGTTACTATGGTCTCCTCTTCTCCATATTTGCAATGTCAAGGGGCCCATATGATCACTCTATATACTAAATACAAACTTTATTGATATATCCTGGAATTAATATTTGCTTTAAATACAACTCTGTTTTTCATCCTGGAAGCGGAAACAGTTTTTTGTAGGATAGCTTTGATAACAAGGTGTAATATATCCAAAAAGCACAACAGGTTGTGGTAAACTCAGTATAGTTGTGACAGTATTAATGAAATAGCATTCTCCTTTTACCTGTGATTATATGCCTGCAGAATCCAGCCATTCCAATGCAGAAGCTACAAGACATTCAAAGAGCTATGGAGTTGCTCTCAGCCTGTCAGGGCCCAGCAAAGAATATTGATGAAGCAACCAAACGTAAATACCAATTTTGGGACACACAGCCTGTACCCAAGCTTAGTAAGTTTATTGACTAAATTTAAAAAGTACTGATTCCTTGTTTATTGGGGTGGGATAGGGTTGTATTTTTAAAAATGTACAGTTTACAGATCACAAAACATTCACCTCAGAGGCACAGATGAAACCACTGAGTACTCAAAACAGCTTTAAGACTAAGTTAAAAACAGGTTTTACCACTTCAAGTACAAAATTGGGATTTGAAAAACTATGTCAGATTTTCAGCAGTAAAGAGTTGAAGACAATATATATATAGTCCTAAAAATACGAGTCTTGGGTATATTCGTGACAAAACTGGAAACACGGATCACCGAGACTAAATTTTTTTATTAAAACTGAGCTTTCATCAGCACCTGCTGATGTCGTCAGAGTGTAAGCCGGGATTGGGAAGCACGTTCTTATAGTCTGTGAAGCCAACAGTTTAGCTAATGAGCGTGTTACAGGTCTATTTTGTTTGCTGTTTGCTTGGGCTATTTGCCCAAGATGGCGGTGGCTGCAGTTTGAGCTTTGGGCGCTCCACAAGGGCTCTAAATGGGTCAGTTTAGGGAGGCCCAGCCGTGGCACGGTATGGTGAGGCGATTCCGGGGGGGTGGGGTGGATGCAGAGACGGCTGCTGGGTGCTGTTTTCGGGGACGCTGAGTCCCCTCCCTTCGGATAGCGGCGCTTCGGATGTCGCCGGCCTGCCAGCCTGGAGAGCAATGCTGTAATGCTGCGGGCATCCTTTTCCTGTCTTCTCATCGTGGATACCCTCTGCTTGTGCGGAGGGGCGGCAACGACGATTCCACCGGCTGGAGATTTGATCGGGAGTTAGGATTGTTATCAGCTGGCAGGCGCCGTTTTCGGCGGTGCGGAGCCCTCCCTCTCCTTCCGGATGGCGGCAGTGGATTGTGGGCCTGGACATCGGCCTCGGTGGATTTGTTGGTGAATGCCTGGATATTAGATTGCTGCCGGGAATGCCTTTGCTCGCCGCTGGATCATCGTTTGGACTGGCGTGTGGACGCTTGGGGGAGAGGATGTTTTTTGCCCTCCCCCCAGACTGGCGGCAGTGGCCGGCGGCCCGAAGATCAGCAGCAGCCTGGCTTGCTTCCTGTGCTGGCAGGCAGGTATTATAGCTATCTCAATGCCCGGCTGGAATCAAGACCTCCCCATTGACAGTCCAGTTTGGCCTTGGGACTTGACCGTGGTGGGAGGACGGTCTTGGACTGGTTATCGACCACTTCACTGGTATGAGAGACCAGTTGGGGTGGGCTTGGCCCAGGACTCCCTTCTCTCTCCACCCCAGATTGGACTCCTCAGCTGGAGTGAGAGGACGGCTGGGGCTTCCTTTTTGATTGCCATCTCAGGTGAGAGCTGAGCTGGTCTAGTGGATCGAGAGACATGCCTACTGGACTCAATATCACTTCATCTGAATAACAATACTCCATCGAACTACCCATTGGAAATATTTGTAACATCTGCCCTATGTGGACATTTTATTGCTGCATGGTCTGTCTCCATTACTCTGGAGCTGATCTGTATGCCCTCAGGGGGGTTTCTCCCTCCTGGGCACGACCAACCACCTGTTTCCACACTCCCCTTAATGACGAGCCCAATTGTTGGGACTCCGAGAGGTGGCTGGGCTTAGATAGGGGCCTCGAGT
This sequence comes from Vipera ursinii, assembly GCF_947247035.1. NCBI lineage: Eukaryota > Metazoa > Chordata > Lepidosauria > Squamata > Viperidae > Vipera > Vipera ursinii. The sequence goes on from NC_139522.1 coordinate 41,117,935, forward strand.
TGAGACACGCTAAGAGGCCCCTGATACATTTTTAGCCGGTTATTTTAAAAGGTTAGGGAGGGGGAGGGAATCATTAACCGGCACTCACTCTGGGCCTGTTAGGGGTCCTGACGGGACGGGGTTGGGGGAGGTGGTTGCTGGTTCTGTGAATGTTGGGGTGGGGCTTCAAATCCCCATGCCGATAGGGAATGGTAGCAGGTGGTTGCACGGAGGGCCATATCAACATCTGGGATCGCGCCCCCGCTGTCTCCGAGCGGTGGCGCGCTCCGACCCTCCGGTTAGCACCCTTTTGCCCGGGGATGAGGGTGATCAGGTCCCTGAGCTTAGGCTGGTTTATTTTAACGCCAGATCCGTCGTTAACAAGGCTCCCCTCATTCATGACTTGATTGAGGAGGAATGTGCAGATCTGGTGTGCATTACGGAGACTTGGTTGGGCTCGGAGGGAGGGGTTCCTCTGACCGAGTTATGCCCTCCAGGTTTTCGTGTGCTACACCAGCCACGGGCTCAGGGCAGGGGTGGTGGGGTGGCGGTGGTTGTCCGGGAGATTTTATGCCCGCGGGAGACCACCATTGTCCAGATGGCCGGGAGTGAATCCCTCCTCCTGAGATGTGGTCCTCGGGCTAAGTTGGGCTTGTTGCTCACATACCTGGCACCCAGCTGTGTGGCAACAGCCCTGCCCGAGCTGCTCGACACTCTCTCAGGGTTGGCGGTGGAGTTCCCCAGGCTTATAGTTCTGGGTGACTTCAACCTGCCTTCACTGGGAGGGTCGTCTGAGTTAGCTCGGGAGTTCATGGCCTCCATGACGGCCATGGGCCTGACCCAAGTTATTGAGGGCCCAACCCATGTGGGGGATCATACTTTCGACCTGGTGTTCCTGTCTGGACAGTGGTTGGATGATCTGGGAGGGGGTTCACCAACCATTGTTCCCCTGTCATGGTCAGATCATTATCTCCTGCGGCTGGTCTTCCGTTATGCCACCCCCCACCGCTGGGCTGCAGAACCGACCAGGTGGTTCCACCCCAGGCGCCTAATGGACCTGGAACGGTTCCAGATGGCGCTTGGGTCTATACCCATCACCCTTACCCACAGCCCAGTCGATGCCCTGGTGGATGCCTGGGAAAGGGTGGCCGCCGGGGCACTTGACTGTTGTACCCTTGCGACCTCTGACCGGCGCAGATCCCGTTGGGCTCCGTGGTTCTCTGTGGAGCTCCGGGAGATAAAGCGTCGGAGACGGGGTCTAGAGAGCGGTTGGAGGTCCAGCCGATCCGAATCTGACCGATTGCAGTTAAGAACCTTTATAAGGTCTTATCTTGCGGCGATAAGGACAGCGAAGTCTAACTACTTCGCTGCCCTCATCGTGTCCGCAGATAATCGCCCGGCCGCCCTGTTTAGGGTAACTCGCTCCCTCCTTAATCAGGAGGTGAGGGAGGATCCCTTACGGGGATGAGCCGAGGAGTTTAGTCATCATCTGGCGGACAAAATCGCTCAGATCCGGACCGGTCTGGACTCTGACTGGGCAGAGTCTGACGTGGAGGAATCGGACGGTCTTGAGCATGTTATCTGGACTGAGTTCGATCCTGTTTCCCCTGATGATGTGGACAGGATCATGGGGAGGCTGAGCACCACCACCTGTTTGTTGGATCCGTGCCCCTCCTGGCTAGTTTATGTGGCCCGGGAGGAGACACGAGGCTGGTTCCAGGCAGTAATAACTGCTTCTTTGAAAGAGGGTGTCTTCCCTGCCGCCTTGAAGGAGGCGGTGGTGAGACCCCTCCTGAAAAAGCCTGCCCTGGACCCGGCTGTTTTAAATAACTATCGTCCAGTCTCCAACCTTCGCTTTTTGGCGAAGGTTGTTGAGAGTGTGGTGGCGCATCAGCTTCATCTGTTCCTGGAGTAAACTGATTATCTGGACCCGTACCAATCGGGTTTCAGGCCCGGATACAGCACGGAGACGGCATTGGTCGCGCTGGTGAATGATCTCTGGCGGGCTCGGGACAGGGGTTGTTCCTCTGTCCTGGTCCTATTAGATCTCTCAGCGGCTTTTGATACCATCGGCCATGGTATCCTGCTGCAGCGTCTCAGGGGGTTGGGAGTGGGAGGCACCGTTTTACGGTGGTTCTCCTATCTGCTGGGACGTTCGCAGTCGGTGTTGACGGGAGGGCAGAGATCCGCCCCGAGGCCTCTCATTTGTGGAGTTCCTCAGGGGTCGGTTCTCTCACCCCTCCTGTTCAACATCTATATAAAGCTGCTGGGTGAGATCATTCGTGGTTTCGGGGTGGGGTATCATCAGTACGCTGATGATACCCAACTTTTTCTTTCCACCCCGAACCAACCCAGCGATGCCCTCGACGTGATGTCCCGTTGCCTGGAGGCGGTCCAGGTCTGGATGGGGAGAAACAGGCTTCGTCTCAATCCCGCCAAGACTGAGTGGCTGTGCATATCGGCATCTCGGGTTAACCAGACTATTCGATCTCTAACGATGGGGGGTGAGGTGTTACCCCCCATTGATAGGGCTCGCAACTTGGGCGTCCTCCTGGATTCTCGACTCAATTTTGAAGACCATATAGGAGCCGTGAGCAGGGGGGCTTTTGCCCAGGTTCGCCTGGTGCGCCAGTTGCGACCCTATCTGGACCGAGATGCCCTACGCACAGTCACTCATGCACTCGTGACCTCCCGTTTAGACTACTGCAACGCTCTCTACATGGGGCTGCCCTTGAGAACCACTCGGAGGCTTCAGCTGGTGCAGAATGCGGCCGCGCGAGTTGTGATGGGGGTTTCCCGATACTCCCATGTAACACCTCTACTCCGCGAGCTGCATTGGCTCCCGGTTGCCCTCCGGGTGAGATTCAAGTTGCTGGTGATGACCTATAAAGCCCTAAATGCCTTGGGTCCGGGATATCTGAGGGAACACCTGCTGCCGGCATCAAGCTCCCTTCGTCCAGTGCGCTCCCACAGGGAGGGTCTTCTCAGGGTGCCACCGGTAAGAGATTGCCGGCGGACGACACCCAGGGATAGGGCCTTCTCAGTGGGTGCGCCTGCCCTTTGGAACCAGCTGCCAGTGGAGCTTAGGACTGCCCCCGACCTCCATTCATTCCGCCGGGACCTGAAGACCTGGCTTTTCGAGCTCTCTGGTCCAGGCTGAGAATTTTAATTTTAGTTTTAATTTTAATTTTTTTTTTAATTGAAAAGTTTTAAAATACAATTTTCCTTTAAAAATCCCCCCTTCCCCCTCCCTCCTCCCCCCCTACCTCCCCCCCCTCCCCCCTCCCCCCCCGACTTCCAAGAGCTAAATACAAGGTATATATATAAAAAACAATCATAAACAATCATATACTAACAACTATAAAGTCTAAAATCCATCACTCTCTAGCTTATATAGGATAAACAAGTTTTAATTTTAATTTTAACTGGGGTTTTACTTATGCAGTGACGAATATAATTTTTTAATCTGTTTTTAACTTTTGTATTTTTGTTTTTAATCACCCTGTAAACCGCCCTGAGTCCTTCGGGAAAGAGCGGTATATAAATGTAATAAAATAAAATAAATAAAATAAATATTTGGCCCCCGCCCTGCCGCAATCAATTGCAACGATCCTATTTCTGTTGAGGTCGGTGACGTCTGTTTTAAGTTTTGGCGCTCTGCCCCTCTCCACTCGCCCTGCCTGCCGGGAGCATTCGTCTTGCTGTGCGCAATTGTCTCGCTGCCCAGATGACTCTCCTGCATGCAATGCTGCTGTCTCGGTTGGTCGCTCCTCCATCGTGCTGGCATCACTGTCCACGTTGGTCAGGTGCCCTCTCCTGATGTCCATGGGTCCGGTCTGCCTCATCATCATCTCCTGCTGCGCTGATGTATCAGCTAGTGAGAGGTTACGATCCTCTGCCCCCCTGCTCATGCCGGGGTGAAGTGATCGTTGGTTCATCCATTCAGTCCTCCTGCATGATAATTCATGGCGCAGCATCTGGTAGGCTGGCAATAGCTCAATATGCCAGTTACCGTATTTTCCGTCATATAAGACGACTTTTTAACCCATGAAAATCTTCTCAAAAGTCAGGGGTCGTCTTATACTCCGGGTGCTGAAACGTTAGGGACAGGGCTGGCTGGAAAACCTGGAGCGGATCTCCCATTTAGTCTGCGCAGGGAAAGCGGGACCAATTGGAGTAGAAGCTGCAGTCTGTGATTTTTTACAGGCTGGGGTCTGGGCGTCTTTCCTTCTAAAGTTGAAGAGCAGCTGTAATTTATCCCAACTTGAAAGGCAGGTGGTGAATGCCGCAGTCAGAGCAGCTGCTTAGCTCTAAGGACACATTTGACTCAGGAACTGGGCGGGCAGGCTGGCTGGAAAACCTGGAGCGGATCTCCCATTTGGTCTTTTTTTTTTTTAATCCCATTTATATCCCGCCCTTCTCTGAAGACTCAGGGCGGCTTACAATTTAAAGCACAAATCAATGTGCTTAGCAATAGCCTTCATTCTATGTATATGCCTGCTTATTAGGGCTTTCGCCCCCCCCCCCGCGACATTATTACAAAGTCAGCTTATTGCCCCCAACAATCTGGGTCCTCATTTTACCTACCTCGGAAGGATGGAAGGCTGAGTCAACCTTGAGCCTGGTGGGATGCGAACCTGCACTAATTGCAGGCAGCTGATGTTACTTAAGGCTCTGCGCAGGGAAAGCTTTAGAGTGAATTAGGAAAAGTGAAAAAGTGAATTAGGAAAATAGGGAATGGTTGCTGGAATTGGGTATGTGTAGTTTAACGAAGAGAAGGGTGAGGGGTGACATGATAGCAGGGATCCAATATCTCAGGGGCTGCCACAAAGAAGAGGGAGCCAAGCTATTCTCCAAATCACCTGAAAGCAGGACAAGAAGCAACGGATGGAAACTAGTCAAGGAGAGAAGCAACCTAGAACTAAGAAGAAACTTCCTGACAGTTAGAACAATTAACCAGTGGAACAACCTGCCTCCAGAAGTGGTGAATGCTCCAACACTGGAAGTTTTTAAGAAGAGACTGGACAGCCATTTGTCTGAAATGGTATAGGGTTTCCTGCCTTAGCAGGGGGTTGGACTAGATGACCTCCAAGGTCCCTTCCAAATTATTATTATTATTATTATTATTATTATTATTATTATTATTGTTGTTGTTGTTGTTGTTGTTGTTGTTGTTGTTATTATTATTATTATTATTATTATTATGTTTTATCCACTTGCACTGTTTTATGTTTACATGTTTGATGACAAACAGCCTTATGTTTATAAGTGACAGTTTTCCTACTAAGTACCTGCATGTCATAAGCATTTGAATTAAAATTACCATATTAAAATCAAATCTGATGTTTTTTAATTTTTATTTGCTGTGCGTTGGAAGAGGGGTAGTCTTTTACGGCGAGTATAGCCCAAACCCTATAATTTAATAGGAAATGTAGGGGGTCGTCTTATATGCCCAGTCGTCTTATACGCCGGGAAATACGGTAACAGAATGTTGATTGGACAACCAAGCCTTTTTATCAGGTATGCACACAAAATGGATATTCTATTGATTTCATCCAATGTTGCCACCAACAACAAGCATCACAGATTGCAGATGACAGAACGACTACCACCTGGGTCACACTCCCCTACATCCATGGCGTCTTGGAAACAGCGGCACGAATACTATCAGCACATAACTTCAGAGTGGCTCACAGACCCAGTCAGACTCTGTGCACACAAATAATCTGCCTTAAAGAACCCCTATCCACGGGCGACATGTCATCCGTGGTCTACCAAATCAACTGCAATGATTGCTCATGTAACTGGTGAATGATCTCTGGAGGGCTCGGGACAGGGGACATTCCTCTGTTCTAGTCCTATTAGACGGCTCAGCGGCTTTCGATACCATCGACCATGGTATCTTGCTGCGGCGTCTCAGGGGACTGGGAGTGGGAGGCACAGTTTTACAGTGGTTCTCCTCCTATCTCCAGGGACGTTCGCAGTCGGTGTTGACAGGAGGGCAGAGGTCGACTGCGAGGTCTCTCGTTTGTGGAGTTCCTCAGGGGTCGGTCCTCTCGCCTCTCCTGTTCAACATCTATATGAAACCGCTGGGTGAGATCATTCGTGGCTTTGGAGTTGGGTATCATCAGTACGCTGATGATACCCAGCTTTTTCTTTCGACCCCAAACCACCCCAGTGATGCCCTCAACGTGATGTCCCGTTGCCTGGAGGCGGTTCGGGTCTGGATGGGGAGGAACAGACTTCAACTCAACCCCGACAAGACTGAGTGGCTTTGCATACCTTCATCCTGGGCCAATTTGGATATTCCATCTCTCTCCATGGGGGGTGAACTATTACCCCCCCCGTAGATAGGGCTCGAAACTTGGGAGTCCTCCTAGATTCACGGCTTACCTTGGAAGATCACATAGTGGCTGTGACTAGGGGGGCTTTCGCCCAGGTTCGCCAGTTGCGGCCCTATCTAGGCCGGGATGATTTATGCACGGTCACTCACGCGCTCGTGACCTCTCGTCTGGACTACTGCAACGCTCTCTACATGGGGCTTCCCTTGAGGACCACCCGGAGGCTCCAACTGGTACAGAATGCAGCCGCGAGAGTTGTGTTGGGAGTCTCCCGATACTCCCATGTTACACCTCTGCTCCGTGAGCTGCATTGGTTACCAGTTGTCTTCCGGGTGAGATTCAAGGTACTAGTAATGGTGTTTAAAGCCCTACATGGCAGGGGTCCGGAGTACCTCAGGGAACACCTGCTGCCGGCATCAACCTCCCTGTGCCCTGTGCGTTCCCACAGAGAGGGACTCCTCAGGGTGCCACCGATCAGAGAATGTCGATTGGTGGCCCCCAGGGGGAGATCCTTCTCTGTGGGCGCTCCGGAACTATGGAATCAGTTACCGGTAGAGCTCCGGATGGCGCCTGATCTTCGCTCCTTTCGCCGCGATCTAAAAACATTTTTATTCGAACAAGCCAGCCAGGCCTGATGGGGGATTGGTGGGGTTTTTATTGCTGTACTTTTGGGGTTTTTATAAATGTATTGTATTAATTGTTTTTTAATGGGCAATTATTTAATCTTCTTTTAATATTTGTAACTTCGCATTTTATTCTTGCCCTGTTCACCGCCCTGAGTCCTTCAGGAGAAGGGCGGTATAGAAATATTAATAAACTAAACTAAGCTAAACTACATTGGGGAGACCACGAAACGCCTCTGGACAAGGCTCTATGAGCATGAACTGGCCATCAAGTGCAAAGAAAAACGATCTCAGGTATGGGCTCACACTATCGAGCACAACCATACTTTCAATTTTACAGAGGCCAGAGTCATTGCTCACGATACAACTAAGGGTGGCCACCTGTTAAAAGTGGCTTGGTTGTCGACTTCCAGGTGGCAAGGCTCCGTCGATGGTGGCCGTTCCGGCCATCAGCCCCGTTGTTTTCCGTTGGAGCTGCTAAAACAGCGACGATCAGCTGTTTTGCAGCTCGGAAACCCTCTCCTTGGGAGAAGGGAGGGGTGAGCGTTTAGGTAGGGGTAGAGCTCCCCTAGACCACCAGAGTTCAAATTCTGGGGCTTGAAGGGTGAGAGCCCCCCCGAAACCTGAATTAGCTCCGGACTCGGGGACTCCTCTGCTCCAAGGCTTTGGAGCGGAGCCGGACGCTGCAACCATCCCTGCAATCAACAATTAACTTTGGATTACCTGGATGCAGGCAGAGCTGTGCAGGAGAATATTGAAACAGCAAGTATTCGAACTTTAACTCTGTTTACTTTGAAAGAAAAAGTTGCAAGCGGTGTGGAAAGTGAAAGTGCGCAACAGAAATTAACTGGGTGTTAAGATGGCTTCTAAACCAACTAAAGTTCTTAGAAGTACTGGTGCCTCACCAGTTCAGCATTCTTCACTACAGGTTTTGATGCCTCCTCCTGTGGCACCCGCACCTGCACCCGCATTAACAATAAAAGACTTACAAGATGCTTTAAAAATACAATCCCAGCAAATAGCTGAACTTATTGAGGAGAAGAATACTGAAATAAGAGCAGACATTTTAGCTGCATTTCAAGGGCTTGCAGTCTGTATTGAGCGTCTGGATGATCGCATGGAAGAGCTGAATCAAAATAATTTGAGATTAGATGCTAAAATGTTGGAAGCTGAAAATGTGATGGAAAAGATTGATGATGATGTAGTTATGATACAATATAGAGATATGAAGTTTTCTGTGAGGATTAGAGGAATGAAAGAAGACCCTAAGGAAAATCTGAAAGAGTTATTGGCACAAGCTCTCGAACCGGTTTTGGAGCGTCAAGCAGAAGATATTATGGGGGATATAGATAAAATATTTCGTGTTAACTCTTGAATTGCCAGACAAAGAAAACTACCTAAAGATGTGGTGGTTTACTTTACAAAGAGATAAATTAGAAATGTGATTATCCAAGCCTTTTACAACAATAGATTTAAAGTTGCTGAGCAAGAAGTTTTAATTCTGAAAGAGTTTCCTCCAAGAATTTTAAGGAGAAGAAAAGAATTTGCTTTTTTGGCAGATGAATTAAATAAACGTCAGCTTCAGTTTAGATGGGAGATTCCAGTAGGCTTGGTGGTGACTTATGCTGGCACGAGATATCGTCTTAATACAGTTTTGAAGGCATGAGATTTTTATTCTAACATATTGAAGGCAGGTTCTCCGCCATCTTCAGAATTTAAAGTAAGGAAGGACGAAGGAGAGCGTCAGACTCGAGTGGAGAGTGTACAAGGAGCTGAAGGAGTTACTTTGCAAAAGGATAAAGAATCTCAGCACATTTCAGAAGTGGAGCAGTCCCAGATGCCATCAGAAGAGGTTAGAGAACAAAGAATGACACGGGCTGCAATTAGACGAATGAGACAAGAACAAGAACAACAGAAAGCTACTATCATAACTCAAGAACCTACTTATAGTGAAGCAGTGGGAGGAGCGAAACCGAAGAGGGTGCAGGTGCTTTTGCAAGAGGCACTCCGAAAGCTTCAGGTCGCAAAAGATGGCGACAAAGTTTCTAACCTGGAATGTTAATGGATTAAATTCCCCGCACAAGAGAAAGAAAGTATTTCAGTATTTGAAACAATTTAGAAATGATGTTATTTGTTTACAGGAAACGCACATTCGAGCAGCTGCTCAAAAATATTGGATAAACTTTAGATTGGGTACACAGTTTAGTGCATCTGCTCCTGATAAGAAAAATGGAGTAGTTATTTACGTCAAGAAAAATTTAACAGCTAATTTAATTGAAACAGACAAACAAGGAAGATATGTTATAATTGAATTGTTAATAGAAGGCAAGAAAATACTTTTGGTTGGATTATATGCTCCTAATCAACAGCAAGGAGAATTTTATAAACTTTTACATAGCAAGATAATTCAATGGGATTACAAATCGTGTATTTTGATGGGAGATTGGAATGGTGTCCTGGATGCACAAAAAGACAAAAAAGGTCTTTTCAAAAGTATACCAAATCATGCTAGATTGCCTAAATCTTTTTTTTTATTGAAAAGTTTTAAAATACATTTTATCTTTAACAATCCCTCCCTCCCCCTCCCCTACCTATCCCTCCCTACCCCTCCCCCCTCTCCCCCCCCGACTTCCCAGAGCTAAGTACAAGGTATAAAAACAGAAAACAATCATAAACATCCATATGCTAACAACAATAAACTCAAATCTATCGCCCTCTAACTCATATAAAATAACTACAAACAATATTAATATTACATATAAAAAGAAAAAAAAGAAAAAAAAGAAAGGAAGATTCATTCAAATGCTAAGTGAAACTTTTTAGTCCCATATTTCTTCTGGATATATTCAATCCATTTTTTCCACTCCATAATATAGCGTTCTTCCGAGTGATCTTTCAAATAAGCCGAGATCTTTGCCATTTCTGCCAGGTCAGAAACCTTTAAAGTCCATTCCTCTATAGTCGGCAATTCCTCCTTCTTCCAATACTGACCTATTAGAAGTCTTGCTGCTGTAATTAAATTCAACATCAACTTAGTGTCCACAACAGTAGCTTCTGTAATTATACCCAACAAAAAGAATTGCGGACAAAACTTTATCTTTTGCTTAAAGATCTTCTGCATATTCCACCAAATTTTTATCCAAAAAGCCTTAACCTTTTTACAAGTCCACCATATATGAAAATATGTTGCATCTTCATCACCGCACCTCCAACATTTAGGCTGATAGTTCGGGTACATACTTGCCAGCTTTTTAGGATCTAAATGCCATCTATAAAACATTTTATAAAAGTTCTCTCTTAAGTTTTGAGCTTGTGTAAATTTTACATTCCTCACCCAAATCTTTTCCCACGTGTCCATTGTAATAACTTCTTGAATATTTTGGGCCCATTTTATCATACAATCTTTAACAAGCTCTGTTTCTGAGTCAATTTCTATCAATGCAAGATATATCCGTTTGATATGTGCCGGACCCTGATTTCTAATTTGCTTTATCAGATTTTCATCAGTCATTGTGAAGCCAGTTTTCTGATCTTCTTTCCACCTGGCCCGTAGCTGAATATATTGAAACCAAGTTTGAATAATCTTCTCATCTCGCAAGAGGCTGTACGGTTTCAGACACCAAACATTTCTTTCCAAACTTAAAATCTCTTTATACGTAGTCACATCATGTTTAAAACCAACATTTATATTTTCTATTGCGTGTTTTGGGATTGCCCACAATGGTATCTTACAGTCTAACTTACGTCTATACTTCTTCCAGACTCTCAACAATGCCTGTCTTAAAATATGCACTTTAAACACATTATCTACCTTCTTATCATACAACAAATATGCATGCCAACCAAACAACAAGTCATGGCCCTCAAGATTTAATAATCTCTCTTGTGTCAAATTAATCCAATCACTTATTCCTGCTAACGCAGCAGCTTCATAATATAATTTAAGATTGGGCATTTTAAGACCACCTCTTTCACGAGTATCCTGCATAATCTTAAGTTTAACTCGCGGCCTTTTCCCTGCCCAGACAAATTTGTTGATACCTCGTTGCCATTCCTCCAGATTAGAATCTTTCTTAAGAACCGGTATCATTTGGAATAAGAATAAAAATTTAGGCAGGACATTCATTTTCACTGCTGCGATTCGCCCCAACAAAGACAATTGCAATTTTTCCCAGCTTTCCATTTCTTTTTGAATTTTTCCCCATAATCTTTCATAGTTATTTTTATACAACTTTGTATTAGAGGGTGACAAAAACACCCCCAAATATTTGACCCTTTTAACAGTCTCAAATCCAGTTAATTCTTCTAAAAGGGCCTTTTGCGATGCTGTCATATTTTTGGCTAGAATTTTAGTTTTTTGTGCATTAACTTTAAATCCAGAAACCTTCCCATATTGCATTATTATCTCCATCAGGTCCACAACAGAGTTCTCCGGCTGGGTCACCGTAACAACCAGATCATCTGCGAACGCTCTCAATCTATAATCCTGATCTCTAATTTGTATACCCTTAATTCTTTCCGAATTCCGTATTTTTATCAATAATATCTCCAATGTTAACACAAATAACAAAGGCAATAACGGACACCCTTGCCTTGTGCCCTTCTCAATATTACAAGCTTCAGTCAAACTATTGTTAACTATTATTCGGGCAGTTTGTTTTTGATATAATGCCCTAATTGGTTGCACAAAGTTATCCCCAAAGTTCATTTTATCTAAAACTTTCATCAAAAATTGCCAATTCAATTGATCAAAGGCTTTTTCAGCATCTAAAAAGATTAGCGCCGCAGAGATCTGGTTGTTCCTTTCCAAAAACTCTAACACATCAACTATATGCCTCACATTATTCTTCATTTGCCTGCCACTAATAAACCCAGTTTGATCCCCATTAATCACCTGTTGCAGAACCCTCATCAGTCTATTAGCCAACACCTTAGCAAATATCTTGTAATCTGTATTTAAAAGCGATATCGGTCTATAATTTTTTACTTGAGTAGCATCTTGGTCTTCCTTCGGAATCAAAGAGATAAAAGCAGTTCTCCAAGATGGAGGCACCTTTCCCCCTCTCTGAATTATCTGAAACAGTTCCTTTAACGGCTTTATCAACTCCATTTGTAAATTTTTGTAGTAGACCGCAGTCAAACCATCTGTACCTGGCGCTTTATCCAACTTCAATTCCTTAATTGCTGTAAGAATTTCTTCTTCTGTTATCAATTGGTTAATCTCCTCTTTTTGTACCTGCGTAAGAACCGGGATGCTAGCATTCTCCAAATATACATCAATATCTTTTTCATTAATCTTCTCCTTAGCATATAATTTAGAATAAAAGTCCAAAAAGGCTTCCTTGATAAAATCCTGTTGAAACACAACCTTTCCCTTATGTTCAATTTTATCTATATTAGAAGCCCTTTGCTTCTTCCTTAGTCTGTAAGCTAGCCATCTACCTCGTTTATTGGCGTTGCAAAAAGTGTTATGCCTAGCAAACCGCAAATTAGTTGCCACTTGATCAGCCATTAATTTATCAAATTGTCCTCTTAGCTTAATAACCTCCTTAGTCTTCACATCCAATGGGTTCAAGATCAAGGCCTTTTCTTTTTCCCTAATTTCATTCTCCAATTCTTTCCTTCTGGCTTCCAAAGTACGTCTATGTTTATTATTCATATAAATCAACACCCCTCTCATGTATGCCTTGCTAGCATCCCAAACCATGTCCATAGAAGTATCCTTATTCATATTAATTTCAAAAAAATCCTTCATCCGCTGTTTACATTCTTCCACATTTCTCTGATTTCTAAACAAGTTCTCATTTACGCGCCACGAGTGCCTATCTCTATTGTCCTTATTGATCTCTAACCAAACTAGGCTATGGTCAGAGATAGCTCTTGCACAAATCTTTACCTTCTTAACCCTAGAAAAAAAAGTCGTTAGTCAACAAAATAAAGTCAATCCTGGAAAAAGATTGATGTCTATCAGAAAAAAAAGTATAATCCTTTTCATGCAGGTGAGTGTCACGCCAAATATCTCGCAGTTCCAAATCATCCTTCATTTCAAAAAAAGATTTAGGCAATCTGGCATGACTCGGTGAGCGTTTAAAAAGACCAGCCTTATCCATCTGTACATCCAAAACACCATTCCAATCCCCCATAAAAATAAACGATTTGTAATCCAGTTGAGTAAGCTTTGTATGAAGTAAGCTAAAAAAATCAGCTTGCTGTTGATTAGGAGCATATAATCCAACTAAAAGCGTTTTTTTACCTTCTAGCAGCAAATCTATCATAACATATCTACCATGCTTGTCTGCTTCAATTAGTTCCGCTGATAAAGCGCTTTTAACATAAACAACCACTCCATTTTTCTTATTCATTGCAGAAGCAACAAATTGCGTACCCAATCTTGAGTTGGATAAATACTTTTGGTCCATAGTCCTAATATGCGTTTCTTGCAAACATATAACATCAATCTTGAATTGTTTTAAATATTGAAAAACTTTCTTTCTCTTCTGTGGTGAATTTAGCCCATTAACATTCCAAGTTAGAAATTTAGTCGCCATGCGTGGCATCCCGAAGCTGTTGGAGCAGATCTTTAATAGCCCCTCTATCTTCTTTGGGCCTTGCTCCTCCCACTGCCTCGCTGTATGTACGCTTTGAGAATTCCATAAACTTCTGTTGGTCTTGCTCTTTTAATTGTTTTGCTCGTTTTAAAGCGGCATGTGTCACCCTCTGCTCTCCAGCAGCAGCCGACGAGGTTATAATTTGATCCCCTCCAGCACCATTCTCCTCTTTCTGTCCACCTTCAGCCTCTTGAGATTTCGCTTCTCCAAATCCCTTTGCAGCTTCCAAAAGTGATAGTGGGGTCGCTTTTAAAACATTATTGTAGAAATCACGCGCCTGTGTCACAGTAACCAGACGGTATCTTTTACCTTCATACATCACCACCAATCCGACAGGGATCTCCCATCTAAACTTTATTTCACGTTGCTTAAGTTCTTGCACCAGAAATGCAAAATCCTTCCTTCTTCTTAAAATCTTTGGAGGAATTTCTTTTAAAACCAAAACTTCTTGGTCAGCAATCACAACTTTAGTATCATAAGCGGCTTGTATAACTTCATCTCTGGTTTCTCTCTTTGTGAAATAAACCACCACATCTCTAGGTAGCTTTCTCTGTCTGGCAATCCATGAGTTAACACAAAAAACTTTATCCATGCATCCCTTTATTTCAGATGCTGACTGATCCAATACTGCTTCCAGAGCCTCAGAAATCAGCTGCTTTAGATCTTCTTTAGAATTCTCTTTTAAACCTCTTATTCTGATAGCATACTGCATCTGATAATACTGAACAAGACTCAATTCTCCGTCCATTCTATCCCTTAAATCTTCATTCTCCAGTACCTTTACTTCTAATATAGCATTCTTTTGACTCAGGTCCTCCACTTTTTCATCCAAGCTTTGCACACATTCAGCCACGCTTTGCACTGTGGACAAAATGTCTACCCTCATCGCACTAAACTTCTCTTCCATCCTCTCCTCCAATTTCTCCAATTTCTCCTCCAATTTCTCCTCCACCTTTGCCAACTTGTCACCCAGTATTTCTGATATTACCTGGGATTGTTTTTCCAAAGCATCTTCTAAATCCTTCGATGTCAATGCAGCAGGAGGAAGCAAAGCTTGCAACGATGTCTGTTGCACCGGGGAAGTTCCAGCACTCCGAAGAGTTTTTGAGGGAGGTTTAGCCGCCATCTTTTCACTTTCACTTGTTGCGCACTTTCACTTTAAGTTTATAAAGTCCATTGAGCTAGAGAGTAAAAATAAAAGTCCTCTTCACCTTGGCCTCCTGCACCGCTCTGCCTGCTCCTTTTATTCCAGGGTCTTTCCTTCTGGCAGGGGTGGTCACAAACGCCTGGCTCTGCTCCAAGAATCCCGGAGCAGAGACGCTGAACAGCTGGGAGCAACCCAGGCTGCGGGGGAGTTCAATCCTTCAGCCGCCCAAGCTTCAAGCTCAGGCGGCCCCGGAGAACTCAACCCCTACCTGGGGCCTCACCCCCTCCTCTTCTCCCGAGGAGGGGGCTTCAAATCCACCCGAACAGCTGATCGGCGCTGTTTCGGGTGAAAAAACACAGCTGAGCAGCGGGCAGCCCGAAAACGGCTGTCTCCGGCGCCGCGCCGCCACCGGAAGCCCGCGCCTAAATCTTTTTTTGAGATGAAAGATGACCTGGAATTGAGAGATGTTTGGAGAGAAAGAAATTTGCAAGAAAAAGATTTTACTTTTTTTTCCGATAGACACCAATCCTTTTCTAGGATTCATTTTGTATTAACTACTAATGATTTTTTTCTAGGATTAAGAAGATTAAGATATGTCCAAGAACTCTATCAGATCATAGTCCAGTATGGTTGGAACTGGAAAAAGAGAGTGGAGATAGGCGGTCTTGGAGATTGAATGAAAAATTGTTTAGATATCAAGAAAATGTGGAAGAATGTAAAAAACAGATGAAAGAATTTTTAATATAAATATGCATAAGGGTACTTCTATTGAAATGGTTTGGGATGCAAGCAAAGCTTATATGAGAGGAGTGTTAATATATTTGAATAATAAATATAGGCGTAAACTGGAATATAAGCGAAAAGAATTAGAGGAGGAAATTAAGAGGAAAGAGAAGGCTCTAATTTTGAATCCATCTGATAAGAAGATTAAAGAGGTAATTACTTTGTTAAGAGGTCAGTTGTTGTTGATGGCAGATCAAGTGGCAACCAATTTACGGTATGTTAAACATAATACTTTTTGTAATGCTAATAAGCCGGGTAGGTGGTTAGTTTACTTGTTAAGGAAGAAACAAAGGTCACATAATATAGATAGAATAGATTACAAGGGTAAAGAGGTGTTTCAGCAGAATATTATTAAAAAGGCTTTTGTTGAATTTTATTCTAAGTTATACGTTAGGGATAAGATTCAAGATGTAGATATAGATAGATATTTACAAGAAGTTAGTATCCCTGTTCTTACACAAGAGCAAAGGGAATGGATGAATCAACTGATAAATGATGAAGAAATTATTTTAGCAATTAAACAATTAAAGGTGGGGAAAGCACCAGGAACAGATGGCTTGACTGTCGTTTACTATAAAGATTTACAGTTAGAAATGGTGGAACCTTTAAAAGAATTATTTAGAACAATTCAATCTGGAGGAGAAGTGCCTCCATCATGAAAAACAGCTTTTATATCGCTGATTCCAAAGGAAGGTCAAGATCTTACCCAAACCAAAAATTATAGGCCAATATCGCTTTTAAATACTGATTATAAGATATTTGCAAAATTTTTAGCAAATAGATTAATGAAGGTAATGCAGCAAATGATTCATAGTGACCAAACAGGATTTATAAGTGGTAGACAAATGAAGAATAATGTGATACATATTGTAGATTTATTGGAATTTTTGGAAAGAAATAACCAGGTCTCTGCAGCGCTGATTTTTTTGGATGCTGAAAAAGCTTTCGATCAATTGGACTGGCGATTTTTATTTAAGGTACTGGAGAAAATGGAGTTTGGGGATAATTTTTCACAACCTATTAGGGCAATATATCAGAAGCAAACAGCTCAAATAATAGTCAATGGTAGTTTGACAGAAACATGTAATATTGAAAAGGGTACAAGACAGGGGTGTCCGTTGTCACCTTTGTTGTTTGTTTTAACATTGGAAATATTATTGATTAAGATACGAGACTCAAATAAAATTAAGGGAATTAAAATAAGAGATCAAGATTATAGATTGAGAGCGTTTGCGGATGACTTGGTTATTACATTAACTCAACCGACTTACTCAGTTGTAGAATTGATGGAGATAATAATGTCATATGGAAAAGTTTCTGGATTTAAGATAAATACACAAAAAACTAAAATATTGTCTAAAAATATGACCATAGAACAAAAGGTTGTTTTAGAAGAGCTAACGGGATTTGAAATAGTTAAAAAGATTAAATATTTGGGGGTATATCTTTCAGCTTCAAATGTAAAATTATACAAAAATAATTATGAATTGTTATGGTTAAAAATACAAAAAGAGTTAGATAGTTGGAAAAAACTACAATTATCCTTATTGGGAAGAATTGCAGCAGTAAAAATGAATGTTTTGCCAAAATTTTTATTTTTGTTTCAAATGATACCTATACTTAAAAAAGACTCAAATTTGGAGGAATGGCAGAAAGGTATTAATAAATTTGTTTGGGCAGGGAAAAGACCAAGAGTTAAATTTAAGATAATGCAAGATGTACGTGAAAGAGGTGGTCTTAAAATGCCCAATTTTAAATTATATTATGAGGCTGCTGCTTTATCATCAATTAGTGATTGGTTTAATTTAACACAAGGGAGATTATTGAATATTGAGGGTTATGATTTGTTATTTGGTTGGCATGCATATTTATTGTATGATAAGAAGGTGGATAATGTTTTTAAGACACATATATTAAGGTATGCTCTGTTGCGAGTTTGGAAAAAATATTGACATAAGTTAAATTATAAAATACCAATTTGGGCAATACCTAAACATGCAATAGAAAATATAAATGTGGGATTTAAACATGATGTGATTACATACAAAGAAATTCTTAGGATAGAAAGGAATGTATGGCAATTAAAGCCATATAATATTTTAAAAGAAGGAAAGATAGTACAAACATGGTTCCAGTATGGGCAGTTACAAGCAAGATGGAAAGAAGATCAGAAAGTTGGTATTTCGATAACTGATGGAAATTTGGTAAAACAAATTAGAGATCAAGGTCAAGCACATATAAAAAGGATATATAATGCACTGATAGAAATTGACTCAGAAACGGAACTTGTTAAAGATTGTATGATAAAGTGGGCCCAGAATTTTCAGGAGGTTATAACAATGGATACTTGGGAAAAGATATGGGTCAGAAATGTAAAATTTACACAGGCTCAAAACTTAAGAGAGAATTTTTATAAAATGTTTTATAGATGGCATTTAGATCCTAAAAAATTAACAAGTATGTATCCGAACTGCCAGCCCAAATGTTGGAGGTGTGGTTGTGATGATGCAACGTATTATCATATATGGTGGACTTGTAAAAAAGTTAAAGCTTTTTGGATTAAAGTTTGGTGGAACATGCAAAAGATACTTAAGAAAAAGATAAGGTTTTCTCCACAGTTATTTCTGTTGGGTATTATTACAGATTGTACTTTCATAAATACTAAATTGATTTTGAATTTAATTATGGCAGCAAGACTTTTTAGTAGCGCAATATTGGAAGAAGGAGGAACTGCCTACTATAGAAGAGTGGACTTTGAAAGTTTCAAACCTGGCGGAAATGGCAAAGATTTCGGCATATTTGAAAGAACAATTGCAACAGAGATATATTGTGTAATGGAGAAGATGGATCGAATATATTCAGAATAAATATGGGACTAAAAAGTTTCATTTAGCATTTGAATAAGTATTAGTTTTACATGGTGTATTATCAGTTATTCATTATTGGTTAGTAATTTAGTTATGTTTAAGGGGAGTTAAAGCGTGATAGAATTTAATATGCTTTTTTAGTTAGGTAGCATATTTTAGCTTAAGTTTGTAAAGTTAATACCCTGTATTCAGCTCTGGGGGAGGGTTAGGGAGGGCAAGGGGGAGGGGAGGGGGAGGGAGTTTATGTTATTAAAAATGTATTTTAAAACTTTTCAATAAAAAAGAAAAAGAGGCTTGGTTGTCCAATCAACTATGTCGTGCCCACCTCATTGCCGGCAATGGCGAAAAGGCTCAGATACGTTGCGCGACGTCATGTGACGTCACAAGGTTTACATGTCTGGGTTAGAGGGAATTCCCAGATCGAACAGGACGACCGCCATCATTCCTGGATCGCTGGGGCACCCCTCTTTCTTCGCTGCCTCTTCGGATTGGCTTTAGACCCATTTAGGCTCCCCTGGCAGGACAAAAAGAGCCACAGGAAGTGGAGCTTTGCAATCATGCGACCGTGTGCTACCATGCAAAACCGGAAGTCCAAGAGTTGAAGACTTTCATGCTGAATCTTGTAAGCATTTTAGAAAGAAGAGAAAGGCTAGCTTATATTTGTTTTATTATATTTTGAGTCTTGTTGAAATGTTACAATTAATAATTTTTGCAAGGTTCCATGTCTATCCTTTGTATTGTTTTTCAGTCCTCTGACAAAATGAGATCAATTTTGAAATGGAAATGGAAAATAAAAACAATACAATAACTGCCTTGATCCACCTGCCATCAGTCACATAGCAAGAAGAACTGATGGCAAGTGGTCCAAGGCAGTCATAGAATGGATTCCACTTGATAAAAAGTGTCCACAAAAGAGACCTAAAACAAGATGGATTGACAACATCAGCAAGTATTATGGGCCCAATTGGCAAAAGAAAGCTCAGGACTGTATTGGTTGGACACATGCGGAAGAGGCCTTCGTCCTGCAGTGGATAGACAATGGCTAAAATGATTATGATGATGATGCTACAATAGCTGCTCTGAGAATATGGGCATTGCTTAATTATACTGCATGTCATTAAAAATTAGTTCCTAATTGCATATTACATAAATATAAAATCAATTAAAGTTGGTTTTTTTGAAACCTGCCATATATTTCATTATAAATCCCTTTGGTAGACAGTCAAACCTGAGGTATGAAAGAAGAGGATTTTAAATCTGCAGGCTCCAGTATGTTACTATAACTAGTTCCTCCTTTAATTGGAAATTATAAGTCTGCTGTTTGAGTCTGAATTCATTCTAAAGTGACTCATCTTGAGACATTGTTTATTGCAGTCAAAGAAAAGAGGCTCAAGGTGGTAAGCAGTCCAATAATGTGTACTCAAATACTGTATAGAATTAATGACACAATAATTGTAATACAATTAAATCTTTAGGATAATACAGTGACATTATTGATAATCTAGTTTACATAAAATGAATTTAGTCATAGACTTCTAACAGCTTCGCTTTGTTTAGTAAGCCTTGTCTCACTCTCCTTGAAAACATAAGAAATTATTTAAAAATATATCAAGCTTACCTTCTTTTTCTATTAGGTGAAGTTATAACATCTCATGGTGCTATTGAACCAGATAAGGATAACATTCGTTTAGAGCCATATTCTTTACCGCAGGGTTTTACTTGGGACACGTTGGATCTGAGCAGTGCCGAAGTTGTAAGTAGAGTTACTTTTAGTCTTTCAAATACAAATTGGGGCGTGTGTGTATGTATGTGTGTTATACATTCTGCCAGTGTAGTGTAATCATCAATGGACATGAACTGGGGAGATCCAGGTGCAGGTCCCCTCCTGACCATATAGTTCTCTGTTTGACTTTGGACCTCTATGTTAGGGTTCCATTTGTTTTTTCTGGGAAAGAAAATAGCAAAGAAAACACCTCTTTCCCCCCATATACTGAATTTTTAGATCCCAAGGGGAAAATGTTGAGTTCCAGAACAGAACAGAAGTGAGAGCAAAACAGATGGCATACAGAACAGAAGTGAGAACATTTCATCCTCTGGATTCATCATTGACTGAAAACTGATATCACGGACTTTGCCCACTCTCTGAGTAGCCAAGAAGTAGCTTTAATCACATGACCCTGTCAACCAGTGTTAAACACTGAGAGCCAGTGTGGCATAGTGGTGAAGGTCTTGGGCTAGGACTGGGAAGACTTGGATTCTACCCTCAGCCATGAATGCTCATTGGGTGACCTCAGACTAGTAACTCCCTCTGGTAGCCCAGCCAACTTAACAGGGTTGTTCTGGAGAGAGAAAAAATGGAGGACTCCTACATATTGCTACCATGGGCAGCTGGAGGAAGTAAATAAACCTCAGCTACTTTTAAACCCAAAGGGTGGGAGGGAACAGATATGTCTTTATATGTAAGCAGGCCTCTCCATTGCCTACCTTCTGGTCAGAATTCCTGTCCCACTCCACCCCAGGTTTGATAAGTTTGATTTGGCTAGGTAGACTGTTTCTCTTAAGATAACTCAAGTGCTCAAGCTTACCTCAAAGTGAGCTGCTGGATTCAAGAAATTAATGTTTTCTCTCTAATGATTTTTTTTCAGTTAAAAGAGTTGTACATGCTGCTAAATGAAAATTATGTTGAAGATGATGATAACATGTTTAGATTTGATTATTCAGCAGAATTTTTGTTGTGGTGAGTCACAGTTTCCATATACATGATGATGTTATCCATTCAGTTGAGTCTCATGGCTATTCTATGGACCAGGTCTCCACATCTTCCGATCTTGCACTATTTCTCTGAGTTTTCCCATGCTGTAGCTGGTGTCAGCTTTGATAGTGTCCAGCCACCGTGTTCTTTGATGGCCTGGTTTCCTTTTACTGCTAACTCTTCCAAACTTAATTGCTTTCTCCAGTGAATTTGCCTGCATGATATGGCCAAAGTAAGTGAGATACAGTTTCATGATTTTGCCTTCTAGTGACATGTCTGGTGTTATGCGCTCCAGTACTTGCTTGTTAGGAGCCTTCTCCAGCACCACAGCTCAAACAAGTTGATTTTCTTCCTATCTTGCTTTTTTAAGGTCCCGCTTTTACAACCATAGGTAGTTACGGGGAACACAATAAAGTGAATTAACCTACATTTGGTTGCCAGGCTGATGTCCTTGCTTTTCCATATTCAGCTCATGTTCCATATACATCAAGAGGGTAATCTGTGGACAAGTAATTTCTGAATGTTTTTATTATTTTCCTGTTCTTTTCTCAGCCTTTCCCTTTTCTGTCAGACAGCAAGGAGGGTGTATACTGATTTTATATATATATTTGATGCTCAGAAAGTTTACAGTATTCTATAAAAGGTCAGACGTAATCATTAATTTCTTGCTTTTTCCCCACTGTTTTAGGGCCCTTAGACCACCAGGCTGGCTTCCACAGTGGCACTGTGGGGTCAGGGTATTGTCCAATAGGAAACTGGTAGGGTTCATCAGTGCCATTCCTGTACACATTCGGATGTATGATAGGTAAGCCCTAACTGAATTGGAAGTTAGCTAGGGTCTCTTAGATTTTTTAAAAATCATTTGCATGTGATTTTTTATTAGCAGAGAGGTTAGATTTGGCAGTGCCTGCTGGAAGAAACTTTAACGGAAAACTGGTGAAGTATTGGAAAAGTCTTAAATATCTCAAGCTAAAATCTTTGTACAGATGAAACTCGAAAAATTAGAATATCGTGCAAAAGTTCATTTATTTCAGTTGTTGTGGCCCCGACCCCCGCGCCTGTCCTAACCGAGGAAGAGGACTCTGAGGATGATGGGGAGGGACTGGCAAGGCCTCCCTCTCCGGGGCCCTCTTCTCTGGCAAGGCCTCCGTCTCCATCTGAAGGCCGAGAGGAGCAGCCTGGGAGTAGCCAGGCTGGGGGGGAGCTCGAGCAGCTGCAGCAAATACAGTCTAGTGAAGATGACTCAGGGCTAGACCCTCGAGACAGACGCAGGGCCAAGCGTTTGCAGCAACGTAGGTTGAGTAGGAGGGCCAGGGAGTAGCTGAGTCACTGAGCCACACCCCATAAGGTACAAAAGGGGGTGTGGCTGCTCTCAGAACTTTGTGACGAACAATTTAATTCACCACAGCTTCTGGTCACGTCTGTAGGATTTTTCTACCTGTGTGAACCCTGGTCTGGATTTCGTGCCTACGCTTCTTCATCTCTGCTTTTCGGTTTGTTTGTCTGGACTTTCTTGGAATTTCTTGTTGGCAGTTATCTCATGTCAGCGAACGTTTGAGATAACTAGCCTATTTTGGCTGACTGTGGGTAGCTTGCTGCCAAGACTTTATCGGACAGCAATTATATTGTGGTATAAAGACTTAACCCTTTTGTTTCGTACCTGCTTGTCTGTTTGTTTGTACCTTGAGGGAGGGGGAACAGAACATCAGTAATGCAACTTAAAAGGGGAAACTAATATATGAGATAGACTCATTACATGCAAAGCAAGATAGTTCAAGCCATGATTTGTCATAATTGTGATGATTATGGCGTACAGCTCATGAAAACCCCAAATCCACAATCTCAGAAAACTAGAATATTACATGCAATCAATAAAACAAGGAGTGTACATAGAACAATATCGGACCTCTGAAAAGTATAAGCATGCATATGTACTCAGTACTTGGTTTGGGCCCCTTTTGCAGCAATTACTGCCTCAATGCGGCGTGGCATCTTTCTCATCTTTCTCTTGGCAATGCCCCATAGATTCTCTATGAGGTTCAGGTCAGGCGAGTTTGCTGGCCAATCAAGCACAGTAATCCCACAGTCATTGAACCAGGTTTTGGTGCTTTTGGCAGTGTGCGCAGGTGCCAAGTCCTGCTGGAAAATGAAGTCAGCATCCCCATAAAGCTCATCTGCGGAAGGAAGCATGAAGTGCTCCAAAATCTCCTGGTAGACGGCTGCGTTGACCCTGGACTTAATGAAGCACAGTGGACCAACACCAGCAGATGACATGGCTCCCCAAATCAACACAGACTGTGGAAACTTCACACTGGACTTTAAGCATCTTGCAGTGTGTGCCTCTCCATTCTTCCTCCAGACTCTGGGTCCTTGGTTTCCAAATGAGATGCAAAAGTTGCTCTCATCAGAAAAGAGGACTTTGGACCACTGAGCAACAGACCAGGTCTGTTTTTCTTTAGTCCAGGTAAGACGCTTCTGACGTTGTTTGTTGTTCAGGAGCGGCTTGACAAGAGGAATACAACATTTGAAGCCCATGTCCAGGATCCGTCTGTGTGTGGTGGCTCTTGATGCACTGACTCCAGCCTCAGTTCACTCCTTGTGAAAGTCCCCAACCCTTTTGAATGGCCTTTTCCTGACAATCCTTTTGAATGGCCTTTTCCTGACAATCCAATTCCTGCGGTCATCCCTGCTGCTTGTGCACCTTTTTCTTCCACACTTTTCCCTTCCACATAACTTTCTATTAATGTGCTTTGATACAGCACTTTGGGAACATCCAACTTCTTTTGCAATTACCTTTTGAGGCTTTCCCTCCTTATGGAGGGTGTCAATGATGGTTTTCTGCACAACTGTCAGGTCAGCAGTCTTCCCCATGATTGTGATTCCTACTGAACCAGACTGAGAGACCATTTAAAGGCTCAGGAACCTTTTGCAGGTGTTATGGCTTAATTAGCTGATTAGAGTGGGACACTTTGAGCCTAGAATATTGCACCTTTTCACAATATTCTAATTTTCTGAGATTGTGGATTTGGGGTTTTCATGAGCTGTAAGCCATAATCATCACAATTATGACAAATCACGGCTTGAACTATCTTGCTTTGCATGTAATGAGTATCTCATATATTAGTTTCCCCTTTTAAGTTGCATTACTGAAATAAATGAACTTTTGCATGGTATTCTAATTTTTCGAGTTTCACCTGTACATTTACTCCAGCAGTTAGCAACTTTTTCTGTGATAGGCACTATCATGCAAAAACTCTAGAGTTTATTTCCATCTAAAAAATTCTTCCTTTTCTTTCTCTTCATTGTCATCTTTTAATCTTGGAGATCACCAGTCATTATCTAGTAGTACCTTGAGCATTGGGGTGCAATCACACACATATCCCTATGCTTTCTTTATCCCACTAATAATGTTTATTGAGACTGTTCACAATAATAGCATTTCAGCATTTTTTCCCTCTAAGAAGGCACTGCAGTAATACTTAAAAAAGAGATAGCTCTCATCTATTTATATAGTGGACCACATTGGAGAATGCTAATCAATTTCAGCCTTACGTTTTCTCTGATACTTCCCTGCATGTGTTTACACTTGTGCACACCCAAAGCACACTATCCTTCACTTTCTTCCCCTTTGTCCCCATTGTGCCCCAACACTCAACAATAAAATCCAAAACATGTTCTTACCCTTAGTAGTTTTTAATGTATCGCTAACATTTGGCTGCTGACCATTAATTTAGAGAATAAAAATGTTCAGAGCAGTAAATGATATGTAAGGTAGCAAGAAGAGGTAAACATAGCTATGCAGAAATCTCAGATAAATATTGCATTTGCCAGAGTCAGCAACTCAACCTGTGCTTATAATTTATGTAACATATTAACCCAAGCGCCGAGCAACTGAATTAGTGAAATTAGTAGTTAATGTAACAACCAAACCCCCCCCCCTTAATTAGCAGTTACTTTTGGTTTCTACCAGAAAATCCTTTGAAGCAGAAAATCACTGTCACGGCAACTATTTTTTGGCTTCATTTACTTCTGTAGAATCAACTGTGACCTCTTAAAAGTGGGAAAGGTGAAGCTAGAATCTTCCACATGTCAGGCACATGGTAGATAGGTTTTATTGTATTTATTTACCTCAAATACATGACACCCACAGGGGATCCTGCAGAGGGTTGCAGAATGAACTGTAAAATTTACACAAGAAGTTATTTCCAACACAAAACATAAATATATACCAAATCAGCAGACTGGGCTGAAATATTTCCTGAAAAATCAGAAGATGCAATGTGTTTAGGCAATTTACTATCCATAACCCTTCCCTATAAAGGAAATAGTTTTCCTTGCTATGCTATATTTTTACACAGTATTATCCACATGCACCTGGGAAAGAGAATACTAAAAATGAGTGTGCCTAATATGGATTCAAAATACATTTGGTTTATACAACTGGAAGACAGCAGCATTTAGAAATATAGCCATGTGCGCTTAATAGCAAATAATAATAATAATAATAATAACAACAACAACAACAACAACAACAACAACAACAACAACAACAACAATAATAATAATAATAATAATAATAATAATAATAATAATAATAATAATAATAATAATAATTTTATTTATATACCGCCCTTCTCCCGAAGGACTCAGGGCGGTGAACAGGGCAAATGTATAAAATACAAAAAATACAAAAGTTAAAAGGAATTAAACATAATGCCCAAGGTAAAAAACAATAAATACAAATATTAAGAACAATAAAAAACCCAACCCACCCCCCATGAGGCCAAGCCAGCTTGTTCAAATAAATGCGTTTTCAGATCATGTCGGAAGGAGCGGAGGTCGGGTGCCATCCGGAGCTCAACCGGCAACCAATTCCATAACTCTGGGGCGCCCACAGAGAAGGACCTCCCCCTGGGGGCCACCAATCGACATTCTCTGATCAGTGGCACCCTGAGGAGGCCCTCTCTGTGGGAACGCACAGGGCGGAGGGAAGTTGATGCCGGCAGCAGGTGCTCCCTAAGGTACTCCGGACCTATGCCATATAGGGCCTTGAACACCATTACCAGTACCTTGAATCTCACTCGGAAGACAACTGGGAGCCAATGCAGCTCACGGAGTAGAGGTGTAACATGGGAGTATCGGGAGACTCCCAACACGACTCTCGCGGCTGCATTCTGTACCAGTTGGAGCCTCCGAGTGGTCCTCAAGGGCAGCCCCATGTAGAGAGCGTTGCAGTAGTCCAAACGAGAGGTCACGAGCGCATGAGTGACCGTACACAGGGCATCCCGGTCTAGATAGGGCCGCAACTGGTGCACCAGGCGAACCTGGGCGAAGGCCCCCCTAGTCATGGCCACCATGTGATCTTCCAAAGTAAGCCGTGAATCTAGGAGGACTCCCAAGTTGCAAGCCCTATCTACAGGGGGTAATAACTCACCCCCCATAGATAGAGATGGAATATTCTGAATATCCCGGGATGCCGGTATGCACAGCCACTCAGTCTTGTCGGGGTTGAGTTGAAGTCTGTTCCTCCCCATCCAGACCCGAACCGCTTCCAGGCAATGGTACTGTTAGCTGCCACCTCACTCTTGCTTGTGCTTCACCACCATGCGGTGACAGTCTACCATGGATTCTGGGGAAGGGGAAGGGGAGGGGGGATGCTTGGGGGAAAGCAAAAGTACTGCTGTACCTCCCCAAGATACTGCTTCAAGGTCACCCAGCTAGGAGAAGAATGCAGCTGCATGCCAACCTGTGCTTGAAGTGACCGTTGTGAAAACACCTTGCTTAAACCTGATTGGTCATGGGTGTGTGTGTCAGCGATAGGAGGCAGTTAAGGGAGGGAAAAGTTGAACTTAGGGAATTTGGCACACGATTCTCAGTTCTAGCTATGTTTTACTGCAATACACTTAACTTCTAATAAACTATACCTTTCTCAACAAATGGAGCCAAGGATCGTTTCTAGTTAGAGGTTTAAACTGTGGCAGGTCTGACAGGTACATATTCCTCAAAGAGCACGTTACTTCCAGAATAAGGAATATTGACAACCATCCATTGGAATAATCTTCGTTTTATTTAAAAATATTTTAAAAGGTACAAAAATTCCATGTAATAAATCATTGATGGTGGAAAACAAAATGACTTCATTTCCAGTGTACCTCAAGAAAAGGTATATAGAAGCTGTAATTATGGAAATTGTTTATTTTTTTCCACATATGATGCT
This sequence comes from Vipera ursinii, assembly GCF_947247035.1. Lineage (NCBI taxonomy): Eukaryota > Metazoa > Chordata > Lepidosauria > Squamata > Viperidae > Vipera > Vipera ursinii. Next base: position 41,145,252 of record NC_139522.1, read on the forward strand.
TGAATTATTTGTGTAGAGCAGTGCTTCTCAACCTTGGCAACTTTAAGATAGGTGGACTTCAGCTCCCAGAATTCCCCAGCCAGTAGATGGCTGGCTGGAGGACTTCTAGGAGTTGAATTCCACCTATCTAAAAGTTGTCATGTTTGAGAAACACTAGTGCAGAGCCACCTAGCCCTTTTCTTTTCACAAAGCCCCATTAGTAACTAGCTAGAGAACGCTATAGAGCAGGGGTGTCAAACTGCCAGCCCATGGGCCGGATGCATTATAGCGAAATCGCGCCCACCGCATTGCCGGCAATGGCAAAAAAGTCACGATACGTCGCGACACGTCACGTGACGTTGTGAGTTTGACACCCCTGCTATAGAGCAAGGATAGCTGTAGCTCCCATGTGGACCCCAACTCCTTTCTTGTGACTCCAGGAATTCTCCAAGATGGTGCTTCTGAAATTAGCAGCAAACCCAAGATAGCAGCCACAATACTTTCCATTGTCTTTAAAACATAGAGAATAGCACAAGGTATTAAACATCTGATTCATTTAATTCAGCTATTTTATTTTAAAAAACAAACAGCAATTCCCCCCCCACCCCCAAATTTGCAAAAAACTGGGGACAAAACTTAAGGTTCTGTCTTCCTCTGATATCATTCCTCTGCACCCTTCTGTAAGAGGAGGAGGAGGATATTGATGTAGTTCTTTCTTAAAAATGACTCTTCTGGGTTTAAAAATTTGCCTGTTCCTTCTGTAGGGAATATAATTTGTGTAAAATTGGGAAGAGCCAGTTAGTGGGGTAGGTCATATTAGGTAGATAATATATAAGAATATTTATAAACACCCCACCCCCCGCAAATGCAAGCAGTCACTTATACATTTTCATTCACAGTGAGAAGAAAATGGTAGAAATTAATTTTCTGTGCGTCCATAAAAAACTACGATCAAAGCGAGTAGCACCAGTCCTGATCCGTGAAATAACCAGGAGAGTTAACTTGGAAGGGATTTTTCAGGCTGTTTACACTGCAGGAGTAGTCCTTCCGAAACCTGTAGCAACTTGCAGGTAAGCAAAGGTTTTAATTTGCTTGAGAACTTATATAATTTTTTGTTTTAAATGTGTAGCTAAAACTCACATTATAAGTTGAATGGTTAGTTTAGGATTCTTAAGTTCAAACCAAAAGGAGGGCTTATGTATTAGAGAGGTATTTCACATTAATGGCAGTGTTGAATGGGAGGTTGACATTTCTGCCATTTACGAGTTCGTTATGAAACTCATGGCCATGATAAATACATACAGTTTCCATTTTCCCTGTTATTATCACAAGATGAAAACACAAAACAGTGGAAATTGAGGTGTGGTTCCTTTGCTTATACCTCTCATTTCCTTTGTAAATTACAAAATGTGGTTGACTTCTTATAGACAAACATGAGGCTGTTTGTCATCAAACATGTAAACATGTAAACATAAAACAGTGCAAGTGGATTAAACTTAATAATAATAATAATAATAATAATAATAATAATAATAATAATAAGAAGAAGAAGAAGAAGAAGAAGAAGAAGAAGAAGAAGAAGAAGAAGAAGAAGAAGAAGAAGAAGAAGAAGAAGAAGAAGAAGAAGTTGGAAGGGACCTTGGAGGTCATCTAGTCCAACCTCCTGCTAAGGCAGGAAACCCTATACCATTTCAGACAAATGGCTGTCCAGTCTCTTCTTAAAAACTTCCAGTGTTGGAGCATTCACCACTTCTGGAGGCAGGTTGTTCCACTGGTTAATTGTTCTAACTGTCAGGAAGTTTCTTCTTAGTTCTAGGTTGCTTCTCTCCTTGACTAGTTTCCATCCGTTGCTTCTTGTCCTGCTTTCAGGTGATTTGGAGAATAGCTTGGCTCCCTCTTCTTTGTGTTTTACAATCCATAAAGCACTTCTGGCCATTGTAAAATGTGCCCTCCCCCAATGGTCACATGATCATATTTCAGGCACTTGGCAATTGGCTCACATTTACAACTGGTAGCAGCATCCCATGGTCATGTGACTGTGATTTGCAATGCTTTTTGCTGATTTCCAGCACTATTTCGGCAAAAAATGCCCACGCAGGAGAATGGGTTTGCACTTATGATCACATGATTCCCTTAAAATCGGGTCCAGCCATGTGGGCGTCTCAACTTATGACCATCATGACTTCAAACTGAAATTCCTATCCCAATTGTGGTTGTAAGTCAAGGACTACCTGAAAATATTTTGTACATGTAATCAAATCCCAGACAGAGCTGAAGTGCAATGATATCCTACAGCCTTACCCATCTTGCTACCTTCCAGTTGTGGACAGCAACTTCCATAATCAGCAAAGACTTTGGGAGATGTATCCCAACACAAATGTAAAATATCAAGTTCGATGAAGATGATATGTAGCTACTTACTTTTAAGACTCATTGATCTTACAGACTCTTGTTTCTGAGTAGACATGGATAAAACTGCATTCTGAAATAATATGTTGAACTGAGTACCCTAGAAGATATTTGCTATCAGATCTGAGTTGGAAACATATAACCCCTAAGAAATAATCTAAGCTACTGGACTTGTCAGGTTCTTGGTGGATTGTGATGGATATATGATTAGGTAATATCTAACATTTTATTACTATTTGATGCAAAAATAAAAAAGAATTCAGAAAGAACAAAAATTTGATTTCAAATCTAAAACTTCAGTTATTGCCCAAATGTCCTGTTCATATTGTCTCCTACATTAACTAAATTTGTAAAATTAATTCCTTGAAGAGAAAACAAAGGCATTTGATGGTGCTGAGCAAAATATATTTTACATTTGTGTGTTTATATAATCATTTGATTTTCCAGATACTGGCATCGATCACTGAATCCCAGAAAATTGGTAGAGGTGAAATTCTCTCACTTGAGCAGAAATATGACATTACAGAGAACAATGAAGCTCTACAGACTTCCTGATGTAAGCAATGCTTCTACCCAGAAGACCCTCATTCTCACTTCAAAATAGCCTTCTGTACATGCCAAGGCAAGCTTTTCATTTGGGGGACACAGTACAATGGTTGTGGGGCTGAGCTTCCAAAGAATAGACTTTCCTGGAAAGATTACTTGCATATATTGTCACACCTGGTAGCATTAGACATTTTTTGTGAAGGCATGGATTGGTTGGAGGAAAAGGACCATTTTCTTGATTATGTGACATTTGAGAAACTGAGATTTGTAACTTTGAACAGTCACTAAATGAACTATTGTAAGTCAAGGATTACCTGTATCTCTCTTCTGCCAATGGAAAGTACTTGGTACTAATGGTAAAGTCTAAGGTAAAGTATGATATGGTTGAATTCTCTTAGTTTATTGAAGTTTCAGAGGAATTCCTTTGATAAACATGCATGCATGCACACATGCACACAGAGACCAGTTTATTTATAATGTGACCATTGATTATGCTCTTTACTTTTTAATAATTGTTGGGAAGAACAGAAGAAAGTATTAATCAAAACAACTGGTTTTGTACCAGTTGAGTATGTGTACTCAGCTCTGAGAAATTCTGGCTGAGAAATTTTGGGAACTATAACCCCAATTCATTTTGATTGTTGCCTTTGGCTGAATACTATCCTGTTGATGGAAGCCTAGATGGGGTATTAGCTCTTCTTTGAATTTCTGTCGTCTTTCATTATAACAAGGCCACAAAAACTTCAGGCTTGAGAGCTATGGAACGAAAAGATATCAAAGCGGTGCAAGAGCTGATTAACAATTACTTGAAGCAGTTCAATCTCGCTCCTGTTATGGATGAGGAAGAAGTGGCTCACTGGTTCCTGCCTCAGGATCACATTATTGACACCTTTGTGGTCGAGGTGAGAAAGTGGCCCTTCCCTGCTTCCTTTTCCTACTGGTGCCTTTTCCATCTAGAAATCCCTGGCCTTTACTGGGCTGTTTTGTTTCTAATTGGTGAGGTTTCTGTGCTTGAAAGGAGGGCTAAAATATATATAAATTAATGCTGGGCCAAAATCTGCTTTGTAATTTCTGAAAAACGTTCTTCCTCATACCCAGAGGCTTCTGTTTTTCTACCTTAATCTATTTCTTTTAAGTTCCTCTTGGAGGTGTTCCTGAGACTTTTTTTATTGTTGGTATTATGTTGTTGGAGGCATTGCAGTTTGCAGTTACACAGCTTGTTTCCACTCTGATGCCCATAATCCCCTCACACTGGGATGGGAGAGTGCATAAAACAAATATTTGTCACTGAAGAAATTGGGCATCTGTTCAAATGTCAGAAGGGTACTCAGGGTCAGAAAGATCTGGGTTAAACTCAAACTGGATGGATTCAGGCTCCAATCTTTGCTCTACCTCACCAGTTTACACAGAATTATTGTAACCTATACTTTGGCAAAGCAACTGGGTGACTTAAGAGTTTATGATGCTGTAGAGTCCTTTGTTTCTATTCCTTTTTCTTTTCTTCTCCAGAGTTCAAATGGTGTTTTAACTGACTTTCTGAGTTTCTATACATTACCTTCAACAGTCATGCACCACCCTGTTCACAAAAGCCTCAAAGCAGCCTATTCCTTCTACAGTGTTCATACTGAGACCCCTCTCTTGGATCTAATGAATGATGCACTCATTATAGCAAAGATGGTAAGTAATGCAATAGTTCCTTTATTTTCCTTTTCTTACAGAAGAGTGAAGTTGGATAAAAGTCATTGATTTACTTGTTTCAGCAAGAGAAGTATAATTGCTGAACAATTTTGGATAATGTTTTCTTTGCACATTGGAACTTGTGTTTCAGCCTGGTCCTTCATATGAAGGTGTTAAGAGGCACAGCCTCTGCTTACTCAAAACTCCTGTGCTTGCCTTATAGCACCAGATGACTTTGAGGTTATATTTAGCAGTTCTAAATCAAAACTTCATAGCTGGGCTTGTTACAAGTGAAAAGTCATTGTTAAATATGACTTCTGTGATCTACTGTAGGAACACAGACAAAAAAATTTGTGTTGTGTGTGCATTGTTTGCATTACACAAGGGTTACTAAAACTTAAGATTTTCAGGTACTAAGTTGTAAATGTACAGAGTACTGTGTTGGTTTGTTTGGCGTTTTTGAGCTTTAGTGTGTATGCAGTTTCAGTTTACAGTATATGCCCTTGGATTGTGCTGATGTTGAGTGTGCTGGGTAAACTCACTGCTAAAAATGCAAAAACTTTCTGGTTTATTGAGTTTGCTGTCTGGCAGACATAGCAGTATTAGTGTATTTTTCAAGAGGCAACTGGACTTACTTGTTTTTCTTTGAAGATGTTTTGCTTCTCATCCAAGAAGCTTCTTCAGCTCTGACTGTATGGTGGGGAATGCAAGGATTTATATTCCTTGCAGACAGCTGGTCATTTGCATTTGCATTTGCATCTCAAATTGAAGTGCAAATGGTTCCTATAGTCTGCATTTTTTCTGGAAACCCATTCATACTCCCAAACCCTTCGAATGGTGCAGGAGTATGAACGGATTTCCAGAAAAAATGTAGACTACAGGAACCATTTGCGTTTAGGTTTAGCAGACATCCAGTCAAAGAAAACATGCTAAATTGGCTGCTTTCATTCCTTGCTATGGCATGTGAGAGGAAGATCTTTTCCTTTTTTAAAAAAGGCATCCTCTCAACTAATTTTTCTGTAGGTTACCAGAATTAGCACCGTAACTAATAGTGTGGCCTACCGTTAAAAAAACAAACCCTGGAGCATTCGAAATCTTTTAAAAAGAGAATATTTGTAGCTCAGGGTTGAAATGACGGGTCCTTGGTCTTCTCTGAGCTTGACTGTTTTCTTGAAGAAGTTTCATTACCCAAACTAGGTATCATCATAATGTGGGTAATGAAACATCTACAAGAAAACAACCAAGCTCAGAGAGCATCAAGGACCCCTCAAAATCTTTTGTTCCATATGCATACATGATTCAAAGTAAGCTTGGGTATAATTTCACTTCTGGCTGTACACTGTATGCATGTTAAGGTATTATGTTAATTATAACTAGAATTCTAGGAAGAAGGACATGGCTTATTGTGCTCAAAACAATTTGTAATATAGTTAATTGTAGGAGAGGTACGTAAATTTATTTTTTATTTATTTATTTTTATTTTAATTCCATTTATATCCCGCCCTTCTCCGAAGACTCAGGGCGGCTTACAAGCTTAGCAGTAGCCTTCATTCTATGTATATGCCTGCTTATTAGGGCTTTCACACACCCCCTAAGCGGCATTATTACAAAGTCAGCTTAATTGCCCCCAACAATCTGGGTCCTCATTTTACCTACCTCGGAAGGATGGAAGGCTGAGTCAACCTTGAGCCTGGTGGGATGCGAACCTGCACTAATTGCAGGCAGCTGGTGTTACTTAAGGAGGCATTAGCCCACTTGACAGATTGTGGGGTTTCCTTTCTAAATAAAATATTTTACCAACCTTGATGTAAATCCAATTAGAAAATCAATTTATAATCTCTTTATGTTGTCAGAAAGGATTTGATGTGTTCAATGCACTAGACCTGATGGAAAACAAAACATTCCTGGAAAAACTGAAATTTGGTATTGGAGATGGCAATCTGCAGTATTATTTGTATAACTGGAGATGTCCTGGTATGGATTCTGAAAAGGTAACATTTATACCAGAGATTTATACCAGAGATTCGATTGTCTTTTTACTAAGTGACTGGGTATAATAGTAGTAATTAATACATCTGGAAGGTATCAGTATAGAAAAGGCTGACACACAGTAATTTCCTTTAGACAGATTCTCTGTATCTTTATTTAATGATATGAAATATACCAAGGAGCTCCTCCAGTACAAGTGTTTGTGTGTGCCTGCCTTCCCTCTATATTTGGGGTTCCCCATGCAGTGCCTGTGGACGCTAATGTTAGTAAAATTCCCTTGATGGACTCTACATCAATGGGAAACTAGCATTCTGCAAAACACTACCCTCCAGCATTACCTTTGATTTCAAAAATGCCTCTGGGTCTCCTAAGTAGGCATGGGCTCACTGCACATAGCTCCCCCCAAACTGGAGGTGGAAGTGAGAGTCCAGTGTGTGTGTGTGTGTGTGCACAGGTAGAGAATGTGATGGTATTTTGTGACTGGCCATACCCATATTTGACAAATAGGCAGGATTTATCTCCCTGTGGCAATATTTGTGACAGTCCTTACAGTTTTCTGCTAAAACTCCAAGTGCCCCACCATTGTCTAAACATGAGGGACTTTGTTTTTATCTGCAGTAACATCCATGTTATCATCTTTCTAGGTTGGTCTTGTATTACAATAAGGTGAAAGGATGCTTATAGTTCTTGGAAGTCATCATCTGGGCTGTTAGATGCTCTCGGATCCATATAATTCAAGAGGAGCCAAAGTACAATCCCTGATGAACTTAAATCAATCAGGCAAACTTTGGGGGAAGGAACTACAAGAAGAGGTGAAGATTTCTGAACTCAACCAGCCCTTCTACTCTGAATGGGAATAAAAACACTTATGATTCTTTTACTGTTTGTCAATGAAAAAAATAAATAAAGTGCATTTAATTTTCAGTGCTTAGCTCTTGGTGAAAAGGGTTCTTTTCTCTGTTTCCCTGCATAAAAATAAAAACGACTTTGTACAGCAATGCAGTTGCAGTGGGTGGAATAGAGTACAAATACTTTAATGTGACTGAACTGCTGCATTTCTATTTATGAAGTGGTAGTGTATGATTATCAATGTAACAAAATGAAGGAGACGGTTTTGAGTATTTCTGCTTATTTTCATGACGTGGATGTCATCCTCCCCAAGAAAAAAGCCTTCGAAATATGATTGTTAGGAAACATGAAGATATTGGATGTCTTTTTGTAATGTGGAGTGATACAGATGTGCTGGTTGGATTAGTACAGTGATGGTGAACCTTTTAGAGACCAAGTGCCCAAACTGCAACCCAAAACGCACTTATGTCTCGCCAGATGCCGGGTGGGCGTGGCCCACTGGGTGGGCGTGGCTACGGTGGTCATGGCAGACTGGGTGAGCGTGGCCAGGGTGGGTGTGGCCACCTTGATGTAACTCCTGGGGATGGATGCCTGTGGGGGCCAGGCAGGGTTGGGGGAGATCCAGGGGGTCCCTGGCGGGTGGGGCAGTGGGCAGGAGGCTCATCCTGCAGGGTGAGGCAAGGCAAGGCAGTGTTGTGACTCAGGGCCAGCCTGTGGGCCCGACAGCCGGGTCCGATGTATCGGAGGACTCAGATGTGGGGGAGGAGGGAAACGAACCGGCTGATGATGATTTGGAGACTTTGCAGAGTCCTCAGCCGGGAACCTCTTCTCAGCTGTGTGAGCCCGAGAGTGCGGAGGATGATGACCCACAGCTGGCCCTGTTCAAGGACGCCCGACGCAGGAGGCAGACGAGCAGGGACAAACAAAGGAAGGCTATGGGACTCCTCGGGAGGAGGCACAGGGAGACCACGCCCTGAGCTCTCTATAAAAGAAGTGTTTGGGGAGGGGCTAGTTGCTGAAAGCAACTTTTTCTTTGAGAAGTCAAGCTCTTGTATTTTTGTAACAGTGTAATTAAAACTTGGCAGAAGCCTTTTGATCTTGGACGCTTTCCAGACTCTTCCTTTGATTAGGGGTGCGAGAAGAGGGCTGGTTTAGAACAGTTTGCTTTCAGCCACCCACCCCTTAATACTACGATGGAGCAGCTTCTTGCCGAGAATGTCCAGCTCAACCAGCAACTCACCTTGCTGGCCACTCAGGTGGCACAACTGCAGGCTCAGGTACATGCTGCCCCCCCACCCAGGAGGAAATGTCAGATAGCTATGCCGGATAAATTCGCTGGTAATCCAGAACTGTTTCCTGCCTTCCTGGGACAATGCCAGCTTTATATCAGCGTGAAAGCAGCTGATTTCCCCACTGACCGAGATAAGGTGGGATTCGTGTTGAGCCTTCTGTCGGGAGATGCAGCTCGTTGGGGCACGCCTCTGTTGGCACAGCCTAGCCCTTTGTTGGATAACTTTGGGGGGTTTTGTGACCATATGCGCCTCATGTACGAGGACCCGATTAAGGCACAGACGGCCACCCGACGCCTGAAAGCTTTGAGGCAGGGTCAGCGCCCTCTACAGGCCTATATCAGCGATTTCCGGCTGCTTAGCCAGGATTCCGCCTGGAATGAGGCTGCGCTCGTGGATGCCTTTCAGGATGGCTTGTCAGAGGAGATGTTGGATGAGCTGGCCCGCGTGGACATTCCCTCAGACCTGAATGGGCTGATCCATCTTTGTCTGCGGATCGATGCCCGGCTGCAGCAGCGTAAGAGTCGCCGTGCCACCCCACAGACCCCTGCCGCCCCTGTTGTGCGTGAGCCCCCGGTCCAGAGGGAGGAGCCAATGGAGCTGGGTGCCGCCAGGTCCCGTCTATCGGTGACGGAAATGGACAGACGACGATCGGAGGGGTTGTGTTTTTACTGTGGGGACTCTGGACATTTGGCTGCTTCTTGCCCGAAGAAGCGTCAGCGGGCGTCAGTGACCAAGCCTGCCCTGAGAAAGTCCCCTGCTTTGTTATCGGGAAACGGCCCGAGCCCGATCTAGACGGTGTGAAAGATCGGGCGACCCACAACATCCACTCCGAGCGACGCCGTTCCAACGGTACCTGTGAACCTCCACGGCATTTGATTTTGGAGGCACGTCTGATCCTCCCTGGCAAGTCAGAGGGGATTCCAGTCCATGCCTTAATTGACTCTGGGGCTACCACTAACTTTATGGATTCGGCCTTTGTGGCCAAATGGGCTGTTCCCCAGTGTCCAGTGGATCCGCCCATGCTTGTGGAGACCATCGATGGACGAGTGCTCCTGTCCGGGCCTATCACGGCCGCCACGCAACCCGTGTGTATGGCCATCAGTACCCATGTGGAGGCCATTCAGTTCTACGTCACTTCGGATCTGCACTTCCCCGTGGTCTTGGGACTGGCGTGGCTCCGGGCGCATGATCCACAGATCTATTGGTCTCAGAACTTGGTCACCTTCCCAAGTTTGCAGTGCGTGGACCACACCCGCCATATCTGTGCCGGCCAGGTGGAGGGTTCCTCAGGGGTTTCCTTGCCTCCCGAACTGTCCGACTTTGCTGACGTGTTCAGCGAGTCAGAGGCGGACCAATTACCCCCGCACAGGCCCTACGACTGCTCCATTGACCTAGTCCCTGATGCGCCTCTCCCAGTGGGGCGTTTGTACTCCATGTCGGAGCCCGAGTTGGCTGCATTGCGGGACTTCCTGACGAAGAACTTGGCTCGTGGTTTCATCCGGCCCTCGTCCTCGCCAGTGTCTGCGCCCGTGCTCTTCGTCAAAAAGAAGTCGGGCGAGTTACGGCTTTGCTGTGACTACCGGAAACTCAACGCTATCACGGTGCGTAACCGCTACCCGCTGCCCCTCATCCCCGAGCTCTTGGACCGACTCCGGGAGGCTAAGATCTTCACGAAACTGGACCTGCGTGGAGCTTACAACCTCGTCAGGGTTCGGCCGGGTGATGAGTGGAAGACGGCGTTTGGTACTCGCTATGGACATTTCGAGTACACGGTGATGCCGTTTGGCCTGACCAACGCCCCCGCTGTGTTTCAGCATTTTATGAATGACGTCTTTCGGGATCTGTTGGACCAGTTTGTTGTGATTTACCTGGACGACATCCTGATTTACTCCCCGTCGCGTGAAGCGCATCATCAGCATCTCCGTCAGGTCCTGCAGCGCCTCCGGAATCATCGGCTGTTTGCCAAGTTGGAGAAGTGCCAGTTCTACCAGGTGACCATTGATTTCTTGGGTCACCGCATTTCTCCTGAGGGCATCGCCATGGAACCGAGTAAAGTTGAGTCATTGCAGAGTTGGCAACCCCCGCGTCGCGTGAAGGATATTCAGCGACTTCTTGGATTTGCCAACTACTATCGGACATTCATCCCTGGCTTTGCTGCCTTGACAGCCCCCCTCACCCGGCTCCTGCAGAAGAAGACTCGGTTCCAGTGGAACGCCCCCGAACAACAGGCGTTCCAAGCTCTGAAGGACGCCTTCATGAAGGAGCCCATCTTGAAGCATCCTGACCCGCAACGGCCATTTGTCGTGGAGGCGGACGCCTCCGACATTGCCATTGGGGCCGTGTTACTTCAGGCAGCGACGCCCAACGGTACCCTTTTCCCTTGCGCGTATCACTCACGGAAATTGAATCCCTCGGAGCGCAACTATACCATCTGGGAGAAGGAGCTGCTGGCCATCAAGGCGGCGTTCGAGGCTTGGAGGCATCATCTGGAGGGGGCGCGGCATCAAATCGAGGTCCGGACGGACCACAAGAATCTGGAAAGCCTGCAGACCGCTCGGAATTTGAACCAACGCCAGATCCGGTGGTCCCTCTTCTTTGCGAGGTTTGACTTCCGGGTGCGGTACATACCAAGCGGGCACAACCAGAGAGCGGATGCTCTGTCCAGGAAGCCCGAGTACACCCGAGTGGAAGACAAGCTTCCGCCCAGGACCGTGATCCCCGTCGAGTCTTTTGCTGCGGTGCGGGAGCCGGTGGATATACGGGCTCGGATCCGGGAGGCGCAGCAGCAGGAGGCGTGGGTGGCTCAGCGGAAGGAAGAGGTGGGGCCAGATTCGCCTTGGTCGGTCACGGATGGACTCCTGTATTATCGTGACCGGCTCTATGTTCCAGGAGGGCCACTCAGGGGACTCGTCCTCAGCCAATGTCATGATAACCCGGCTGCGGGGCATTTTGGCCTGTTCAAGACTCTGAACCTGGTCTCCCGTACATTCTGGTGGCCCCGAGTCCGACACGATGTCCAGTCTTATGTCACCTCCTGCGTCCCATGCAGGCAGGCCAAGTCAGCGACAGGGGCCCCGCCTGGTTTACTGCAGCCTTTGCCAACGCCCAAGAGACCCTGGGGGGCTGTGTCCATGGACTTTCTGACGGATCTACCCCCATCCTCCGGCTTCACGACAGTGTTTGTGGTGGTGGACATGTTGACCAAGATGGCGCACTTCATCCCCTGTCGCGGCTTACCGTCAGCTCGCGCCACTAGTCGCATGTTCATCCAACAGGTGTTCCGGCTGCACGGCCTTCCCGATAGAGTCGTCTCCGATAGGGGGGCCCAGTTTACAGCCCGCTTCTGGCAGGAGTTGATGCGGGCGTTGGACATTAAGGTTTGCCTCTCGTCCGCGCATCATCCTCAGACCGACGGGGGTACCGAGAAGGTCATCGGCATTTTGGAGCAGTATCTGCGCTGCTACGTTAACCTGCAGCAGGACAATTGGGTGGACTATTTGGCCATAGCCGAGTTTGCCTTTAACAACTCGCAGCACACCTCCACGCAGATGACACCGTTCTTGGCCAATGTGGGTTATCACCCTCGGTTTTTCCCCCTTTCTCCCGTGGACTCACCGGAGCCGGCAGCGAACGAATTCATGGCGGAGTTACAGGCGATCCATCGGTTGGTGCGACGGCAGCTGGAGAAGGCCAAGGCCGACTACAAGAGGTTCGCCGATCGGTCGAGAAGGGATACGCCTCCATTATCGGTGGGGGATCGGGTCTGGCTGTCCACCAGGAACCTACCATCCACTCGGCCGGCGAGGAAGCTGGACCACCGTTACCTTGGACCGTTCCCAGTCGAGGCCGTCATCAACCCGGTCGCCTATCGTTTAACTCTGCCACGTTCCCTGCGCGTGCACCCCGTCTTCCATCGGTCCTTGTTGGTCCCCGAACAACCGGCTTGTCCACTTCGCCAAGCGGAACCTCCCCCATCAGGACCTCGTGATGGCGACAGCACCCCCGAGTACGAGGTCGCCAGCATCAGGGATTCCCGCTGGCTGAAAGGTCGCTTCCAGTACCTGATCGAGTGGAAAGGGTACGGGCCGGAGGACTTCACATGGGAAGACGCGACCGCCGTTCATGCCCCTGCGTTGGTGACTGCTTTTCACGAACAGTTCCCATCCCGACCGCATCCGGATCGGCAGACCCGGGGGAAGGGCCCTGCGGTGCGGGATAGTGTTGTGACTCAGGGCCAGCCTGTGGGCCCGACAGCCGGGTCCGATGTATCGGAGGACTCAGATGTGGGGGAGGAGAGAAACGAACCGGCTGATGATGATTTGGAGACTTTGCAGAGTCCTCAGCCGGGAACCTCTTCTCAGCTGTGTGAGCCCGAGAGTGCGGAGGATGATGACCCACAGCTGGCCCTGTTCAAGGACGCCCGACGCAGGAGGCAGACGAGCAGGGACAAACAAAGGAAGGCTATGGGACTCCTCGGGAGGAGGCACAGGGAGACCACGCCCTGAGCTCTCTATAAAAGAAGTGTTTGGGGAGGGGCTAGTTGCTGAAAGCAACTTTTTCTTTGAGAAGTCAAGCTCTTGTATTTTTGTAACAGTGTAATTAAAACTTGGCAGAAGCCTTTTGATCTTGGACGCTTTCCAGACTCTTCCTTTGATTAGGGGTGCGAGAAGAGGGCTGGTTTAGAACAGGCAGGGACCAGGGCAGGGGTGCCATTGCCACGGGGCAAGGCAAGACAAGGCAGGGGCCGGGGCTGGTTGCAGACAAAGGGGGGTCCGGTGAGGAGGAGGAAGAGGGTTTAAGCAAGCTTAGCAAATGGAGTGGGGAAACCCCCCAAAAAACAAACATGCTTTGTGGATAACCTAAAAGCACAACAGAAGAGACCAAAACCTGCTGCAAACACCCAGCAGAGGGGAGGGGAATAAAAACCAAACAGCCCCACCCCGCCAATCCTCAACAGAAATGCTCATGACAATGAAAGCCTTGGACAGGGGGAAGAGCGCAGGCAGGCGGGTGTCTTACTCAGCTGATGACTTGGGGGGGGAGCGGGCAGCTACACCCCCTCCCAATCACTGCCCTCTCACAAAAGCAGGATGAAAACTCCAAAAAGCGACAAGGAAAAAAAGTTAAAACAGAAGAGTTGTCTCGCAGTGGTTTTCTTCCCCACTTCCTTCTAGTTGCAGTTTAAATATGTAAAGACCACAAAAAAAAAAACACTTGGCTTTCTCTCATTTTAATTCAGAAGGCAGGAACAGGAGGATTGGGGGGGGGGTTTTCAAAGGAAGGGAAAGGGGCTGGGGGAGTGCAGCAGGCGAACAGTGATGGTGGAAGGCTTCTGGCTATGCAGGGGGCGTTGAGGGCTCCTCTTTAAAAGAGCAAAATGAGGCAAAAAGTAAAATTCCCCACTCACTCCACCTCCCAAAAACACAATAACAGAGCTTTCCATGATACAAACAACTTTTAGTGAAATGCAAAAAAGTTTACATTTGGCATGCTTTTGAAGAATTAATGTGATTTTTGCTGTTGTATGCATGCTGATAATTTATCTAACCGTGGCTCATATTTTGTAAGTTTGAGAGCAACACATGCAACACTCAGGTCATCTGTTAGTCTGTTTCTGGTGTCAGATTTGATATAATTCAAAGCTGAAAACAGCTGCTCACAAGCATAAGATGATCCAAACTTTCCAAAGTAAGGAAAGCCATCCCAAGTGCTTTCATTGACTTAAAATTATTTGGCAGAGAATTCCACACTTTAAGGATTTCATTTTCAAAACTAACTGTGCTGTCCTTTGTCATCCCTTCTATCTTCTCAAGTGTTTCATGCAGGTCATAGAATTTATTTTTCCAGATAGAGCTTTCTTGAAATTCCAATAGCTCCATTTCCAGATTTCCTAAATCTAACCAGTGTAAGCAGGAAAGATCAAGTTCTTCAAATTTGGCTTTATCTGGAGAAGTAAGAAAACACAGGGTTGTCTCTATCATACGGAACTCTAAAAATCTGTTAACTAAAATTCACCTTTGCAGCTGCTACAATGCTAGAAAATTCCTTGTAGATTTCCTGATGGCTTGTAGGATTGTCTGCAACTGTAAAAGTTTCTAAATGGATTTTTAGATTTGAAAAATATTTCAGCTGCCCACTTTTAAGGTCTCTTTCAAAAACCTGCAGTTTTCTCTCAGTTGTGAGGGATTTTTGATTCTAGGGATCTTCCTTTCTAATCCCAGCTTCCTGGCTCCAATCCTTCTGACAAGATTATCACATCTGCATTTCTGCAGACCTGGTTTCTGTCTGGGGCAGAGAGACTTGGGGGTGGGGAGTGTTGGTTTCTGCCTTTAAAATCCTTTGGGGAAATATATTCTGCCTTTTTAATATTTCCCAAAATATTTCTTTCTCTGGATTCTTCCCACAGTTGTAAGTCAAAGACTACCTGTATATGCGCTAAATAATGCTAATCCAAATGCTTGGGGTAATTTACAGAACCAAAACCAGTGATTTAGTTCACACAACAGATTGAGCTGCAAAGCAGCCAGCCACAGTTAAGCTCAACATAGAAACTTGCCACTACTGTGTGCAGTCTAACCAAAGTAATTTTGGCAAGTAAGCGCAGCCCCATTCCTGCCTGCTACATTTTGCTGCATAAACAGCCCCACTTCAGATGTTGCATTTTGGCATCAAGAGTCATCCCTGCCGATGTGTGTATACAGAGGCATTTGTGTGTAGTCTGTACAAAGGCTTCCCGGAATTCCAAACTAGTGATGTGTGGTTGCAGCAAAGCTTTCATTCACAGTGCTATTCATACAAGACTGCAGCCAACTCCCACAAACTTTTGGAGGGACTTGGCTGCCTAGTGCTGCTGCTTGGGTGGCTGTTCTGTTCCAGCCTACTACCGGCCCTGCAGAAAACGCAGGGACAACCCCTTTACAAAAGGCAAAAGGCTGGAAGTAAGCCCGCCAAATTTATTTACACAAAACAGATCCAAAACAGAGCAAACTGAGCAAAAAAAACCACGAACCACTAAAACAGGAGCTATTTAAAGGGTTGCCTTCAGCAAACCAGCCCTCCCACACATTCCCCTTTTAAACAGTTCAAGGCGTGGCTTCTCTCTGCCTCCTTCCGAGGTGCCCCATTGCCTTCCTCTGTTTACTCCTGATTGACTGCCTCCTGCGTCGGGCGTCCTTGAACAGGGCCAGCTGTGGGTCATCGTCATCCACACTGTCAGGCTCACACAGCTGGGTCTGCGTAGTAAACAGATGGGAGGGGCCTGGCTGAGAGCTCTGTGAAGCCTCAGAACTGTCCTCTGCAGGCTCTCCAAACCCCTCCTCCTCCTCCTCTGAATCGTCCGACCCAACTGGGCTGACCCTGAATCACAACACTATCCCGCACCGCAGGGCCCTTCCCCCAGGTCTACCGATCCGGATGCGGTCGGGATGGAAATTGTTCATGAAAAGCGGACACCAAAGCAGGGGCATGAACGGTGGTCGCGTCCTCCCAGGTGAACTCCTCTGGGCCGTAGCCTTTCCATTCGATCAGGTACTGGAAATGACCTTTCAGCCAATGGGAGTCCCTGATGCTGGCGACCTCGTACTTGGGGGTGCTGTCTCCATCATGATGTCCTGATGGGGGAGGTTCCGCTCGGCGGAGTGGACAGGCCGGTTGCTCGGGGACCAACAGAGACCGATGAAAGACTGGATGCACGTGCAGGGAATGTGGCAGAGTTAAGCGATAGGTGACCGGATTGATGACAGCCTCGATTGGGAACAGTCCTAAATATCGGTGATCTAACTTTCTCACTGGCCATGTTGACGGTAGGTTCCTGGTGGACAACCAGACCCGATCTCCCACCAATAGTGGAGGCGTATCCCGCCTTGACCGATCAGCAAACCTTTTGTAATTGGCCTTGGCCTTCTCTAACTGATGCCGCACCAATCAATGGATCGCCTGTAACTCTGCCATGTAGTCATTCGCTGCCGGCTCCAGTGAGTCCACTGCAGAAAGGGGGAAACACTGGGGGTAATATCCCACATTGGCCAAGAACGGTGTCATCTGTGTGGAGGTGTACTGCGAATTGTTGAATGCAAACTCAGCTATGGCCAGATAGTCCACCCAATTGTTTTGCTGCTGATTGACATAGCAGTGCATATATTGTTCCAGGATACCGATGACCTTCTCAGTTCCCCCGTCAGTTTGAGGATGATGCACGGACGAGAGGCAAATCTTGATATCCAACGCATGCATCAACTCCTGCCAGAAACAGGCTGTAAACTGGGCCCCTCTAACAGAGACGACTCTATCAGGGAGGCCGTGCAGCCGAAACACCTGCTGAATGAACATACGACTAGTGGCACGGGCTGACGGTAAACCATGACATGGGATGAAATGTGCCATCTTGGTCAGCATGTCCACCACCACAAACACTGTTGTAAAACCAGAAGACGGGGGTAAATCCTTCAGAAAGTCCATGGACACAGCCCCCAGGGTCTTTTGGGTGTCAGCAAGGGCTGCAGTAATCCAGGCGGGGCCCCTGTCGCTGACTTGGCCTGCCTACATGGGATACAGGAAGTGACATAGGTCTGGACGTCATGTTGGACTTGGGGCCACCAGAAGGTACAGGAGACCAAGTTCAGGGTCTTGAACAGACCAAAATGCCCCGCCGCCGGGTTATTGTGACACTGGCTGAGAATGAGTCCCCTGAGTGGCCCTCCTGGAACGTAGAGCCAGTCACAATAATACAAGAATCCATCTGTGACCGTCCAAAGGGAATCTGGCCCCACCTCCTCCTTCCGCTGAGCCACCCACACATCCTGCTGCTGTGCCTCCCAGATCAGAGCCTGTATATCAATCGGCTCCCGCACCACAGCAAAAAACCCGATGGGGATCACTGTCCTGGGCAGAAGCTTGCCTTCCGCTCGGGAATATTTGGGCTTCCTGGACAGAGCATCCGCTCTTTGATTGTGACCGCTGGGTATGTACTTGACTCGGAAATTGAACCTCGCAAAGAAAAGAGACCACCGAATCTGGCGTTGATTCAATTTCTGAGCGGTCTGCAGGCTTTCCAAATTCTTATGGTCCGTCCGGACCTCGATTTGATGCCACACTCCCTCCAGATGATGCCTCCAGGCCTCGAACGCCACTTTGATGGCCAGCAGCTCCTTCTCCCAGATTGTATAATTGCGCTCCGAAGGGTTCAGTTTTCGTGAATGGTACGCGCAAGGGAAGAGGGTACCGCTGGGCGTCGTTGCCTGGAGTAACACCGCCCCAATGGCAATGTCGGAGGCGTCCGCCTCCACGACAAACGGCCGTTGCGGGTCAGGATGCTTCAAGATGGGCTCCTTCATGAAGGCTTCCTTCAAAGCCTGGAAAGCCCATTGTTCTGGAGCGTTCCACTGAAACCGAGTCTTCTTCTGCAGGAGCTGAGTGAGGGGGGCTGTCAGGGTAGCAAACCCTTGGATGAAACCTCGATAATAGTTGGCAAACCCAAGAAGTCGCTGAACATCCTTCACACGACGCGGGGGTTGCCAACTCTGCAAACACTCAACCTTACTCGGCTCCATGGTGATGCTCTCAGGAGAAATGCAGTGACCCAGAAAATCGATGGTCACCCGGTAGAACTGGCACTTCTCCAATTTGGCATACAGCCGATGTTCTCGGAGTCGCTGCAGGACCTGACGGAGATGTTGATGGTGCACCTCTCACGATGGGGAGTAGATCAGGATGTCGTCCAAGTAGATCACTACAAACTGATCTAACAAATCCCGGAAAATATCGTTCATGAAATGCTGAAACACGGCGGGGGCGTTGGTCAGGCCAAACGGCATCACCGTGTATTCAAAGTGTCCGTAAAGGGTACCAAACACCGTCTTCCACTCATCACCCGACCGAACTCTGACAAGGTTGTAAGCTCCATGCAGGTCCAGTTTCGTGAAGATCTTGGCCTCCCAAAGTCAATCCAAGAGTTCGGGGATGAGGGGCAGTGAGTAACGATTGCGCACCGTGATGGCATTGAGTTTCCTATAATCGCAGCAAAGCCACAATTCACCGGACTTCTTTTTAACGAAGAGCACAGGTGCAGACACTGGCAAGGACGAGGGCCGGATGAAACCTCGAGCCAAATTCTTCTCCAGAAAGTCCCGCAATGCAGCCAACTCAGGGTCCAACATGGAGTACAAACGCTCCACTGGGAGAGGCGCATCAGGGACTAAATCAATGGGGCAGTCATAGGGCCTGTGTGGTGGTAATTGATCCGCCTCTGTCTCGCTGAACACATCAGCAAATTCAGTCAGTTCGGAAGGCAAGGAAACCCCTGGCGAACCCTCCACCTGACCGGCACAGATATGGCGGATGTGGTCCACGCACTGCAAGCTTGGGAAGGTGACCAGGTTCTGTGACCAATAGATCTGTTGGTCATGCGCCCGGAGCCACGCCAGTCCCAAGACCACGGGGAAATGCAGATCTGAGGTGATATAGAACTGGATGGCCTCCTCATGGGAACTGATGGCCATACATAACGGTTCTGTGGCAGCCTTAATTGGCCCAGACAGGAGCACTCGACCATCGATAGTCTCCACTAACATGGGCGGTTCCACCAGGCACTGGGGAACAGCCCATTTGGCCACAAATGCTGAGTCCATAAAATTTGTAGTGGCCCCAGAGTCAATTAAGGCATGGACTGGAATCCCCTCTGGCTTGCCAGGAAGGATCAGACGTGCCTCCAATATCAGATGCCGTGGAGGTCCACAGGCAGCATCAGAAAGACGTCACTCAGTGTTGTTCTGGGACGCCCGATCTATCACACCATCTAGATCAGGCTCGGGGTGTTTCCCGACAGAAAAGTAGGGGACTTTCTCGGGGCAGACTCGGTCACTGATGCCCGTTGTTGCTTCTTTGGGCAAAAAGCAGCCAAATGCCCAGGGTCCCCACAGTAAAAACACAACCCCCCTGATCGTCATCTGTTCATTTCAGTCACCGATAGACGAGACCTGGCGGCACCCAGCTCCATTGACTCCTCCCTTTGAACTGGGGTCTCACACACAACAGGGGCTGCAGGGGTCATTGGGGGTGGCACGGCGACTCCCTCGCTGCTGCAACCGAGCGTCGATCCACAGGCAGAGATGGATCAGCCCATTGAGGTCTGAGGGAATATCCACACGGGCCAGCTCATCCAACATCTTTTCCGAAAATCCATCCTGGAAGGCATCCACGAGCGCAGCCTCATTCCAGGCGGAATCCTGGCGAAGCAGCTGAAAATTGCTGATATAGCCCTGTAGGGGGTGCTGACCTTGCCTCAGAGCTTTCAAGCGTCGGGTAGCAGTCTGCGTCTTTATAGGGTCCTCATACATCAGACTCATATGATCACAAAACCCCACAAAGTTGTCCAAGAATGGACTAGGTTGAGCCAGTAGAGGCGTGCCCCAATGAGCTGCATCACTCGAAAGAAGGCTTAACACAAACCCCACCTTATCCCGGTCAGTGGGGAAATCAGCTGCTCTCACGCTGATAAAGAGCTGGCATTGTCCCAGGAAAGCAGGAAACAGTTCTGGAGTGCCATTAAATTTATCCAGCATCGCAACTTGGCATTTTCTCCTGGGTGGGGGTGATGGTGGGGGTGCAGCATGGACCTGAGCTTGCAGTTGAGCCACCTGAGCTGCCAACAAAGCGAGTTGCTGGGAGAGCTGGGCATTCTCAGCACGTAGCTGCTCCATAATAATAATAAGGGGTGGGAGGCTGAAGGCAAACTGTTCTGTTCCAGCCTACTACCAGCCCTGCAGAAAAGGCAGGGACAACCCCTTTACAAAAGGCAAAAGGCTGGAAGTAAGCCCACCAAATGTATTTACACAAAACAGATCCAAAACAGAGCAAACTGAGCAAAACAAAATACAAACCACTAAAACAGGAGCTATTCAAATGGTTGCCTTCAGCAACCAGCCCTCCCACACATTCCCCTTTTAAACAGTTTCAAGGCGTGGCTTCTCTTTGCCTCCTTCCAAGGTGCCCCATTGCCTTCCTGTTTACTCCTGCTTGACTGCCTCCTGCTTCGGGCGTCCTTGAACAAGGCCAGCTGTGGGTCATCTTCATCCAAGCTGTCAGGCTCACACAGCTGGGTCTGAGTTGTAACCAGATGGGAGGGGCCTGGCTGAGAGCTCTGCGATGCCTCAGAACTGTCCTCTGCAGGCTCTCCAAACCCCTCCTCCTGTTCCTCCTCTGAATCGTTCGACCCAACTGCCGAACCCACAGGCTGACCCTGAATCACAACACACTGGCAGCTTCTCGTTAAAATGAGTGAGTACAGAGTTCAAGGACAGCAGTGATTTGACTGCCTAGAAACTTCTTTCATGGACACTGGTCCACTGCCACTGAACCTTTTTGTCTAAGAGCCGGTGTAACAGCTCTGCCACTGTGGCCTTATGTGGGAGGAATGCATGATAAAAATTGAGAAGGCCCAAGAAGGCTTGAAGCTCTCCCTTGGACTTCAGACTTGGGGCTGCTGAATCGCTTTCAGCTTTGAGTCTGCCAGATGAATGCTGTTGGTGTCGATGTGGAACCCCAGGAACTCAGTTGACTCTACTGCAATCTTGCACTTTTCTTTTTTTAATTTAAGTCCTGCTGAGCGGAACTGCTGAAGGACGGCTCTAAGCCGTTCAGCCAGTACTTCTACAGATTCCCCTGCAATGAGTACATCATCGAAGTAGGGGCAGACCCCTAGAATGCCCTTGAGCATGCACTTCATTACTCCCTGGAAAATCCCTGGGGCTACACTCAACCCAAACTGTAGGCGCTTGACCTTGAAGGCCTCCCAATGGGTGACAATGGTTTGGGCGGCTGCTGTGGCCTTGTTCACTGGCAGCTGTTGGTGGGCCTGCACCAAATCTAATTTGACCCATATTGGTTTTACCAGGGGATCAAGCTTGAAGGCTATTGGAGGACCCTTGTTCTCCCCTAGGCTTGAACTAAAAACATCCACGAACTCTTGGCAGAATGAAGACAAGTCTGCTGCCTGTGTTTGGTGAATGCCGGTTACTTGAAAGCCCAATGCATCAAACCAATCGAGCTCTATGAGACTTGTGCATTGGCCTTCCACCACTACAACATCTAGTGGGCCTGCAAACCCCTTGAAATTCACCAGAAGTGTGGCTTCGCCCTTGACCACCACTCAGAAGTTTTGGAAGTCTGTTAGCAGAAGGTTAGATGGCCGAAGTTTGACCCATCTGTTGCCGCAGTTGCATATGTGCCTGAAGGTTCCTATGGAGATGATGGACATGGCTGAGCCTGTGTCCAGTTCCATTTTGCATGGAACTCCCTGAAGCTTGACCTGAAGTCGAAGCTTCTGTTTATTTATTTAGTTATATTTATATACCGCCCTATTCCCTGAGGACTCAGGGCGGTTTACAGGGAATTAAAAATCCAAAATACAAAAATTAAGAACCAAATTAAAAAATATTAAATTAACCCTGTAGTCAATTAAAAAGAACCCCAAATTAAAAATTCCTCCTCAGTCTGGGCCCGAGAGCTCAAAGAGCCAGGTTTTCAGGGCCCGTCCGACGAATCACCCAACAAATGAAACCGGAACGGGAGCTGGTTCTTCTAAGCCACGTTTATTTGCTTCATAAACAAGTGCCCGAAGATTGATGAAGTCAGCGTTGATTTTACAGCACAATCAACGCTGCTAAATAGCCAGTAACGTCAACACCCTCCACCACACCCTTAATTATTCCACCACGCCCACACCTAACTTAACTACCACCCCCTACAGTATCCACCCTTTGGCACCCGCCCCACCACCATTGCAGCCGGTAAGCCACCCCCCAGCTCAAACCACCCTCCTTTCCCCCAGAGCTCCGCATAATTTCATTTCCCCCCCCATCTCTCCAGTCTCTCCAGTCCGACGAGGGCTGTGCCCCGAGCCCCTCCCTAACTCGCCGGCAGTCTCCACCACCCCTTGAACCCTCCTGGCACCCGTCCTTGTCCTGCCGTTTGAGTTGCTCCTTGGCCCTCTGGTCGGCCTCGAAGGCTTTTGCTCCGCGACGGCATTCTTGCCCTTCCCCCCAGCTCCCAAATGTCAGCTGGCCGCTCCATGGCCTTGCACGCCAACCGCACTCCCTCCCGACTTGCTGATCGCTTCCGGGGGTCGGCAAGAGCGGCGCGGCGCTGTGGGACGTGCTGGCAAGCGGGCCCCAGGCTGGGAGGCTGCAGCCGATGCCTCGTGGTCGCTGCTCTCCGTTCCAGGCGCCACCGAGGGAGGAAGAGCGAGGAAGAAGCCGCCGGGAGTCCCTGGAAGCCGGTAAGTTGCTTTTTGGCTTCCCCGGACGTTGGGCGGGCGGTTGCTGAGGCGCGGGGAAGGCCGAGCATTGTCCCGGCCTTCTAGGAAGACGCGGGCGCTGGCGCTTGACTCCGGGGCCTGGCGGGGCGCTCCGCGGGCGCCGGCGGTGGTTTTCGGGCCCGGGCAGGTCGCTCCGCGGCCCCTCCGTATGTCGGGCATGCCAGGCCCGACATGCCGCCCCCCCTACCAAGGGTCTACCTGCAGATGTAGAGAACACGGTTAAAGAATCATTCACTGCGCAAATTCTCCCATGTCCCCTACCCCCCGGCCTGCTAGGATGGGCTCGATGGAACGCTCGGACCAAACGTGGAGCATGGACATTTTCCCGTGACACCCACGTAGCCTCCTCCATCGGGTACCCCTTCCACCGAAGGAGATACTGTATGCCGCCCCTCCGTACCCTGGAGTCCAACACCTCTTGCACCTCGTACTGGTCAGCGTGAACTGGTCCGGGGCCCCCCTCCCCTGCCGCCGTAGTAGCTGCTGGAGCGGGTTTCAGCAGACTGCTATGGAACACCGGGTGGATCTTACCCAAGAATTTAGGCAACCGCAGTCGCACCGTCACCGGGTTTACCACCTGCACCACCCGGAACGGCCCGAGGTATTTGGGCCCCAGCTTATGGCACGGAACCTGTAACCGTAAGTACTTGGTGGACAAGTAAACTAGATCCCCCACCCGCGGCGTAGCAAAGGGTTTCCGCTTCTTGTCCGCCTGTGTTTTGGCTGCCATAGCAGACCGGTCCAATGCTTCCTTCGCCGCCCCCCAGGCGGCCGTGATCTGACGCATCCAGTCCTGCGGTGAACACGAAGACCCCTCCTCCTGAAGGCATTCAGCAAAGGGAACAAATTCATGACCCGTGACCACCCGATAAGGAGAGAAGCCAGTGCTACTATGGACGGCGTTATTGTACGCCACCTCAGCCAGCGCTAACAGGTCTACCCAATCCGTCTGCCGAAAAGAGACGTAGCTTCGCAGATAACGTTCAACGGCAGCGTTGGCTCGTTCTGCGGCCCCGTTGGTGCTGGGGTGATAAGCCGTACTCAGACCCTGCGACGAGCCGATATGACGCAGGAAGTCTCTCCAAAATCGAGCCGTGAACTGCACCCCTCTGTCTGAAATTACACGTCGCGGCACTCCATGCAGTCTGTATATCTGCGTGAGGAACAACCAAGCTAGTCGACGAGCCGATGGTAACCCCTTACACGGAACAAAGTGTGCCTGTTTGGAAAACAGGTCGACCACTGTCCAAATAACGGTGTGACCCTTGCTCTCTGGGAGGTCCACAACGAAGTCCATGGCGATATCTTGCCATGGCCGAGACGGGTCAGCTACTTGTTGCAAAAGCCCCAAAGGCTTCCCAACCTGGGGCTTTGTAGTAGCACAGACATGACAACGCCGCACATACTCCTCGATGTCACTCTTCATACGGGGCCACCAAAATTGACGACGTGCCAGATGCAAGGTTTTTACAAACCCGAAATGTCCCGCCTGTTTGGTGTCATGACAACCATGCAGAACGCGTGGCCGCACAGATTCAGGTACATACAATCGTGTTCCATGCCACGCCAGACCGTCCCGCATAGACAATAGTCCCGGATTACTCCGTAACCAGGCGTCCTCCTGTAAGGCCCTTTGGATGGTCTGGTTCAAATTCTCCTCTGTCACCCGTCCAGCACTCTCTGAAGCATCCCCCGCCTCCACCAGTGTCGGGATAAGCGCCTGCACCACCTCCTCCCTCTTGCTGTCAAACTGTGGCATGCGGGATAAGGCATCCGCCAGAAAGTTTCGACCCCCCGGCACATACTTCAGCACAAACCTGAAGCGACGGAAGTATAGAGCCCACCTGACATGCTTGGGCGACAGGCGGCGAGGGGTTTGTAGGGCCTCTAGGTTTTTATGGTCCGTCCACAGTTCAAATGGACGGGAGGCCCCTTCCAGGAGGTGTCGCCAAGTCTCTAAGGCCCAACGGACCGCAAAAGCCTCCTTCTCCCACACTGCCCAGGCCCGTTCAGTGGGAGTCAGTTTCTTAGAAGCGTAAGCACACGGCTGCAGGACCCCGGCACTACTCCGCTGAAGAAGGACGGCCCCAAGGGCAACATCGCTCGCGTCCGCCTGTACGACATAGGCCAGTTCGGGGTCGGGGTGTCGCAAAACGGGCTCTTTAGCGAAGAGGGACTTCAGTTCCTCAAATGCCCGCTGGCACGCTGTGGACCACTCCAACTTAAGCCCTGGACGTGGACGTGTCTTTAATTCTCGTGTGCGCAGAAGATCTGTTAACGGCAGGGCGATGGCCGCGAAACGTGGGATGAACTGTCTGTAGAAGTTGGCAAAGCCAAGGAAACTTTGCAACTGTCGACGAGTTCGCGGAGGCTGCCACTGTTGAATGGCGTGTACTTTTCTAGGATCCATCTCCACTCCTGCCGCCGATATACGATACCCAAGGTAGTCCAGCTGGGCCCTATGGAACTCACACTTGGACAGTTTAACATAGAGCTGCGCTTCCAACAGTCTAGTCAACACCTGGCGCACTAGGAGTACATGCTCCTCCAATGTGTCCGAGTAAATTAGGATGTCGTCTAAGTACACCAAAACTCCCCGATACAGGAACTCATGCAGGACCTGATTGATCAATTGCATGAATACAGCCGGAGCTCCCTGTAGGCCAAACGGCATCACTCGGAACTGGAAGCTACCAAGGGGACAATTAAACGCAGTCTTCCACTCGTCCCCTGCTTTGACCCTCACCCGGTAGTAGGCTTCTCTCAGGTCCAATTTAGTAAACACCCGGCCTGTTGCCAAATGGGCCAGCAGGTCCTTCATCAAAGGAAGGGGATAGAGGTGCTCCACGCACACCGCGTTAACCCCCCGGTAGTCCACACACAAGCGCAAGCCCCCATCCTTCTTCTCGCGGAAGAGCACTGGCGCCGCCACCCGAGATCGGGCTGGTTGGATGAACCCCCTCTCCAAGTTCTTATCTATGTACCGCCGTAACTCCTGCATCTCCTTCGGGGACATGGCGTACATACGGGGTTTAGGCAGTCTGGCACCAGGTTCAAATTCGATGGCACAATCCGTCGGCCGGTGGGGTGGTAACGAATCGCACTCCCGCTCATCGAAGACGTCCATTAAGTCGGAATAAACTCGGGGCACATGCACCCTCGAGTCATCCGCAACCCCGCAAACCTTCTCCCGCGACCCTATGTCCTCCGGCCCCAGGAAAGAATGGTGGAGAGGGGGCTCGGGGCCCAAACCCACCCGGAGATGGCGACAACCTCCCTCCCACCAAATCGTGGGACCCCATTTATCAAGCCACGTAAGGCCCAGGATAACAGCTTCAGTCATAGAGGGCACCACAATGAAACGCAAAGTCTCCCAGTGGGCCCCCAACTCCAGCCGGACTGGTTCGGTAACATGGGTGATAGGGGCTCCCCCAAGGAGCGACCCATCCACTTGCTGGAAGCGAAGGGGGGTTACCAGGCGTTGCAACCGGATACCCACTGCAGCCGCTGTTTTCCGGTTGATAAGACACCGGGTGCTCCCAGAATCGACCAAAGCCCTAACTGGCCGCCTTTGCCCAGACACTGGGCTCACCAACACCACCGGGAACGCGAAGGGACACACCGGGGCGCTTACCATCGGATCCTCCTCCAGCTCCAGATCCTCAAGGTCCTCTGTTGGTGTGGGCTGGGTGGTTACGGGTCCGGTCGCCAAGGGAGTAGTCGCCCGCCGGCTGTCATCGACTGCCTGATAAGCAGTTCGGGACCGCTCCGAAGTCTTCCTAGTGGACAAAGCCCGTGTCGAGGTCGCAGGGGGAGCCATTCGGGCTGGCGGGAGCGGGCATTCAGCCGCACGATGACCCGGCTGGTCACACCGGAAACACCTGATACCAGAACGTGGTGGCTGTACGGAGGGGGCTTTGGACGCCGACAAGCCAGGCCGCTCCTCCACCTTCTTTTCGGCCGGCCGACGGGCTCCGGTTGCCCCCTCAGGTCGTCATCGAATATCCTGCAAGCCAATGTCCAACTCAACAGCCACCCGGTACCAGTCCTGCAGACGGGCCGGCACCCCCCTTACCACACAAGCTCGCCGCAGGGCACTGTCCAGTCCAGCCTTGAAGTGGTGCACAAGAAGGCGTTCAGGCCATGACCGTAGCCTCCCGGCCACTTTCCGGAACTCCCCAACATAACGCACCGCTGGTCTTCCTTGCTGGCGCAGATCCAACACATCGGCCTCGGCGCGGAGCACCCGTGAGATATCTTCAAATCGGGCCCGTAGAGCCTCCAGGAAAAGACCAAGGTCCCCGAGCTCACGGGCATGATCGCCGTATAGGTCGGCCGCCCAGACCGCGGCCTCTCCTTGAAGACACGCCGTCACGGCCACTACCATTGCCCACTGGGACGTATAGGCTGGTCCATACTGGTCCATATGATTAATCACCTGGCCCAGAAACATTGCAAACGGTCTGGATGACCATCATAGACCGCAGTCAGGGGCGGAGGGCCCCACTGCAGCCCTGGACCCCAAGGACCCAGCGGCACCCCCTGGATTGGAGCCCCCCCATCTGGTCGTGACGGTTGTTGTCTCGGTCTTCCAGTCACGCTGTCCCAAGGAGCCGTGCCACTCGGTACTGCCGTTGCGGGAGCCGGGACCCCAGGACCTCTACGAACCTCAGGCTGACGGACTGGCCCCTGGTACCTTGGGCTGTCCATACGGAAGCGGGGCGGACTAGACCGCCGGGCAGGGGCCCTTGGGAGGGACCACTGCCCCTGGTCTGACTCTTCTGGAACAGTCCAAAACTCAGGCTCCCGGCCCCTCACCTCCCCGAACCGCTCTCTGAGTACCTCCATAGTACGGCTGCCCGGAGCGGTGGAGTAGCTCCATTCTTCACTGCTGTCCTCCATGTAACACCGCTCCCTCCACTCTGTAGACGCACCTTTAGGCCGGGCCACCTGGCCTTGGCCGAGTCCTCTATAGTCCCCATCAGAGTGTGGCCACCGATCACTGCTGCGACCCCTCACTCCAGCCTCCTGAGGTCCCGGACCAGGGCCGTCGAGTGGGGGAGGCCTTTCCTTCCGCCGCACCGAGGGCAAAGCCTCCTCCCCCACTTCCACCGACTCCAAGAGCCCAGCTGCAGCTCCAGCTTCCTCCTGCTCCCCAGCCAGCGGCGCAGAATCCTCTGTACCTTCTGCCATAGCAAACACCCAGGAAGAACTCTCCACAAAGGTTAAAAAAACGCTGACTTACTTTCAGGGCCCGTCCGACGAATCACCCAACAAATGAAACCGGAACGGGAGCTGGTTCTTCTAAGCCACGTTTATTTGCTTCATAAACAAGTGCCCGAAGATTGATGAAGTCAGCGTTGATTTTACAGCACAATCAACGCTGCTAAATAGCCAGTAACGTCAACACCCTCCACCACACCCTTAATTATTCCACCACGCCCACACCTAACTTAACTACCACCCCCTACAGTATCCACCCTTTGGCACCCGCCCCACCACCATTGCAGCCGGTAAGCCACCCCCCAGCTCAAACCACCCTCCTTTCCCCCAGAGCTCCGCATAATTTCATTTCCCCCCCCATCTCTCCAGTCTCTCCAGTCCGACGAGGGCTGTGCCCCGAGCCCCTCCCTAACTCGCCGGCAGTCTCCACCACCCCTTGAACCCTCCTGGCACCCGTCCTTGTCCTGCCGTTTGAGTTGCTCCTTGGCCCTCTGGTCGGCCTCGAAGGCTTTTGCTCCGCGACGGCATTCTTGCCCTTCCCCCCAGCTCCCAAATGTCAGCTGGCCGCTCCATGGCCTTGCACGCCAACCGCACTCCCTCCCGACTTGCTGATCGCTTCCGGGGGTCGGCAAGAGCGGCGCGGCGCTGTGGGACGTGCTGGCAAGCGGGCCCCAGGCTGGGAGGCTGCAGCCGATGCCTCGTGGTCGCTGCTCTCCGTTCCAGGCGCCACCGAGGGAGGAAGAGCGAGGAAGAAGCCGCCGGGAGTCCCTGGAAGCCGGTAAGTTGCTTTTTGGCTTCCCCGGACGTTGGGCGGGCGGTTGCTGAGGCGCGGGGAAGGCCGAGCATTGTCCCGGCCTTCTAGGAAGACGTGGGCGCTGGCGCTTGACTCCGGGGCCTGGCGGGGCGCACCGCGGGCGCCGGCGGTGGTTTTCGGGCCCGGGCAGGTCGCTCCGCGGCCCCTCCGTATGTCGGGCATGCCAGGCCCGACACAGGTCTTCAGGCCCCGGCGGAATGATCGGAGGTCGGGGGCAGTCCTCAGCTCCACCGGCAGCTGGTTCCAGAGGGCAGGCGCTCCCACCGAGAAGGCCCTATCCCTGGGTGTCACCCGCCGGCAATCTCTCACCGGCGGAACCCTGAGCAGACCCTCCCTGTGGGAGCGCACTGGGCGAAGGGCGTTTGATGCCGGCAGCAGGTGTTCCCTCAAATAACCCGGACCCAGGCCATGTAGGGCTTTATAGGTGATAACCAGCACCTTGAATTTCACCCGGAGGGCAACCGGAAGCCAATGCAGCTCGCGGAGTAGAGGTGTTACATGGGAGTATCGGGAAACCCCCATTACAACTCGCGCGGCCGCATTCTGCACCAGTTGAAGCCTCCGAGTGGTCTTCAAGGGCAGCCCCATGTAGAGAGCGTTACAGTAGTCCAAACGGGAGGTCACGAGCGCATGAGTGACTGTGCGTAGGGCATCTCGGTCCAGATAGGGTCGCAACTGGCGCACCAGGCGAACCTGGGCAAAAGCCCCCCTGGTCACGGCTCCTATGTGATCTTCAAAATTGAGTCGTGAATCCAGGAGGACGCCCAAGTTGAGAGCCCTATCAACGGGGGGTAACACCTCACCCCCCATCATTAGGGGTGGAATAACATGGTTAACCCGAGACGCCGATATGCACAGCCACTCAGTCTTGGCGGGATTGAGACGAAGCCTGTTTCTCCCCATCCAGACCTGAACCGCCTCCAGGCACCGGGACATCACGGAGAGGGCATCACTGGGTTGGTTCGGGGTGGAAAGAAAAAGTTGGGTATCATCAGCGTATTGGTGATACCCCACCCCAAAACCACGAATGATCTCGCCCAGCGGCTTCATGTAGATGTTGAACAGGAGAGGTGAGAGAACCGACCCCTGAGGAACTCCACAAATGAGAGACCTCGGGGCGGATCTCTGCCCTCCTGTCAACACCGACTGCGAGCGGCCCCGGAGGTAGGAGGAGAACCACCGTAGAACGGTGCCTCCCACTCCCAACCCCCTGAGACGCCGCAGCAGGATACCATGGTCGATGGTATCAAAAGCCGCTGAGAGATCTAATAGGACCAGGACAGAGGAGCAACCCCTGTCCCTAGCCCTCCAGAGATCATTCACCAGTGCGACCAATGCCGTCTCCGTGCTGTGTCCGGGCCTGAAGCCCGATTGGTACGGGTCCAGATAATCAGTTTCCTCCAGGAACAGAGGGAGCTGATGCGCCACCACACTCTCAACAACCTTCGCCAGAAAGCGAAGGTTGGAGACTGGACGATAGTTGTTTAAAACAGCCGGGTCCAAAGCAGGCTTCTTGAGGAGGGGTCTCACCACCGCCTCCTTCAGGGCGGCAGGGAAGACACCCTCCTTCAAAGAAGCAGTTATTACTGCATGGAACCAGCCTCGTGTTCCCTCCCGAGCCGCATAAGCTAGCCAGGAGGGGCACGGATCCAACAAACAGGTGGTGGAGCTCAGTCTCCCCATGATCCTGTCCACATCATCAGGGGAAACAGGGTCGAACTCAGTCCAGATAACATGCTCAAGACCGCCTGATTCCTCCACATCAGACTCTGCCCAGTCAGAGTCCAAGCCGGTCCGGATCCGAGCGATTTTGTCCGCCAGATGATGACTAAACTCTTTGGCTCGTCCCTGCAAGGGATTCTCTCTCACCTCCTGGTTAAGGAGGGAGCGAGTCACCCTAAACAGGGCGGCCGGGCGATTATCTGCGGATGCGACAAGGGCGGCAAAGTAGTTAGACTTTAAGGGGGAGGTGGGCACCAGTGCGGAACACGCTCCTCCATCTGGAGCAGAACCCCACTTGGTGTTGCCCAGGGGCCCCAATACTTCTCCTGAATGAGTCTTCCTGCTGACGGTCCCTCTGGCAACCTCGGCAGATGGTGGAAATGTGGCCTGGTTTGCCACACGCATGGCATGTTGCCGTTCGGAATCGGCATTCTGCACGTTGATGGCGGCCTCCACAGCCCATGCATCTAAGGAACGGAACTGCCTTCTCAGCTGGCCGTGGTCCCTTCTCCTGGTGCTTCTGTAGCTTGTTGACTTTGTAGTCTGAGTTGGTGTCTTCCATCTGTTTGGCATCCTCGTGGTGGACGGCTTCGGTGCTTGAAGTGCTTTTGGAGGGCCGCAGCGCTTTCACGGCCCCTCCGGCGGCTTTGTCTGCCATGACATCCTTCAAGGCCTCTTTGGCGAACAGTTTTTGTTGGAATTCTCTATTCCGGAGTGTCACTGCACGTTTTTTTTTTGTTCGTCAGAAAAGTTCATTCCTAACTGTACATTTCCCCTGCTCTCTGCACCTGTTGTGATAACCTATCTGGTAACCATAGTGAATCCCATATGACTAGTTATGTTATGGTTTCAGTCTGTTTAGTGCGCATCTCTAGAAAAAGTTCCCAGAGTTTATCCTTATTGTTTTATTCACTTTGCTGTTACTGTCTGTTATGTTAGGATGTAGTGAACTGGATCTCTTTATAATATATATTTAGTTTTTATATTTTTGTAAGTAAAAGGTATTTAGTAAGATTATGCGTCGTGTTTTTCTTGCCTTCCTGCATGCACATCATGCATTCTCTGAAGCACGGTCCGTCGCCCTCTACAAAGGTGATTTTTACCTTGACACGGAGGCCGCAGACTAAGCTGTCTCTTAGTCTCTCCTCTAAATCCACGAAATTGCAGAGTCGGGACGCTTGACGAAGAGTGGCAATGAATTCTGTAGCAGTCTTGCCGGGCTGTTGCTCCCACTCCTCAAAAGCATGCCTCCACGCTATGACAGATAATTTGGGCTCAAAGTGGTCTCGGAGTTTCTTCAAGTCCGCGTAGGTGATGGACTCGAGCGGCGTCAGGGCAACCAGGTTCTCGGCAATATTGAAAGTGGCAGGGCCAAACACGCAGAGGAGAGTCGTGGCCTTCAGCTCCTCTTTGCCGAACTGGTTGGCGCGGAGGTAATTTTTGATGCGGGAAACGTAGGACGCCCATCTCTCGGAGTGTGTGATGTTGAACTCTTCGGGTTTCCACACTTTCACCATGGTGAGTTGCTTGCGTTGCTTGTTGCTCGTGTTGCCTTGTGCTGCTGGCTTCTGCATAGGCCCTAGGACGGATCCTTAGGGCGAGGTGGTCTCCAGCATGTCTTGCTGGCAGACCGAGGTGGGGGGGAATGTGGTTCCTGCCAGGCTCTGTGCTGGCCTCAACCCCTAGTGACTTCAGACTCTTACGATGAAGCAGCACATCCCATCCTTGTCGCCACTGTTATATCTTCGGTTCTTTAGGCATTAAGCGAGACGAAGTGTTGAAACAGCAAACAAGTTTATTAACTCAGAACAGAAGCAGCCCTATTGGCTGCTGCACAGCTATTTATATGGTTAGCCTCTAGGCGGTGACCAATAGGTTTAAAGTAACAGTTTTCCGCCCCAAGCCTAATTATCAGCCTGGAGACAGCAAGTCTGGCTTTCAGTAACAGCAACCATTATATAACAGAGAAATCTAGGTCAGACATTAAGCAAGTGATTTAAAACAGTTATGACCAATACAGTACACCTGGGTCCGGTGAGGCTTTCATGGGTCTCCCAGTGGATTGATGGTCTCCCCTCTTTGCTGGCACTTTGCTGCAGCAGTCGACTGCTCAGTGCCCCTCTTTTCAGCATTTGAAGCAGTGGAGCAGGGTGTTGCTGGTGATGTGCAGGTGGTTTCTCCTTTCCTCGCATGCTGTGGCTTGAAGCTTGTTCTCACCAGGCGGTGAAAGAAATATTTTATTTATTTATTTATTTATTTTATTACATTTATATACCGCCCTTTCCTGAAGGACTCAGGGCGGTTTACAGGGTGATTAAAAAACAGAATCAGCAAGGTCCTCCAAAAACACAACATCAAAACAGCATTCTACACAGACAGAAAAATATCCACCATCCTAAGAAACCCCAAGGACATAATTGGCTTAGAAAACCAAGGAGTATACGAAATCCCATGCACCACCTGCCCCACCACATACATCAGACAGACCAACAGAAGAATAAGTGCACACATTGAAGAGCACAAAAACTCACTCAGAAAAGGAGAACAAACTTCATCCCTGGTCCAACACTTTGAAGCCACGGGACATGAAATTGATTTTAAAAAAACCAAAACTATCGCCAAAATTGAACATTTTAACAACAGAATAATCAGAGAAGCCATTGAGATAGAAAAACGCCCCCACAGCATAAACAAACGAGATGATACCTCTCGCCTACCAACCATTTGGAAACCCGCCTTGATTGACAGACGAGTCCCAACCACCAAGAATGATAGACCCAAACTCATGATAACACCACATGACATCACCACCACACAACCATTCAAAAAGCAAATCCGAACCCACAATGATAACGAGGCACAACCACAAAACAGAAACCTAACTACAGCTGCAACATCAGCCACTTTAAACCCCTCCAAACCACACAATAAGAAAACTGACACCCACTATAAAAACATGGCACCACCACAAACACGAAGCCGAACAAAAGCAGCACAACTCACCAGCTCAGGTCTAAGGCTGGCAGCTGAGACCAGCCCATCCACTCAAAACACACCCCCACCCAATCAGAACACACCCACCATTCAAAACACACTCCCACCCAATCAGAACACACTTACTCCCCCACCCAATCAGAGCACACCTCCACCCACAGAACACACCCCCTCTGGCAGTTTAAAAAAGAGGAACAAACAGCCACATGCTTCTCCCAGAAGAAGGAAGCAGAAGACACCAGCCTGATGATGACGGATGGGATTCCGTCGAAACGTCGCCCCTACACCTTTAGTTCTACGCAGGAAAAAACCCGAATAACCAAAGATCCACATACGAACACCCGCGAAAACCTCAGAAAACAAATATCTTACCTCTACGGGGAGGAAATCCACCAGCTAACTAGGACCTATGAAAAACTCGAAGTACGAAGAGCTTCCATTCTGTGTGACCTCACATTCCTACGCAACTGCCGAGATCAAAATTTAATCCCCACATCCTTCCAATTGAAATTCCACTCCAACTCTGCAGCCATCAAACGCATCCTGATAAGAACTGAACTGGCCCTAATCAGAAATGAACTCCACACAAAAAGATTCCTCCTGGACCGAATCAACAGAGACCTCCTCACACTTCACCTCAAACTCAGCAACAAGATCCACCCCACACTTTGGGACAAATTCAAACAAATTGCCGTCTGGAGAGCTGAAACAGAGACTGCCTACAAAACAGACACACACACCAATAAACTCCGAAGACTAAAGGAACGCCAGAAACAAACCCCTCCTCTCTCACAGCAACACATGAAACAAACTGTGCACAACATCTCAGATAGGATCCTCACCAAAGCCGAAACCAACGTCCTGTCTAAGGGATTTAATTTTGCAGTCGCTCCCAAACACATTCCCACGGAAACCATTATATGCGGAGTCGAATCCAGCCTGACCAAAATTAACCCTGATGACGCCAACAAAATCAGACTCGAAGTGACCAACATCCTCTGCACCAGCAAACCACCCAAAAGCAACTTACCCAAAGAGGAACAGACAGCACTACTTAACCTAAAAAATGACACCAGCATAATCATTCTGCCAGCAGACAAAGGCAATGCCACGGTGGTAATGAACTCATCTGACTACCATACCAAATTATCCAACCTACTCCGAGACTCCACATACAAACTCCTCAAGACAGATCCCACCACCTACCTGGAAAAAACCACAAAATCCAAAATAAAAGCCACCCCCATCAGTGAAGAGATCCAGAAAACAATCATTCCCAGAGAAAAATCATCCAGATGTCCTAAGCTCTATGGTCTGCCCAAGATACACAAAGAAGGAACCCCACTCAGACCCATAGTCAGCTCCATAGGCTCACCTCTACAAAATCTAGCCAAATTTCTTGCCAAACAACTACAGCCTTACGCAAATTCCATCACCTCACACGTACAAGATTCATTCCAATTCATAGAGATCATAAGTAAACTAAACCTACAGCCCTGTGACCTACTTGTGAGCTTCGATGTCGTATCCCTCTTCACCCAAGTGCCAATCAAAGAAGCCTTGACAGCTATCCTAAATAAATACAACCCCCCAAAACACATCCTAGATCTGACCAACCACTGCCTATCTAACACATACTTCATCTACAATGGACAAAGATACAAACAAATGGAAGGAGCACCCATGGGATCACCCCTTTCACCTGTCATCGCAAACCTCTACATGGAACACTTTGAAACCCTCGCTCTAGAAAAATCCAACCACAAACCCAAACTCTGGCTCAGATACGTAGATGACACCTTTGTAATCTGGCCACACGGCAAAGAAAAACTGGATGACTTCCTGTTAGGATATGTTGTTGAAAAAATGGTTTGTTTATCAGAGTATTAGTAATACACAGTGGAAGTTGTACTGGGACTCTTAGGCAAACAGTAATGCACTAACATGAGTTTTATAACTTATTTTTACTCAGACAACAAAAAGAAACACAGTAAGAAATAGTCCAAATATCAATCCAGTATCATGCACATAAAAGTCAGTCCATAAAAACATAGTATCAAAATACAAAAGCTGCTTACCAATATCAAAAACAATATACACTGTAGCAAGCAGTTGATTCTCGAGAGAATAAATATCAGGTTAGCAAACAAGAGAACAAGAGGTATCCAAACACTAACATCAAACACATATACAAGAGCAAGAGAGCAACTATGTGTAACATCTAACTCTCTTTTATGTGGAATAATTACAGCCACACCCTTAGGCCATTTAACTCCTTAAAGGGGCTTTTACTCCATTATCTAATATTGTCACCCAAACCAAATTTAATCTCTAACAATCTCCCCTTTTTGGGTGGCATATTATACATATATTTTTACAATCTCAAATTACACATATCACAAACAGATTTATGCTTTATAGCACCCTGAGCTTTAGTAAACTGGTCAGCAATATTATCTTCAGTTGCACAATATTCCAGTTTAATCAAATTATCTTTAACACATTGTCTGACATTTAGATACCGTAGATCCGTATGTTTTGATCTAGTTTTCACTGCAGCATTAGTTGCTAATTTTATAGCTGCTTGATTGTCTTCATACACTTTTATTGGTTCATTACAATTTAAACCCATATCAAACAATAATTGTTTCCATACCAATAGCTCAGTACATAATAAAGATAAACAAGAAAATTCAGATTCAGTTGTTGATAAGCTTATATGCTTCTGTCTGTTAGACCTCCATCCTACTAAAGCGTTTCCCAATAATACAACCAATCCTGAAGTGGATTTCCTGGTTACAGTATCAGATGCAAAACTAGCATCTGCAAATGCTTTTAGTTCTAATTCCTTTGTTGGCTCTAGATATAGAGAATAATGTATGGTGTGCTTCAAGTATCTTAAAACTCTTTTCGCACCTTGCCAACATCTGGTTGTAGGATTCTCACAATATCTAGCTAAATGATTAACTGTGAATGCTATGTCAGGTCTTGACCAGTTACATAAATACATCAAGCTGCCTATTAATGATTGATATATCTTTTTATCAAAGACATTGCTGTTATCTGCTGAACTCTCAAAACCTTGAACCATAGGTGTTTTTACTGGTTTACAGTTTTCCATATTATAACGTTTCAGCAAACCATTAATTTTCTTAGCTTGAGACAGTTTAAATCCTTTACTAGTCCTGACAATATCCAGCCCTAGATAATGACTAATAGCTCCTAGATCTTTTACTCTAAATTTTCTTTTTAACCCTGAAATTATTCTTTCAGTTTCTGTTTCATCTTTTGCTATAATAGCAATATCATCAGTGAATAATAATAACAAGGATAATTCACTATTTTGCTGTTTTATAAATAAACAAGGATCTGCAATACTAGCTTTAAATCCCAAACTATTTAACTCTTTTACTAAACATCTATTCCACTCATAACCTGACTGTTTTAAACCATACAAACTCTTATTCAGTTTCCAACAGTACCCTACCTTACTTTCTATTCCTGATGGAACTTTCATATATATATCATGGTTTAATGTTGCATGCAAATAAGCAGTTTCAATATCTACATGTTTTATACTATAATTCTTATTTGCTGCCCAAACTAAAGCAGCCCTAAGAGTGGAAGCTCTTAACGTTGGGGAAAATACTTCATCATAATCACTATTATTCTGTGCAAATCCTTGAGCAACTAATCTTGCTTTATGTATTACCTCTCCTGTAACACTTTCTTTCAGTTTAAAAACCCATTTACATCCAATTAACTTTTCTGTTTTAGGTATTTTAACCTCTTGATAAACATTAAGATCCTGCAAAGATTTTATTTCTTTATCCATAGCTACTTTCCAATTCTTTCTTTCATTCTCAGGATACATTTTTATTTCTTCAACATTAGAAGGTTCAATGTCTATTTGACAAATTAAACCTGCCTCAAAACGATCAGGCTGTCGTCTTTCCCTGTTAGACCTTCTGAGAATTATTGGACTTATAGGTACATTTACATTATTATCTTCTTCCTCTCCTGTCTCCACTATCAGTGGTTCTTGTTTGATCTCTCTAGCAAGTTCCTCCTCTTCTTTATCACTTTCATTTGAAGAGTTAGTTAAATCTTGTTGAGGAATATATACAATATCTTCTACCCTTTCCCAGCCTGACTGTTCTTGAAAAACAGCGCTAGAACTACAATAAATGTTTTTAGTACCTTTCTCCCAGAACCGATAAGACTTATGGTTTAACTCATAGCCAACAAAAAATAATTGTTTAGCTCTATGTTCTCCTTTATTTCTTATTGAACTCGGAATATGTACCCAAGCAGGTGTCCCAAATGTGTGAATATAACTAAGATTTGGTTTTCTCTTATACCATAAGGTATAAGGAATTTTACCTGTAGCTGAACTAACCACATTGTTTAAAATATGATTAGCACATTTTGCTGCTTCTCCCCATAAGCTATCAGGTAAACCAGAATCTTCAATCATAGATCTAATCATAGCTTGCAATGTTTGGCCCCTCCGTTCAACAAATGCGTTATGCTGAGGTCTATAAGGAGCTGTACGTCTATGCTCTATTCCCTCTGAAACTAACAGCTCATTGAACTGTTTATTAACAAACTCAGTTCCATTGTCTGTTATTATGGTTTTTACATTTAACTGAGTTTTCCTTTGCACAAACTTGAGCCAATTAGATATTGTTTGTGTAGTTTCAGTTTTTGACGTAAGGAGATAACAGAACCCATATCTGCTATAATGGTCTAGAATATTTAATATGTAGCAAGCACCCCCTAAACTGGGTTTCATAGGACCTATCAAATCCATAAATACCAGTTCTAATGGAGTTGTGGTTTTAAATCCATCTAACCTATTAGCTGGTGCTGCCCTGCTCTTTTCTCTACCACATACATTACACTGCAGATATTTCTTACAAGCCTTTAACTTAAACCCATTAGACAAAGCTACAGTTCTTTTTAGTGTATTAAAATTCACATGACCCAATCTTCTATGTAATAAATGAATACATTCATCATGTGGTTTTTCATTTGTACAAGTAGTAGCCATTATTATAGGATCATTGCTAATTACAAACAAACCATCTTTCATCCTAGCTATTAAATTCACTTCATTCTTTTGAATAAGACATTCCTCCCCTTGGAAAGTAACTTTAAAACCTGCTTCCAATAATGCCTTAACTGATAATAGATTATAATCACATCTGGGAACATATAGCATTTCCAAATTTTGTTTTAAAAATGAACAGTAAACCTTACCCTCTCCAGAGACCTTGACTCTCCAGCCATTAGCCATAGAAATATATTTTTTACTAGACCTTATATTATCAAAATCCCTTTTTATTTTTGAAATACAGTGTGTAGCTCCACTATCTACCACCCACCAATTGTGGTTATTAGTAGTTCTATTAGCTACAGCTACATTAATCAGCTTTTTGTTCTTTCTATGGCTTTCCTTTCTCTGACAATTACTATTCTGACAAAACTTAGCAATATGTCCCTTTAACCCACAATTAAAGCATTTCCTTAAAATATAAGCAGATTCAGTCTTCTTTATTTCTTGTTGCAATGGCTCTCTCAACTGTTTTCTCTCCATACGACATCTTGATTCTTCCAACAACCTTCCAGTTATTGAAGAAACAGTTAGGTCTTCTTTGGACAAAACCTCCAAGGACGATACAAAGGCATCGTAGCTCTCATCCAATGATGATAAAATGATGTAAACCTGGTGAAGCTCTGAGAAAATAAGTTCTTTTTCTTGCAGTTCCAACAAAGTTGCTTTTATAAAGTTAAGGTGAGCTAACATATCGCCATTCTTTTCCAGTCTAGCTTTAAATAGCTTTCTGGTAAGATTTATATGAGCACCAACACTGTCCCGAACAAAAATCTTTTTCAACTTAGCCCAACATTTAGCAGCAGATTCTTCTCCACGCACATGGACTAGCTGTTGGTCTCCTAATGTTAGCCCAATGATAGATAAAGCCTTATCATTGTCTTTATTGAAGTCTACAATCTTCTTGTTATCCTCTTCATTAGTTGGATCCCAGGCAGTTACATCAGGAGGATTATGG
This sequence comes from Vipera ursinii, assembly GCF_947247035.1. Classification (NCBI taxonomy): domain Eukaryota; kingdom Metazoa; phylum Chordata; class Lepidosauria; order Squamata; family Viperidae; genus Vipera; species Vipera ursinii. The sequence goes on from NC_139522.1 coordinate 41,185,131, forward strand.
ACTATTTTCCAAAGACCTTGATTTTGTAATAGCAAACTACATTGTGTAGACCAGGATACGTAGTTTGACCCATTAAGCCGGGTAATGCAGAATGGATTGAATAGTCCTTGTGCCATTGTCTGAATTTGAAAACTCAGTTAGGAAATATAAATACAATACTGTGCCTGTCCTCAGCACCACACTGGATCTGGGCCCATAACCATTGTTAGGATATGTTGTTGAAAAAATGGTTTGTTTATCAGAGTATTAGTAATACACAGTGGAAGTTGTACTGGGACTCTTAGGCAAACAGTAATGCACTAACATGAGTTTTATAACTTATTTTTACTCAGACAACAAAAAGAAACACAGTAAGAAATAGTCCAAATATCAATCCAGTATCATGCACATAAAAGTCAGTCCATAAAAACATAGTATCAAAATACAAAAGCTGCTTACCAATATCAAAAACAATATACACTGTAGCAAGCAGTTGATTCTCGAGAGAATAAATATCAGGTTAGCAAACAAGAGAACAAGAGGTATCCAAACACTAACATCAAACACATATACAAGAGCAAGAGAGCAACTATGTGTAACATCTAACTCTCTTTTATGTGGAATAATTACAGCCACACCCTTAGGCCATTTAACTCCTTAAAGGGGCTTTTACTCCATTATCTAATATTGTCACCCAAACCAAATTTAATCTCTAACACTTCCTCACACACCTCAATAGCCTACACCCCAAAATACAATTCACCATGGAAACAGAAGCTAACAATCAACTTCCCTTCCTTGATGTCTTAGTCTACAAGAAATCCAACGGCTCCCTAGGACACACTATCTACCATAAAAAAACACACACAAACCGCTATCTGAACGCACTCTCACACCACCACCCAGCACAGATCAACTCCGTAGCCAAGACACTCATCTCCAGAACAAAACACCTAGCTGACGAACAACACCAAAAAACCGAACTACACACTCTCACTAATGTACTAACAGCCAATGGATTCCAAAGAAACAGGATTACCAACTTAATCCGAAGAGAGACACCCACAAAAACCCAAGACAGAGAACAAGAAAATGGCAAAGCCCTCCTCCCATACTTAAAAGGGACCACAGACAGAATCAGCAAGGTCCTCCAAAAACACAACATCAAAACAGCATTCTACACAGACAGAAAAATATCCACCATCCTAAGAAACCCCAAGGACATAATTGGCTTAGAAAACCATGGAGTATATGAAATCCCATGCACCACCTGCCCCACCACATACATCGGACAGACCAACAGAAGAATAAGTGCACGCATTGAAGAGCACAAAAACTCACTCAGAAAAGGAGAACAAACTTCATCCCTGGTCCAACACTTTGAAGCCACGGGACATGAAATTGATTTTAAAAAAACCAAAACTATCGCCAAAATTGAACATTTTAACAACAGAATAATCAGAGAAACCATTGAGATAGAAAAACGCCCCCACAGCATAAACAAACGAGATGATACCTCTCGCCTACCAACCATTTGGAAACCCGCCTTGATTGACAGACGAGTCCCAACGACCAAGAATGATAGACCCAAACTCATGATAACACCACATGACATCACCACCACACAACCATTCAAAAAGCAAATCCGAACCCACACTGATAATGAGGCACAACCACAAAACAGAAACCTAACTACAGCTGCAACATCACCCACTTTAAACCCCTCCAAACCACACAATAAGCAAACTGACACCCACTATAAAAACATGGTTTCGCGCCCCGCGGGCTCGACGCCCAGCGGCACCACGGGCGCGACACTCACCAGCGCTGGTCTCTTCCGCTCCTGCTTCTTCTGCTCGGGCCGGCTCGGGTCGGGAAAGTGCTCAACAGCTGCGGCAGCGACAACGGCCTCCACACACGGCCGCCGAGCTGGCTGACGCCCCGACTGCGCGCACGCGCGTTGTGCAACCCGGCCCCGCCCTGCCGGCTACGGAGGCCTCACAGGATCCTGGACTCAGCTTCGCCCTGCCGGCTATGGTGGCCTCGCAGGACCATGGGCCCAGGTCGGATAGTAATTCGGGCCTTGCGGCGTTGGCGGGCGGGGCCCTCGGCAGCGAAGCTCGGTTACATCAAGAACGGACTGGGGGCTTGCCAGCCTTCCGAGGGGGGGCCGGACAGCAGGGCAGAGGTGTGTCCACAACAGGAGGGAAGGTGGCGGGATCAGGGACGGGGGTGGGGGTGGAGACTGGCGTTCGCGAGAGGACTCACCTGGGAGGTAGAGGGTGCCGGGTGGTGGGGCGTGTCGCAAAAGAAGGTGTTTGGGAGAAACGGGAGTTAAGTAGGGAATGGGCGGAAGTAGGTGCGGCTGGGTGGGGCATGGGTGTATACATGCAGTGTGTATTTAACAGCGTTGGATGCGGGTAGCAGCCAACGCTGGCTTTGTTCCGTTTGAAGATCGTTTGCTTTTGCTTATTAAACCGTTTTGGAAACTCAGCTTTCATCTCGGTTGCTTGAATCTCCTGCTCTCCGGACGAGGTTTGAGACATGGCACCACCACAAACACGAAGCCGAACAAAAGCAGCACAACTCACCAGCTCAGGCCTAAGGCTGGCAGCTGAGACCAGCCCATCCACTCAAAACACACCCCCACCCAATCAGAACACACCCACCATTCAAAACACACTCCCACCCAATCAGAACACACTTACTCCCCCACCCAATCAGAGCACACCTCCACCCACAGAACACCCCCTCTGGCAGTTTAAAAAAGAGGAACAAACAGCCACATGCTTCTCCCAGAAGAAGGAAGCAGAAGCCACTAGCCTGATGATGACGGATGGGATTCCGTCGAAACGTCGCCCCTACACCTTTAGTTCTACGCAGGAAAAAACCCGAATAACCAAAGATCCACATACGAACACCCGCGAAAACCTCAGAAAACATATATATACATATATATATACATATATACATATACATATACATATACATATACATACATACATACATACATACATACATACATACACACACATATATATATATATATATATATATATATTTCCCGCGTAGAATTGAAGGTGTAGGAGCAACGTTTCGACGGAATCCCATCCGTCATCCTCAGGCTGGTGGCTTCAGCTTCCTAACATATATATATATATATGTTAAATGCTTGTTAACTATTTAGATATATAGTGTTTGTTAAGTATTTAGAATACCTTGCTAGGCCCCAAACATGGGGCAAATCTTATTTCCTGTTTCAGCCTAACCCAAGGCCCCATGTTTGGGGCTTAGCAAGGTATTCTAAATACTTAACGAACACTTAACACATATCTCCCTTGCTTCTCAGCTAACAAAGCGAGAAAGAGCCTGTGGCCTAAGGGTTAGAACAATTGCCTAATATGCAATCAGCCCAGGTTCGAATCTCAGAAGGGTGTGGCTGACTGATGAGAACAAATAAGTTTGAAATAGCTATATCAGTCTCCCTTTAATTCTTTGTTAGCAACCCAAAAAATTTTTACACAAATATGAGCTGTCACTGTGACTATATATATATTTTATAGGGTTAGGGATAAGGTGGGGTTGGGATTAGGGTTGAGATTTGGGTTAGGGTTAGGGTTGGGGTTTTTCCAAATAACATTTTCAATATTTAGCAAACAGCATAATGTCTGGGTACATGTATTTAACTAACAATAATATAGTTAATTATCATAAACAATTTGTTAATTAATCACTCAATAGCCTTCTTGCTAATATATACAAAATTACATATCACGTTCCTTTCTCTCTCACTCATTTTTCTAGCCATTGATAGAATTTATCCAATGTTCTAAAGTACACTGAGTCTTCTTTCTCTTTAATCTTTAAAGTCAATCTATCCATTTCTGCACACTCTAGAATTTTCTTAATTAGTACTTCTTCAGCTGGTAAGTTTTCATTTTTCCAATGTTGGGCAAATACAATTCTTGCTGCTGTTAATATGTGTAGTATTAGATATCTGCAATCTTTCTCATAATTAGCTCCTATTATTCCTAACAAAAATAATTCTGGTTTAAAGTCTATTTGTTTTTTAGTCATTTTCTCCAACCATAAATGTATTTTAACCCAAAATCTTTTTGCTTTGGGGCATGTCCACCAGACATGATAATAAGTACCTGGTCTTTGTTTGCATTTTCAACAGTTGTTTAAAGTATTTTTAAACATTTTTGCTAATCTCACTGGTGTCATATCTGTAAAACATTTTATATAAGTTTTCTTTATATGGCACTGCTTTAGTTAATTTAATCTTGAGCATGTTATCTGGACTGAGTTCGATCCTGTTTCCCCTGATGATGTGGACAGGATCATGGGGAGGCTGAGCACCACCATCTGTTTGTTGGATCCGTGCCCCTCCTGGCTAGTTTATGCGGCCCAGGAGGAGACACGAGGCAGGTTCCAGGCAGTAATAACTGCTTCCTTGAAAGAGGGTGTCTTCCCTGCCGCCTTGAAGGAGGCGGTGGTGAGACCCCTCCTGAAAAAGCCTGCCCTGGACCCGGCTGTTTTAAATAACTATCGTCCAGTCTCCAACCTTCGCTTTTTGGCGAAGGTTGTTGAGAGTGTGGTGGCGCATCAGCTTCCTCTGTTCCTGGAGGAAAACGATTATCTGGACCCGTACCAATCGGGTTTCAGGCCCGGATACAGCACGGAGACAGCATTGGTCATGCTGGTGAATGATCTCTGGAGGGCTCGGGACAGGGGTTGTTCCTCTGTCCTGGTCCTGTTAGATCTCTCAGCGGCTTTTGATACCATCGACCATGGTATCCTACTGCGGCGTCTCAGGGGGTTGGGAGTGGGAGGCACCGTTTTACGGTGGTTCTCCTCCTATCTCCTGGGCCGTTCGCAGTCGGTGTTGACGGGAGGGCAGAGATCCGCCCCGAGGCCTCTCATTTGTGGAGTTCCTCAGGGGTCGGTTCTCTCACCCCTCCTGTTCAACATCTATATAAAGCTGCTGGGTGAGATCATTCGTGGTTTCGGGGTGGGGTATCATCAGTACGCTGATGATACCCAACTTTTTCTTTCCACCCCGAACCAACCCAGCGATGCCCTCGACGTGATGTCCCGTTGCCTGGAGGCGGTCCAGGTCTGGATGGGGAGAAACAGGCTTCGTCTCAATCCCGCCAAGACTGAGTGGCTGTGCATATCGGCATCTCGGGTCAACCAGACTATTCCATCTCTAACGATGGGGGGTGAGGTGTTACCCCTCATTGATAGGGCTCGCAACTTGAGCGTCCTCCTGGATTCACGACTCAATTTTGAAGACCATATAGGAGCCGTGAGCAGGGGGGCTTTTGCCCAGGTTCGCCTGGTGCGCCAGTTGCAACCCTATCTGGACCGAGATGCCCTACGCACAGTCACTCATGCGCTCGTGACCTCCCGTTTAGACTACTGCAACGCTCTCTACATGGGGCTGCCCTTGAGGACCACTTGGAGGCTTCAGCTGGTGCAGAATGCGGCCGCGCGAGTTGTGATGGGGGTTTCCCGATACTCCCATGTAACACCTCTACTTCGTGAGTTGCATTGGCTCCCGGTTGCCCTCCGGGTGAGATTCAAGGTGCTGGTGATGACCTATAAAGCCCTAAATGGCTTGGGTCCGGGATATCTGAGGGAACACCTGCTGCCGGCATCAAGTTCCCTTCGTCCAGTGCGCTCCCACAGGGAGGGTCTTCTCAGGGTGCCACCGGTAAGAGATTGCCAGCGGACGACACCCAGGGATAGGGCCTTCTCAGTGGGTGCGCCTGCCCTTTGGAACCAGCTGCCAGTGGAGCTGAGGACTGCCCCCGACCTCCGTTCATTCCGCCAGGACCTGAAGACCTGGCTCTTCGAGCTCTCTGGCCCAGGCTGAGAATTTTAATTTTAGTTTTAATCTTAATTTTAACTGGGGTTTTACTTATGCAGGGACAAATATAATTTTTTAATCTGTTTTTAACTTTTGTATTTTTGTTTTTTAATCACCCTGTAAACCGCCCTGAGTCCTTCAGGAAAGGGCGGTATATAAATGTAATAAAATAAATAAATAAATAAATAAAATATTTCCTTCCCATAACTTTTGCCAATCTTCTAATTCTATATTATATCCAAAGTTCTTTGCCCATTTTATCATTGTTTCTTTTACTTGTTCTTCCTCCATCTTTAAGTTTAACAGAAATCTACAGTATAGAGTTTCTTAAACAACTTTTCATCTGTTTTTAGCAGTATCTGATCAAATTCTGTCTGTTCTTTATAAAATCCCATTGTTTTAACATCTTTTTATATCTTGTTTGAATTTGCAGATATGGCCACCATGCTAGATCAATACCTTGTTCTTGTAAATCTTGTCTTTCTTTCCATTTTCCTTCATTGTCCAAAATATCTTTATAAGTCACAACTTTATCGTAGTTAATTAAATTTGATTGGATCTCCATCGCTTTTCAGCAGAATTTCAACTTCTCAGAGCTGCTGGGAAGTGCTACATTCTGTAAGTTTTGGAAAGACTGCACGAAAAAAGTAGCTAGAGCCCTGATTGGTTTGCATTGTATTTGAACTGCATTTGGGGCCCTGATTGGATCTCCATCACTTTTCAGCAGAATTTCAACTTCTCAGAGCTGCTGGGAAGTGCTACATTCTGTAAGTTTTGGAAAGGCTGCACGAAAAAAGTAGCTAGGGCCCTGATTGGTTTGCAGTTGAAATTCTGCTGAAAAGCGATGGAGATCCAATCAGGGCCCAAAATGCAGTTCAAATACAATGCAAACCAATCAGGGCCCTAGCTACTTTTTTCGTGCAGCCTTTCCAAAACTTACAGAATGTAGCACTTCCCAAATAAGTAGCGGCCTGGCGCGCAAATTATATAACTAAAAATCAAAAACAGCAGCGGTACATTCAGGGCAAGTGCATCTGAGATTCCTTGTATCTAAGAATGTCTGGCTTAGTTCAGTGCAACACTTGTTTTGCAGCTGTCTTTCGCAGTACCCTTTTCAAACTTGGAAACTGTCCTATCTGTAAACAAATCACTAGTCTACAAGGACAGATTATTTATCTAGGGTCTGTAATCTGTGCTCTTCAGGCAGAAATTAGGTGTCCAGTTCAGCCCTTCTACCCTATTGAGCCTCTGTGCTACCAGCCCCCTCTACCACAAAGATCCTGCAGGAGAAGGGCAGTGTGGACAACCACGGGATCTGGCAGGGGGAGAGCTGTGAACCATAAACACAAAGCTTTCGCTGTGTCCCTGCACAACAGATACAGTGCCCTTTCTGACCTTAATAGGGACATTAAGGAGACAGGTAAAGGTATCTGTGATAATAACTCAAATAAGCAGGGGATCATGGTCCAAGATGAAAAACTTGTTTTCGACAGGGGGAAGTGCGAATCTGGTATTATTTATTATTATTTATTTATTAATTCAATTTGTATACCGCCCTATTCCCGAAGGACTCAGGGCGGTTTACAGGGCAAAATTTAAAAACAATACAGTATAAAACTAAGTTAAAATAAAATAAAATTAAATATGGCCCCAAGAATTAAAATCCCAATTTAAAATCATTAAAACCCCTCAGTCCAGGCCTGATAGCTCAAAGAGCCAGGTTTTTAGGTCCCGGCGAAACGAACGAAGGTCAGGGGCAATCCGGAGTTCCGTTGGCAATTGGTTCCATAGGGCAGGTGTGCCCACAGAGAACGCCCTCCCCCTGGGGATCACCAGCCGACAATCCTTGACCGGCGGTACCCTGAGGAGGCCCTCCCTGTGGGAGCGCACAGGACGATGGGAAATTGACGCTGTCAGCAGGTGCTCCCTCAGATAATCCGGGCCCATGCCATTTAGGGCTTTATAGGTCATCACCAGTGCTAGGCATATGGTGTTAGCCTACAATGTTGGGTTGAAAATATATTAACCATAATGTTATGACTTTAAGAAGTTAATTGGCCAATGGGTGTGTAAGTGTTCTCATGGCCATAAGAGGAAGCTAGGAACATAGCTTCTCTCTCTCTCTGATTTCACTGATCTCTACTATTACTGTTTTTGCTCTGTTGTTGGTTTACTACTGTTGTAAACCTGAACTGTGTATTGACCTCTGGACCAGTAAGAAGACTTTGTAGTTTGGATTACTCCTTGGACTGTTGCTATTGTTTATGACCTGGACTGTTTATTTTTGACTGTGCATTTTTGTTTTTACACCACCTCAAAGTAAAATACTTTTTGCTTTTACAAATCAGTGTACTCCTGTGTGTGACCTTTACTGCTCTCAGTGCCCTTTCTTGTCTGTGCAACTCTTTGGTAGCACAACAAATTCCTTAACACTGGTTATGGGCCCAGGCCTGTACTGAGAGTTAGTACACACAGTATTCCTAGTTGAGTTTGTGTTAGCTATTTGGTGTAAAATGGCACAAGAACAGTTGTCAGGCATCTCCTGGATAACCCGGTTGGATGGGACAAACTATGTTTCCTGGTCCATGAAATGCTGCTTGCTTTTGCGCAAGGAAGGACTATGGACTGTTGTAAATAATCCACCAGATACTACTGCTTGGGATCCAGATAATGAAGAGGATGCAAAGAAGATAGACAACTTTAAAAGAAACAATGAGAAAGCTCTTTGCATTATTGGACTAACACTGAATGACCAGCAGCTTGTCCATATTCGTGGTGAGGAGTCTGCTGCTAGGTGTTGGGGCATTTTGCGAAGGCTTTATGTTCGAGACAGTGTGGGTGCACATATACACCTTACACGTAAGCTGTTTAGGGTTCGTCTGCAGAAGAATGGAGATATGCTGACCCATTTAAATTACATGAAGGCAACTTTTCAAGAGCTTCATGAAAAGGAGCTGATTTTTTCAGAGTTGCATCAGGTCTACATTATTCTGTCATCTTTGGATGAGAGTTATGATGGGTATGTTTCTTCTTTGGAAGTCCTGACCAGAGAGGAACTGACATTGACTAACATTACTGGGAGACTGCTGGAAGAGTCCAGAAGGAGGCGTGACAGAGACCAGCCACGAGAGGAGCAGCCATTCACTACTGCTTACAACGTCAAGAAATGTTATTCTTGTGGGGCTAGAGGGCATATAGCCAAATTCTGTAGGAAGGGTAGAAAACAGAATGTAAATAGCAGTGGGAAGGCTAAAAAGAGCATTGGTTTGGCTATTTCTGATGAACCAACATCCAAAAATAATGAATTGTGGGTTGTTGATAGTGGGGCTTCACAATGCATTACTAAAGAGAAAAAGAGGTTTATTAATATGAGAAACAGCAACCAATATGTTTCACTAGCCAACGGTTGGAAGATGAAGGCCTCTGGTGAAGGTAATTCCTATTGTCCATGCATTGATGAACAGTTACCTATGTTATATATACCTAAACTAAGATTCAACCTGTTATCTGTAAGGGAATTGGTTAAAGTTGGGTTTGTGGTAACATTCAGAGGGGAGCAATGCACTATTGAGAGGAATGGAACCTGTGTAACTGCTAATTTGAAAAATGGTTTATTCGTTCTCACAGGTAACCAGGTTAGTACAGTTAAAGCTAACTCGATATGTGAGAACAAGAAGCCACATGATGAGTGTATACATTTATTGCATAGGCGATTAGGGCATGTAAACACTGCGTAAAACAGTTGAGTTAGTAGAAGGAATTAAACTGAAGCCATGTAGTAAGTATTTGAATTGCAATGCCTGTAATCAGGAAAAGAGTAAGGCAACTCCTGCAAACAGGTTAAATGGCTTCAAAACAACTGTACCTTTGGAAGTTGTGTTTGCAGATTTGATTGGACCCATGAAACCAAGTTTAGGAGGATCATGTTATGTTTTAAGTATATTGGACCACTACTCTTGTTATTTATTTATTTATTTAGTTAGTTACATTTATATACCGCCCTTTCCCTGAGGACTCAGGGCGGTTTACAGGGAATTAAAAATCCACATACAAAAGTTAAAAACCAAATTAAAAAATATTAAATTGACCCTGTACGCTTAAAAACCCCAATTAAAAAATTTCTCCTCAGCCTGGGCCCGAGATCTCAAAGAGCCAGGTCTTCAGGCCCCGGCGGAATGATCGGAGGTCGGGGGCAGTTCTCAGCTCCACCGGCAGCTGGTTCCAGAGGGCAGGCGCTCCCACTGAGAAGGCCCTATCCCTGGGTGTCACCCACCGGCATGGATTTTGTTATCTGCTTAAGTCAAAGGCAGACACTTTCCAACAATTTGCAAACTGGCTGAAGTTCGTGGAGAGAAAAACAAAGAGAAAGATTCAGTGCATAATTACTGATAATGGTACTGAATTTACAAACAAGTGTTTTGTTGATATGCTAGAATCAGCTGGCATTGAGCATAAACGTTCAGCCCCTTATAGGCCTCAACATAATGCATTTGTTGAGAGACGTGGGCAAACGTTACAAGCCATGATGAGAACCATGTTAAGAGATTCAGGCTTAACAGATAGACTGTGGGGGGAGGCAGCAAAATGTGCAAACCATGTTCTGAATATAGTTGTTAATACTTCTACTGGTAAAATACCATATACAATATGGCATGGTAGAAGACCAAACCTTGATTACCTGCACACGTTTGGCACCCCAGCTTGGGTCCACATTCCTGCACAACTCAGGAGTAAAGGCCAACATAGGGCTAGGCAATTATACTTCGTAGGTTACGAAGCTAACCATAGAGCCTATCGTTTCTGGGAACGAGGCACAACTAATGTATATAAAAGTTCTAGTGCAAAATTCCTTGAGCACGTTGGTTGGGATAGATTAGAGCAAGGAACCGTTAATACTGATCCTCTAGTGTTTGAGGACTCCTCTGATAATGTAACTAGTAATGATAATACATCTCCTGTAAATATAAAAGATGAAGAGGAGATAGGGGAGATTATAGATGAATCAGAGGAAGAAAAGGAGTCAGAAATTCAAAGCCCTGTAATTCCTTGGCATTCAACACGCATCAGACATCCACCTGATCGCTATGAAGCTAGTATAATATGTCAAGTTAGTTCAGTACCTTCTAACTATGATGAGATCAGGATGTATCCTGAAAAGGAACAGGCATCATGGAAAGCTGCAAAGAACAGGGAGTTGAAGTCTTTGCAGGATCTTAAGGTCTATGAGAAAGCAAAACTGCCACCTGGTGAGCAAGCTATAGGTTGTAAATGGATATAGAAGTTAAAGAAGGGAGCAGATGGGACCGTAACTCATAAGGCACGTTTGGTTGCACAAGGTTTTGCCCAAACTACTGAGGATTATGACGAGGTGTTTGCACCCAGTCTGAGGGCAACTACTTTAAGAGCAGCTTTAGTATGGGCAGCTAAAAACCAATATATGGTTACCCATGTAGATGTTGAAACTGCATATTTACATGCTCCATTGCAACATACTATTTATTTAAGAATAGCACCAGGATTGACCAATGATAGAGACCATGATTGTTGGGAATTAAAGAAAAGCCTCTATGGATTGAAACAATCAGGCTATGAGTGGAATAAATGTTTAGTTAAAGAGTTAAGTGCATTAGGTTTTGTAGCCAGTAATGCTGATCCTTGTTTGTTTAGAAGAGAACACAACGGAGCATTATCTTTTCTTTTATTATTCACAGATGATATTGCAATAATAACAAAAACTGAGTTAGAAGCACAAACTATCATTTCAAGATTGCAAAATAAATTCACAATTAAGAATCTTGGGAAAATAAGCCACTATTTGGGGTTAGATATTGTGAAAACAAATAGGGGTTTTAAGGTGTCGCAAGCCAGTAAAATATCTCAGTTATTAAAGAGATACAATATGGAAATGTGTAAACCAGCAAAAACTCCGATGGCTATGGATTTTAAGGACACTAATGTTGAGAGTCCTGTATTTGATAAGACTATGTACCAATCTTTGATAGGAAGCCTTATGTAACTTAGTAATTGGACTAGACCTGATATTTCTTACTGTGTAAACCAATTAGCTAGGTACAACAATAATCCAACTGTTAGACACTGGCAATCAGCTAAACGAGTATTAAGGTATTTGAAGCAAACTATTCACTACTCGTTATATCTAGAGCCAAATCGTGAGTTAATCCTTACTGCATATGCAGATGCGAGTTTTGCCTCTGATACAAGCACTCGTAAATCTACTTCAGGGTTGGCTATAATGTTGGGTGATTCTTTAATTGGATGGAAGTCCATCAGACAAAAGCACATAAGCTTATCTACAATGGAGGCTGAATTTTCATGTCTATCAGTGTTATGTACAGAACTGCTAGTGTACAAACAATTATTGTTAGATATGGGTTTAAATGTAAATGATCCATTCATTGTATATGAGGACAATCAAGCTGCAATAAAGATGGCTAACAGTGCTGCAGTAAGAACAAGATCTAAACATACTGATCTTCGTTATTTGAATGTCAGACAATGTGTCAAAGATAAATTAATACAGCTAGAGTATTGTTCATCTGATGTAAATATTGCAGACCATTTTACGAAGGTACAAAGTGCTGTGAAACACAATGCTAATTTTGAAAGAATGTGCATAAGATTGTAAGAGTTATATATTATTCTACCCAAAGGGGAGAATGTTAGGCATATGGTGTTAGCCTACAATGTTGGGTTGAAAATATATTAACCATAACGTTATGACTTTAAGAAGTTAATTGGCCAATGGGTGTGTAAGTGTTCTCATGGCCATAAGAGGAAGCTAGGAACGTAGCTTCTCTCTCTCTCTGATTTCACTGATCTCTACTATTACTGTTTTTGCTGTGTTGTTGGTTTACTACTGTTGTAAACCTGAACTGTGTATTGACCCCTGGACCAGTAAGAAGACTTTGTAGTTTGGATTACTCCTTGGACTGTTGCTATTGTTTATGACCTGGACTGTTTATTTTTGACTGTGCATTTTTGTTTTTACACCACCTCAAAGTAAAATACTTTTTGCTTTTACAAATCAGTGTACTCCTGTGTGTGACCTTTACTGCTCTCAGTGCCCTTTCTTGTCTGTGCAACTCTTTGGTAGCACAAGGAGACCTCTGCACAACAAAATCGTTAACAACCAGCACCTTGAATCTCACCCAGAGGGCAACTGGAAGCCAATGCAGCTCACGGAGAAGAGGTGTTACATGGGAGTATTGGGAAACCCCCATCACAACTCGCGCGGCTGCATTCTGCACCAGCTGAAGCCTCCGTGTGGTCCTCAAGGGCAGCCCCATGTAAAGACCATTGCAGTAGTCTAGCCAGGAGGTCACGAGCACATGGGTGGTTGTGCATAGGGCATCTCGGTCCAAATAGGGCCGCAACTGGCGCACCAGGCGAACCTGGGCAAAAGCCCCCCTGGTCACAGCTCCTATATGATCTTCCAAACTGAGCCGTGAATCCAGGAGGATGCCCAAGTTGCGAGCCCTATCAACGGGGGGTAACACCTCACCCTCCATTGTTAACGATGGAAAAAGTTGGTTAGTCCGAGATGCCAGTATGCACAGCCACTCAGTCTTGGCAGGATTGAGACGAAGCCTGTTTCTCCCCATCCAAACCTGGACCGCCTCCAGGCAACGGGACATCACGTCGAGGGCATCACTGGGTTGGTTCAGGGTGGAAAGAAAAAGCTGGGCATCATCAGCATACTGATGATACCCCACCCCGAAACCACGAATGAGCTCACCCAGCGGCTTCATATAGATGTTGAACAAGAGGGGCGAGAGAACCGACCCCTGAGGAACTCCACAAATGAGAGGCCTTGGGGCAGACCTCTGCCCTCCCATCAACACCGACTGCGAGCGGCCCAGGAGGTAGGAGGAGAACAACTGTAAAGCAGTGCCCCCGACTCCCAACCCCCTGAGACGGCGCAGTAAGATACCATGGTCGATGGTATCAAAAGCCGCTGAGAGGTCTAATAGCACTAGGACAGAAGAACAACCCCTGTCCCGAGCCCGCCAGAGATCATTCACCAGCGCGACCAATGCCATCTCCGTGCTGTACCCGGGCCTGAAGCCTGACTGGTACAGGTCCAGATAATCAGTTTCCTCCAGGAAAAGAGGGAGCTGATGCACCACCACCACCACGCTCTGAACAACCTGGTGGCTACTGCTAAGCTTGTAAGCCGCCCTGAGTGTTCGGAGAAGGGCAGGATATAAATGGAATTAAAATAAAAAAAATAAAAAACCTTCGCAAGAAAGTGAAGTTTGGAGACTGGACGATAGTTATTCAAAATAGCCGGGTGCAGGGCAGGCTTCTTGAGGAGGGGCCTCACCACCGCCTCTTACAAGGCAGCAGGAAAGGTACCCTCCCTCAAAGAAGCAGTTATTACTGCCTGGAACCAGCCTCGTGTCTCCTCCCGAGCTGCATATACCAGCCAGGAGGGGCAAGGGTCCAATAAACATGTGGTAGAGCTCAGTCTCCTCATGATCCTGTCCACCTCATCAGGGGTCACGGGATCGAATTCACTCCAGATAACGTTCTCAAGACCACTCGATTCCTCCCCGCCAGTCTCTGCCCAGTCAGAATCCAAACTGGCCCGAATCTGAGCGATTTTGTCCGCCAGATGATAACTAAACTCCTAGGCCTGCCCCTGCAAGGGCTCCTCCTTCACCCCCTGATTAAGGAGGCAGCGAGTCACCCTAAACAGGGCGGCCGGGCGATTATCTGTGGATGTGATGAGGGCAGCGAAGTAGTTATACTTTGCTGTCCTCATCGCCGCGAGATAAGACCTCGTAAAGGTTTTTAACCACAATCGGTCAGATTCAGACCGGCTGGATCTCGAACAGCTCTCTAGACCCCGTCTCCGACGCTTCATCTCCCGGAGCTCCACAGAAAACCATGGAGCCCACCGGGATCTGCGCCAAGTCAGGGGTCGCAAGGGTACAACACGGTCGAGCGCCTCGGTGGCAGCCCTTTCCCATGCATCCACCAAGGCGTCGGCTGGGCTGTGAGTGAGGGGGATAGGTATAGACCCAAGCGCCGTCTGGAACCGTTCCGGATCCATTAGGCGCCTGGGGTGGAACCACCTGGTCGGTTCTGCAGCCCAGCAGCGGGGGGTGGCATAGCAGAAGACCAACTGCAGGAGGTGATGATTGGACGATGACAGGGGGACAATAGTTGGCGAGCCCCCTCCCAGATCATCAAACCACTGCCCAGATAAGCAAACTAGGTCGAGAGTGTGTCCCCCCCTCATGAGTCGGAACCTGAATTACTTGGGTCAGGTCCATGGCTGTCATGGAGGCAATGAACTCCCGGGCTAACTCAGACGACCCTCCCAGAGAAGGCAGGTTAAAGTCGCCCAGAACTATAAGTCTGGGAAACTCAACCGTCAACCCTGAGAGGGCGTCGAGAAGCTCGGGCAGGGCCATTGCCACACAGCTGGGTGCCAGGTATGTTAGCAACAAGCCCAACTGAGCCCCAGGGCCACACCTCAGGAGGAGGGACTCACTCTCGCCTATCTGTACAACAGTGGACTCCTGCGGACATAAGGTCTCCCGTATAACTACCGCCACCCCACTGCCCCTGCCCTGAGCCCACGGCTGATGCAACACACAGAAACCTGGAGGGCAAAGCTCAGTCAGAGGGACACCTCCCTCTGAGCCCAACCAGGTTTCTGTAATACATGCCAGGTCCGCGCGTTCCTCCTCGATCAAATCGTGGACGAGGGGACCCTTGTTCACCATGGATCTGCCGTTGAAGTACACCAGCCTGAGCTCAAGGGCCTGATCCCCCTCACCCCCGGATAAACGGGTACCAAACGGAGGGTCGGAGCACGCCACCGCTTGAAGACAGCGGGGGAGTGATCCCAGATGTCGATATGGCCCTCTGTGTAACCGCCTGCTGCCATTCCCAAGCGTCGTGGGGATTTGAGACCCCACCCCAATGCCAGGAAAACCAGAAGCCCCCAACCCCAACCCCATCTTGGCGGGAACCATCTCAGGCCCGGACTGACAACTGGTTGAGGAAGCACATCCCAATTCCCTCCCAACCCTACCATTCCCCCCCTCCCTAATCCTTTAAAACAACCGGCTAAAAACATACTAGGGGCCTCTTAATACATTTCCACCAGAGGCCCCTATCCATGCCCAACCACCTCTCGGGGTCCCAACAATTGGGCCCGCCATTAAGGGAATTACAGGAAAAGGCGGCAGGTCGTACCCAGGAGGGAGAAGCCCCCCTGAGGGCGTACAGGTCAGCACTAGAGTAACGCAGACGAGCCATATAGTGCTAAAAATATCTACATAGGGCAATTGTAAACAAATGGGTAGTCAGATGGTATTAAATTAATATCAAGATGACATTGATATTGAGTCCGGAAGTACCTCAAGTCCACCAATCCGGCTCCGCTCTCACCCGAGCCGGTAACCAGGCAAAAGAAACTCCAACCGCCCTCTCACTACAGCTCAGGCATCCAACCTGGGGTGGACAGAGTACAAACTACCGGGGTAAACCTACCCCAACTGGTCTCTCACACCAGTGGGGTGGTTGATGGCCAATCCAGAACCGCCCTTTCACCATGGTCAGGTCCCAGGTCGATTCTGGACTATCAATAGGGAAGTCACAGGAGCAGGGGCATAAACCATGTCCAAATAACCAGCTTAATGCTAAAATGAGCAGATGAGCAGAAAGGTCCCGTGTCAAAACACCACAGTTCTAGTTCCGAGATCACGTCCGGAGCTGATCTCCAGGCCACTGTCATCTCCTCGCTGCTTCTGCATCTGCCGTGGAGAGGGGGGCCACCGTGCCAAAATACGGTGCTCACCAACTGCACCCTGCTCCAACCTCCAACTGGGTGTTAAAATGCGGCCGCGGCTGATCATCAGGCAGCCATAATCTCCCGGCCACTACTGCCGTTCCGAAAGAGCAGGAGGCCTCCACGTCGCAACAAGGGCGCACGCCAGCTCAGCCAAGTCGCTGGGCCGGGCCACGGCCAATCCTCGGGCCGCCAGGCCACTGCCACCATTCCGGGAAGGGCGGGAAACATCCACGCTGCAAGAAAGCACCCGCCAGCTGATCCAAGGGTCTGGGCTGGGCCATGGCTGATCTTCGGGCCGCCGGGCCGCTGCTGCCATTCCCAGGGGCAGGAAGCCTCCATGCCGCAAAAAGCAGTGCCCGCCAGCTAATCCAAGGCAGAGCCGGGCCGCGGCCGATCTTCGGGCCGCCAAGCCACTGCTGCCATTCCAGGGGGGCGGGAGACATCCACGCCGCAAGAAAGCGCCCGCCAGCTGATCCAAGGGGCTGGGCTGGGCCATGGCCAATCTTCAGGCCGCCAGGCCGCTGCTGCCATTCCCAGGGGCGGAAGGCTCCATGCCACAAAAAGCGGCGCCTGTCAGCTAATCCAAGGCAGAGCCAGGCCGCGGCCAATCTTCGGGCTGCCAGGCCGCTTTTGCCATTCTGGGGGGGCGGGAAATATCCACGCTGCACAAGCGCCCACCAGCTAATCCAGGCGTTGGGTCAGGCCGCGGCTGATGTTCGGGCCGCCAGGCCGCTGCTGCCCTTCCAGGGGGTTGGAGGCCTCCGGGCTGCAAAAAGTGGTGCCTGACAGCTGTTTCCTACTCCAACCCCCCATTAGACTGCCGAGCCTCGGTTGGGCTTCCCAGACTGCCCAAATTTTATTACACACCAGTCATGCAAGAACAGAAAGGCATCCAAAAAAAGAAGCCACCGTCTGGTTGGTGATTCAATTATAAGGGATGTATTTAGGAAAGGACACAGAGGTTTCGAAAGAGGTCAGGTGTCTTCCAGGTGCTACTGCCAGTAGGGACAAGAAGCGTATTTCTAAAATAATCAAGAATGCCAGCAAGGACTGTGATGTGGAGGCTATTGTACATCTTGGCACTAATGATCTGTCCCAAAAAGATGTACTCTCTGTGCAGAATGATTTCCAGAGCTTGGGGCAGGAACTTAGCAGAATAGGCTGTTGTTGTTGTTAGCTGCAAAGTTGTGTCCGACCAATCGCGAGCCTATGGACAACGTTCCTACAGGCCTTCCTGTCCTCTAACATCTTCTGGAGTCAATTTAAGCTCACGCCTACTGCTTCAGTGACTCCATCCAGCCACCTCATTCTCTATCGTCCCCTTCTTCTATTGCCCTCAATCTTTCCCAGCATTAGGCTCTTCTCCAGTGAGTCCTTCCTTCTCATTAGGTGGCCAAAGTATTTGAGTTTTAGCTTCAGGATCTGGCCTTCTAAAGAGCAGTCAGGGTTGATCTCCTCTAGGACTGACCGGTTTGATCACCTTGCAGTCCAAGGGACTTGCAGGAGTCTTCTCCAGCACCATAGTTCAAAGGCCTCAATTCTTTGGTGCTCAGCCTTTTTGATGGTCCAACTTTCACTGCCATACATTGCAACTGGGAAGACCATAGCCTTGACTATACGCACTTTTGTTGACAGGGTGATGTTTCTGCTTTTTAGTGTGCTGTCTAGATTTGCCATGGCTTTCCTCCCAAGGAGCAAGCGTCTTTTAATTTCTTGACTACAGTCCCCATCTGCAGTGATCTTGGAACCCAGGAAAATAAAATCTGTCACTACCTCCATTTCTTCTCCATCTATTTGCCAGGAATTGAGAGGGCCGGATGCCATGATCTTGGTTTTCTTAATGTTAAGTTTCAACCCAACATTTGCACTCTCCTTCTTCACCTGCAGCAAGAGGCTCTTTAGTTCTTCTTCATTTCTGCCATTAGAGTGGTATAATCTGCATATCTTAGGTTGTTGATATTTCTTCCAGCAATCTTAATTCCAACTTTTGATTCATCTAGCCCTGCCTTTCTTATGATGTACTCTGCATATAAGTTAAATAGGCAGGGCGACAGTATACAGCCTTGCCAGACTCCCTTCCCAATTTTGAACCAATCAGTGGTTCTGTGTCCAGTTCTCACTGTTCCTTCCTGGCCCACATATAGGTTTCTCAAGAGACAAATAACATGGTCTGGTATGCCCATCTCTTTAAGAACTTGCCACAGTTTGTTATGATCCACACAATCAAAGGCTTTAGCATAGTCAATGAAGCAGAAGTAGATGTTTTTCTGGAACTCTCTAGCTTTCTCCATGATCCAGCGTATGTTGGCAATTTGATCTCTAGTTCCTGTGCCTCTTTGAAATCCTGCCTGTACTTCTGGTAGTTCTTGATCCACATACTGCTGGAGTCTAGCTTGTAGGATTTTAAGCATAACTTGACTAGCATGAGAAATGAGTGCAATGGTGCGATAGTTTGAACATTCTTTGGCACTGCCTTTCTTTGGAATTGGAATGTAAACTGATCTTTTCCAATCCTGTGGCCACTGTTGAGTTTTCCAAATTTGCTGGCAAATTGAGTGTAGCACTTTTACTGCATCGTCTTTTAGATTTTGAATAGCTCAGCTGGAATACTGTCACCTCCACTAGCTTTGTTGTTGCTCAGCTTTTCTAAGGCCCACTTCACTTCACATTCTAGGATGTCTGGCTCGAGGTCAATGACCACCTCATTGTGATTATCAGGGACATTAAGCTCATTCTTGTATAGTTCTTCTGTGTAATTTTGCCACCTCTTCTTAATCTCTTCTGCCTCTGTTAGGTCCCTGCCATTTTGGTCCTTTATCATGCCCATTTTTGCATGAAACGTTCCCTTCATCTCTCCAATTTTCTTGAAAAGATCTCTGGTCCTCCCTATTCTATTGTTTTCTTCTATTTCTTTGCACTGTTCATTTAAGAAGGCATTCTTATCTCTTCTAGCTATACTCTGGAATTCTGCATTCAGTTGGGCGTATCTTTCTTTTTCTCCTTTGCCTTTCCCTTCCCTCCTTTCCTTAGCTATTTGCAAAGCTTCCTCAGACAGCCATTTTGCTTTCTTGCATTTCTTTTTCTTTGGGATGGTTTTGGTTGCTACCTGTTGTACAATGTTGCGAACCTCTGTCCATAGTTCTTCAGGCACTCTGTCTATCAGATCTAATTCCTTAAATCTATTTGTCACCTCTACTGTATATTCAACAGGGATATGATTTAATTCATACCTGAGTGGCCTAGTGCTTTTCCCTACTTTCTTTAATTTAAGCCTAAACTTTGCAACGAGAAGCTCATGGTCTGAGCCACAGTCGGCTCCTGGTCTTATTTTTACTGACTGTATAGAGCTTCTCCATCTTTGGCTGCAGAGCATATAGTCAATCTGATTTCTGTGTTGACCGTCTGGTGATGTCCATGTGTAGAGCCGTCTCTTGGGTTGTTGGAAAAGAGTGTTTGCTATGACCATCGTATTCTCTTGACAAAATTCTATCAGCCTGTGCCCTGCTTCATTTTGTACTCCAAGGCCAAACTTGCCTGTTATTCCGGTTATCTTTTGGCTTCCTACTTTAGCATTCCAATCCCCCATGATGATAAGGACATCTTTTTTTGGTGTTAGTTCTATAAGGTGCTGTAGGGCTTCATAGAACCGGTCAATTTCATCCTCTTCAGCACTGGTGGTTGGGGCATAGACTTGGACTACTGTGATATTGAATGGTTTGCCTTGGATTCGAACTGAGATCATTCTGTCATTTTGAGGATTTTAACCCAGTATTGCTTTTCCTACTCTTTTATTGACTATGAAGGCTACTCCATTTCTTCTGAGGGATTCTTGCCCGCAGTAGTATACTTGATGGTCATCTGAATTAAATTCACCCATTCCTGTCCCTTTTAGTTCGCTGATTCCTAAGATGTCGATGTTCAGTCTTGTCATCTCTTGTTTGACCACGTCCAGCTTTCCTTGATTCATGGATCTTACATTCCAGGTTCCTATGGAGAAAAAATCTTTACAGCATCGGACTTTCCTTTCACCACCAGGCACATCCACAGCTGAGCATCCTTTCGGCTTTGGCCCAGTCGCTTCATTCTTTCTGGCGCTACTAGTACTAGACCTCTGCTCTTCCCCAGTAGCATATTGGACACCTTCCGACCTGAGGGGCTCATCTTCCAGCATCATATCGTTTTGCCTTTTGGTACTGTCCATAGGGTTTTCATGGCAAAGATACTGGAGTGGGTTGCCATTTCCTTCTCGAGTGGATCACGTTTTGTCAGAACTCTCTGCTATGACCTTTCCGTCTTGGGTGGCCCTGCACGGCATAGCTCATAGGTTCATTGAATTACACAAGCCGCTTTGCCACGACAAGGCAGTAATCCATGAAGGGGAAATAGGCTGTAGGCTTACTTTTTCAGAGGTTTTACCAGTGTATAAGGCCAGCGTATAGCAGAATTTAATATGTGGCTAATGGAGTGGTGTAAAGGAGAAGGCTTTGGTTATATTAGTCACTATGTCTGTAGCTGGTCCAATGAAAAAATGTACAAAAGAGATGGTCTGCATCCATCCAAGAAAGGGACTGAGTTACTTGGCAAAAAATTCACAGCATTTCTGTAGGAACATTTAAACTAAACAATGGGGACAGTGAGTTAATTGATACATAACATCACTGTCACCGGCAAACTAAGAAAATAGGGGATGTCAGGCACCACACAAGTTATGTAGCAAGTAAACACAGGGTCAGTCATAAAGGACTCAATTGTCTATGCACCAATGCATAGAATATGAACAGCAAGCAGGGTGAACTAGAAATTCAGGTAAATGAGGGCGGATATGATATTGTTGCCATTACAGAAACATTGTGGGACAAAACCCACAAATGGAACACACAGCTAGAGGGATTTAAACTATTTAAAAGAAACAGACTAAACAAAAGAGGAGGTGGAGTTGCTCTCTCTATAAGAAATAACTTTATCTCTACAGAAATAGAGCACAACAATGACGAAAATTGTAAACTCTAATGCATTTGGGTCAATATAAAAGAGGGAAAAAAATGACATTGCCATAGGTGTATACTATAGGCCGCCCAACGAAGCAGAGGAAATAGATGAACATTTTGCTAGTCAGCTAACTAAGGTATGTAAGAAGCACATCACAATAGTAATGGGGGACTTTAATTACCCTGATATCAACTGGGAGACAAACTCTGCACCAAGTGGAAGATCAAACAGATTCCTGTCAAACCTAGCAGACAAATTTCTCTCCCAAAAAGTAGAGAAGTGAGCTAGGGGATTAGCCATATTGGATTTAATTCTCACTAACAGAAATGAAATGATAGAAAGTGTCAAAGCCACAGGAACCTTGGGGGGAAGTGATCATGCAATATTGGAATTCAACATTCTGGAAGCACAAGCAATAGAACACAGCCAAACTAGAGTCTTGGACTTTAAAAGAGCTAATTTCAATAAACTTAGAGAGACCTTGGGAAGAATTCCATGGATGAGAATCCTAAAGGGGAAAACAACTCAAGAAGCTTGGGAAATTTTGAAAAGTGAGATAATAAAGGCCCAGTCTAGTACAATACCAACAAAGAAGAAAAATAACAGCTCTCAAAAGAAACCAGCATGGCTGTTGTAGAAAGAAGAGACTCACGCCAGCTCTTCAGGAAAGGAAAAGTTTGATGCGCAGGTTCAGAAGGCTTGAACAAAGCAAAAGTCTGAACCTTGAAGGGCTCATAAACAGACATTTTTATACACCTCTAATTCCTAGTTATACATTGTTATACATTGTTATACATTGTTACTTATGTGGTTAATATTCTACACATTCTTATCCGAAGACAGTTTACAGAAGAAAATTACTTGTAGTACATGTAGACAGGATATAATTATCCCAATCATCATCTGCCTTAAGGACAAGACTATGTTTGCTTAAACAAGGACTTT
This sequence comes from Vipera ursinii, assembly GCF_947247035.1. NCBI lineage: Eukaryota > Metazoa > Chordata > Lepidosauria > Squamata > Viperidae > Vipera > Vipera ursinii. The sequence continues at coordinate 41,207,747 of NC_139522.1, forward strand.
GGTACATTCCTCTTTAAGACAGTCACCGGGGAATACCTGTAGTTACGCTAACAGGATTATGGCTTCCTTGATAAGCATCTGTTCTAAGGACAAGAATACTTTTGTTTCACTATTATTTTATTACATTTCCTCTTTATTCCCCCCTTTTGAGACTTATCTCAACTTGTGAAGATGAGTCTCAACAGAGGTCTTCTTTGGTTTGTAACCTTTCATATTCCCACATTGACATTACCTGTGCAGTCGCTTTTCTTTCAGCAAGTAAAGCTAAGCTATTGGATATAGTTCTTATAAAAATAGGCAAAATACAAGGAATCAGCACACATCCTGCAGCTATTTGGACTCTGACTGGGCAGAGTCTAATGTGGAGGAATCAGGCGGTCTTGAGCACGTTATCTGGAATGAGTTCGACCCTGTTTCCCCTGATGATGTGGACAGGATCATGGGGAGACTGAGCACCACCACCTGTTTGTTGGATCCGTGCCCCTCCTGGCTAGCCTATGCGGCTCGGGAAGGAACACGAGGCTGGTTCCATGCAGTAATAACTGCTTCCTTGAAGGAGGGTGTCTTTCCTGCCGCCTTGAAGGAGGCGGTGGTGAGACCCCTTCTCAAGAAGCCTGCTTTGGACCCGGCTGTTTTAAACAACTACCGTCCAGTCTCCAACCTTCGCTTTCTGGCGAAGGTTGTTGAGAGTGTGGTGGCGCATCAGCTCCCTCTGTTCCTGGAGGAAACTGATTATCTGGACCCGTACCAATCGGGCTTCAGGCCCGGACACAGCACGGAGACGGCATTGGTCGCGCTGGGGAATGATCTCTGGAGGGCTAGGGACAGGGGTTGCTCCTCTGTCCTGGTCCTATTAGATCTCTCAGCGGCGTTCGATACCATCGACCATGGTATCCTACTGCGGCGTCTCAGGGGGTTGGGAGTGGGAGGCACCGTTCTACGGTGGTTCTCCTCCTACCTCCAGGGCCGCTCGCAGTCGGTGTTGACAGGAGGGCAGAGATCCGCCCCGAGGTCTCTCATTTGTGGAGTTCTTCAGGGGTCGGTTCTCTCGCCTCTCCTGTTCAACATCTATATGAGGCCGCTGGGCGAGATCATTCGTGGTTTTGGGGTGGGGTATCATCAGTACGCTGATGATACCCAACTTTTTCTTCCCACCCCGAACCAACCCAGTGATGCCCTCTCCGTGATGTCCTGGTGCCTGGAGGCGGTTCAGGTCTGGATGGGGAGAAACAGGCTTCGTCTCAATCCCGCCAAGACTGAGTGGCTGTGCATATCGGCATCTCGGGTTAACCAAGTTATTCCATCCTTAATGATGGGGGGTGAGGTGTTACCCCCCGTCGATAGGGCTCGCAACTTGGGCGTCCTCCTGGATTCACGGCTCAATTTCGAAGACCATATAGGAGCCGTGACCAGGGGGGCTTTTGCTCAGGTTCGCCTGGTGCACCAGTTGCGTCCCTATCTGGACCGAGACGCCCTACGCACAGTTACTCACGCGCTTGTGACCTCCCATCTGGACTACTGTAACGCTCTCTACATGGGGCTGCCCTTGAAGACCACTCGGAGGCTTCAACTGGTGCAGAATGCGGCCGCGCGAGTTGTAATGGGGGTTTCCCGATACTCCCATGTAACACCTCTACTCTGTGAGCTACATTGGCTTCCGGTTGCCCTCCGGGTGAAATTCAAGGTGCTGGTTATCACCTATAAAGCCCTACATGGCCTGGGTCCGGGATATCTGAGGGAACACCTGCTGCCGGCATCAAACGCCCTTCGCCCAGTGCGCTCCCACAGGGAGGGTCTGCTCAGGGTCCCGCCGGTAAGAGATTGCCGGCGGGTGACACCCAGGGATAGGGCCTTCTCGGTGGGAGCGCCTGCCCTCTGGAACCAGCTGCCGGTGGAGCTGAGAACTGCCCCTGACCTCCGATCATTCCGCCGGGGCCTGAAGACCTGGCTCTTCGAGCTCTCGGGCCCAGACTGAGGAGAAATTTTTAATTTGGGGTTCTTTTTAATTGAGTACAGGGTCAATTTAATATTTTTTAATTTGGTTCTTAATTTTTGTATTTTGGATTTTTAATTCCCTGTAAACCGCCCTGAGTCCTCAGGGAATAGGGCGGTATATAAATATAACTAAATAAATAAATAAATAAATAAATTAGTCCTATGAGAGCTACGTTTGCTTGTAACCCTGGAAGTTTGGAAAACCATGCACTGAAAATCTCTTGGAAATTAAAACCCTTCCAGATTTGATCTGCATTGTGTGTCAATTGTCTCATTTCAGTGGTTAATTGTTTGATTACCTGTCCGGTTTCATCGATTTGAAGACAACAATTTAAAAGATTGAATTTTCCACACACTCCTCCTTCTTTTGCCAATAAGTAATCCAAAGCCAATCGGTTTTTATAGACAGCTGTCCGGATTTTATCAGTGGTTACAGCTAACAAGTTCAAGGCTTTATCTAGGCATTGCCCTGCCAGTTCCACAACAGCCTGCAGCCTAATTATACGGTTTATCATATAGATTGGTGTTCTGTAACCATAGGTGCCATCCTCTGCCCAGGTTGCTTGGCCATACACACAAACTATCCTCTCTGAATTCCATAAATCCCCAATTTTCTCATAATAATTGGATTCTCTGCAAGGGAAATTAGAGAAGCCTGTGTCCACCTCTCTTTTGCTTCGATTTCCCATTTGATCATAGACTGGCACACCAAGCACCTGTCGCGACTGTATTGGCAAAAGAAAGAATGAGGGCTTTATCCAACCTAATACACATGATCCTGACCAATTCTTAGGTAACACCTCATAAGCAAAGGTGCCACAAATCCAGTACATGTCACTAGGGGCTACCCATTCCTCTTCTTTGTTGGAGTTCAGATAAGGCATGATAGTCATATCAAACTTTAAAGGTTCAGAGGCATTTCCAAAAGATGTCCATACCTTATACTGTTCATCCCAATCCCCCAAACAGATAAGATCTCCCACTGGCCGGTCCCCTCTGCGTGTAAAACAATTTCAACCAACCAGATTTGTTGTGAGAGTCCACACTGTGCCATATACATGTATTCTTTGAGTGATGTTACCTGCCCTTGTCATGTTGTTATATATTTCCGGGTTAGCTTCCATTGCCTCCCATGGCCACTGTTCCCCCATATTCGTTCCTCCACATACAAAACAATTCTTTACAGTCAGGGCTTTTGCTATTTCCTCTGCTAACAACAGAAATAAATTGGTTGTTTTCATAGAAACCTCGTATTGGTCTTTTGATTTTTCCATTTGGGTTAAAGTGTCGTATACTGACCATCCTAGAGATTTTTGTTCTCCATCATAGAGTACCTGTTTTACGATTGTAATATAAGTCTTTGGATCCTCTCCTGTTCCATCAATTCCTATGGCATACACATATCGACTAGGCATCTCTCGGCTGACTTCTAGTACCACTTGATTACTCTGAGTCATACGATGGACATTAGTCAAGTACTTGCACCCTTTATATCCTCCCCCGGTATACTCACAAACACATTCCCACCATGAGCAGGCTGTTTTTCCACCATATCCTGCACAGGGGAGATATGTATGTCCATCTGTGATCCATGAACCCTTTGTATCACACAAATACTTATGATTGGACCAATATGCCTTTCTCCAACTGTCATCTCCACATTTTATGGCCTTTTTCCCTGAAGGACTCCGATCCATAGCTTGGCAGAAATCAATAGTGATCTCAGCTCTCTGGTTTCCAGTTTGTAATACCAGGGTTGAGTTAAGGTAATTGCTTGGCCCCACTTTAGCCTCATAAAACATACCTGCATAGATTGAGAAGTTAAGCCTAATTGGGGTCTCAGGGTTGTAACATATCTTTTTTCCTCTCTTATGAACATAGGGAATACATAGTCTTGTTATGCAGACATGTCATCCCTTCTGGTTTACAGCTGATAGGCTTTTTAGTATGATATACCAAAGTATTGATTATATGGGTCCCATGCCTTGCCTTGGTTATACAAACATCACAGGCTTCAGTTGTAGTTTCGTTCCCTTGGTAACCCTTAACTTTCTTTGAAACATTGTTACATATAGCAACAATACAATACACCCATAGCAACAGTAAACTTTTCTCCATTTTTCTCCTGTGCGTAGAAAGTCAGCTTCCGGAGTGACTTAGCAGGGGTCTTCACTACTGTGCGTAGAGGAACCTGTTGCCGGTAAGGTTCCAGCAGAGTAGTCTTTCAGCGATAAAAGCTTCTTAAATAAGTCCAGCTGCATTAACAAATCAAATTTCACTTTCATTTAAACGTTAACTTTGTAGGAACCACTGGATCTTTAGACACCACCCATTCAGGTTCAGCTGCTGCTTTGATCCTTGTCCAGTGAATCCATGATTTGGATTCTGCAATCTTGACAGCAAGACAGCACATAATAACAACATACGGTCCTTTCCATCTGCCTTCTAATTGTTCCCGCTTCCAATGTTTCACCCAGACTCTGTCTCCAGGTTTGAAGGGATGACACTTTGTTACTGTTCTAGGCGGGGTTTGTTCCAGCACATACCCTCGAAGCTTTTTAACCTGTTTATTTAGTTCTTGTACCATCTCCATGTTCCATACTCCCCCCTTATGTCGCAAATATGGCCATCCCATCAAGTTTCGTCTTAACAGAGTGGGAGGATGGCCAAACATCAATTCAAATGGGGATAATCTGTACTGTTTTCGCGGCGCACACCTCACAAAATACAGTGCTAAGGGCAAAGCATCCAGCCATTTCAAATGGCTCTCAGCACATATTTTAGTAATTTTCTCCTTTAAAGTGTGGCTCATTTGTTCCACCTTAGCCCCTGACTGCGGATGGAACGCACTGTGAAACCTCCATTTAGACCCTATTGCTTGAGCTATAGCTTGGTTAATACGATGAATAAATTCAGGGCCATTATCTGAAGAAATGAAAGATGGACTCCCAAACCTGGGAATTAGTTCTTTCAGCAGTATTCTTGCAACCTCCTTAGCCTTCTTTAGTTTTTGTAGGGAATGCTTCAGGCCATCCGGTATACATGTCAACAATTACTAACATAGGACTTCCGGATGGCAAGGCATCGCCGGAGGCAGCCATTCTTAGGCTGTCAGCCCCGCGGCTCTGTAGAGCCGCCGAAAACAGCACCAATCAGCTGTTTCAGTGGCTGTTTCAGTGGAGAAGAGGAGGGGGTGAGCGCCCAGGTAGGGGTAGAGCTCTCCGGGGCCGCCAGAACTTATCTGCCTACCTTCCCCCTCTCCCCTTGGATTTTGGGACATAACTGGGTATCGGCCACGGTGGGAGAGTGGCTTGACTTTTTCCATCTGCGACCCCATGGAGGTGAGAGCTCTATGGGGTTGCCTACCCAGAGGATATCTGGCCCACCTCCAGGAACAGAGTTGCAACCCGTCGTGAGAGGGCGGGGGGTGGCCTGTCTCTGGGGGCACCCAACTGAGTGGCAGTGAAGTTGGGTGGGGACCAAGATACCTGTCTTTATGCTTCGATCCTCCCACTAATGGGACGCCTTTCCTGGACTTGCTAGACTTATGCGGAAATATACTAGCACCGATTTGTGTGCCCTCAGGGGAGCCCCCCTCTCCTGGGTGCGACCCGCCTCTTTAGACACCTTCAACCTCGATGACGGGCCCGAGTTTTGGGACCCTGAGAGATGGCCGGGCAGGGGCAGGGGCCGTCAATATAAAGTTAACAGAAGGCCTCTGATCACTTTTTAATCTAGATTTTTTATAGGGTTAGGGAGGGGGGTGGGTGATAAGGGTTGTTTGGCCTTGGGGGGTGGCCAATCAACCATGGTTCAGGCCGGACTTGGGTCTGACCGCGCGGCGGGAGAACGGGGTGTCGCTGTCTCCGGAGCTCACGAGCGGGTCGTGGGATTACCAATTCCCACGACGGGGAATGGCAGCAGGCGGATAGACAGGGGGCCGTATCGCTACCGGGAGGGCCATCTCCGCTACTTGCAAGCGGTGAGGCGCTCCGACCCTCTGCTTCTTCCCCGAGGTTCCGGGAGCGAGGATGTGCAGCCTCCTGAGCTCCGGCTGGTGTATCTGAATGCCAGGTCCGTGGTTAACAAAGCTCCCCTCGTTAGGGATTTAGTTGAGGGTGAGCATGCGGACCTGGCCTGCATCACGGAGACCTGGTTGGGCCCAGAGGGTGGGGTCCCTTTGGTTGACATCTGCCCACCAGGCTTCCGGGTGCTGCACCGGCCTAGAGCTCAAGGTAGGGGTGGGGGAGTGGCGGTTATTATTAGGGAGACCTTATGTCCGCGGGAGACCACCGTTTCTCAGATAGTCGGGTGTGAGTCTCTCTTTGTGAGATTTGGTTCTGGGGCACAGTTGGGTTTGCTGCTGACGTACATTTCGCCTAGTCGTACAGCGGCAGCCCTGCCCGAGCTGCTTGATATCCTCTCAGGGTTGGTGGTTGAGTTTCCCAAACTTATAGTTTTGGGAGACTTCAATCTACCATCCCTGGGAGGCTCATCTGAGCTAGCTCGGGAGTTCATGGCTTCCATGACGGCCATGGACCTGACGCAAGTAATTTCTGAACCAACTCATGAGGGAGGCCACACTCTTGACCTGATTTTTTTATCTAGACGGTGGTTGGATGATCTTGGTGGGGGCTCTCCATTTATTATGCCCCTGTCATGGACCGATCATCATCTCCTGCGGATGGTCTTCCGTTTTGCCACCCCCCGCCGTGGGGATACGGAACCAATTAGATGGTACCGCCCCAGACGCTTAATGGATCCTGATAGATTCCAAGCGGCGCTGGGGTCCCCACCTGCCTCCATTGCTCACAGCTCGGCGGATGCCTTAGTGGAAACCTGGGAAAGGGCAGCCACTGAGGCACTTGACCGGGTTGTACCCTTGCGGCCCCTGACCCGGCGCAGATCCCAGCGAGCTCCATGGTTCTCCGCGGAGCTCCGGGAGATGAAGCGTCGGAAACGGGGCCTAGAGAGCTGTTGGAGGTCGAGCCGATCCGAACCCGACCGGTTGCGGTTAAGAACCTATATTAGGTCTTATCTCGCTGCGATGAGGGTGGCGAGGTGTAATTACTTCTCTACCCTCATTGCGTCCGCAGATAATCGCCCGGCCGCCCTGTTTAGGGTGACTCGCTCACTTCTTAATCAGGAGGTGAGGGAGGATCCCTTGCAGGGTCGTGCCGAGGAATTTAGTCAACATCTGTCGGATAAAATCGCTCGGATTCGGACCGGTTTGGACTCCAGCTGGGCAGAGTCAGGCGATCAGGACACGGACGGTCTTGTCAATGTTATCTGGGAAGAGTTTGATTCTGTGACCCCTGATGAAGTGGACAGGATTATGGGGAGGCTGAGCTCCTCCACATGTTTGTTGGACCCGTGCCCTTCCTGGCTGGTTTATGCAGCCAGGGAGAGGACACGAGGCTGGCTCCAGGCGGTTATATCTGCTTCTTTGAGTGAGGGTTATTTCCCCACCGTCTTGAAGGAGGCGGTGGTGAGACCTCTCCTCAAGAAGCCTGCCTTGGACCCAGCTGTATTGAACAACTTTTGTCCAGTCTCCAACCTTCGCTTTCTTGCAAAGGTTGTTGAGAGTGTGGTGGCGCATCAGCTCCCTCTGGTCCTGGATGAAGCGGATTATCTGGACCCCTACCAATCGGGTTTCAGGCCCGGGTACAGCACGGAGACGGCATTGGTCGCTCTGGTGAATGATCTCTGGAGGGCTCGGGACAGGGGATATTCCTCTGTCCTAGTCCTATTAGACCTCTCGGCGACTTTCGATACCATCGACCATGGTATCTTGCTGCGGCGTCTCAGGGGATTGGGAGTGGGAGGCACGGTTCTTCGGTGGTTCTCCTCCTATCTCCTGGGACGTTCGCAGTCGGTGTTGGCAGGGGGGCAGAGATCGACCCCGAGGTCTCTCATTTGTGGAGTTCCTCAGGGGTTGGTTCTCTCGCCTCTCCTGTTCAACATCTACATGAAACCGCTGGGTGAGATCATTCGTGGTTTTGGAGTTGGGTATCATCAATATGCCGATGATACCCAACTTTTCTTTTCGACCCCAAACCACCCCAGTGATGCCCTCGCTGTGATGTCCCGTTGCCTGGAGGCGGTTCGGGTCTGGATGGGGAGGAACAGACTTCAGCTCAACCCTGACAAGACTGAGTGGCTGTGCATTCCGGCATCCCGGGACATTCAAAATGTTCCATCTCTTTCTATGGGGGGTGAGCTCTTACCCCCCGTGGATAGGGCTCGCAACTTGGGAGTCCTCCTAGATTCACGGCTTACCCTAGAAGATCATGTAGTGGCCGTGACTAGGGGGGCTTTTGCCCAGGTTCGCCTGGTGCGCCAGTTGCGGCCCTATCTGGACCGGGATGCCCTGTGCACGGTCACTCATGCGCTCGTGACCTCTCGCCTTGACTACTGTAATGCTCTCTACATGGGGCTTCCCTTGAAGACCACTCGGAGGCTCCAACTGGTACAGAATGCGGCCGCGAGAGTTGTCTTGGGAGTTTCCCGGTACTCCCATGTTACACCTTTGCTCCGCGAGCTGCATTGGTTACCAGTTGTCTTCCGGGTGAGGTTCAAGGTTTTAGTTATGATCTTTAAGTCCCTACATGGCATGGGTCCGGGGTACCTCGGGGACCACCTGCTGCCGGCTTCAACTCCCCTCCGCCCTGTGCGTTCCCACAGAGAGGGCCTCCTCAGGGTGCCTCCGGTCAGGGAATGCCGACTGGCGGCCCCCAGGGGGAGAGCCTTCTCTGTGGGTGGCCCGGCTTTGTGGAACCAACTGCCGGTGGAGCTCCGGACGGCATCGGACCTCCGAACTTTCTTTCGTGGTCTGAAGACCCATTTGTTTGAATTGGCCGGTCTGGCCTGATGGGGGAGCTGGGTTTTAAATTGTCATTTTAGATTGTATTATTGTTTTTTTAATTGGGCACTGATTTAATCTTTGTTTTAACTTTTGTATAGTATTGTATTTTTATTTATATGCCCTGTGAACCGCCCTGAGTCCCCAGGGAGAAGGGCGGTATATAAATTAAATAAAACATAAAAACATAAACATAAACATAAACATAAAGTTTTGACGGCTGAAGGATTGAGCCCCCCCGAAGCCTGGGTATGCTCCAGACTGCGAGGCGCTTCTGCTCTGGGCTTTTTGGAGCAGAACAGGGCGTCTGCAACCATCCCTGCCAGCAAGAAAGAACTTTGGAGAACTAGGATGCAGGCAGAGCGATACAGGAGATTCAGGTGAAAGTGGACTTTTGATCTTTAACTCAATGGATTTTGCGGAGTTTGAAAGTGAAAGTGCGTAGCAGACAATAGTGGGTGAAAATGGCGGCTACATCTTTTAAAGTTCTTAGAAGTGCGGGGGCTTTTCCGGTGCAGCAGTCTTCGTTGCAAGCTTTATTGCCCCCTGCACCTGCACCTGCACCAGCCCTTACAGTTAAAGATTTGCAGAATGTGATGCAAGAGGTTATGGAAAAGCAATTGCAACAATTAGCTGAGATAATGGATGAAAAGCTGGATGAGAAGTTAACAGAAAAACTAGCTGAGGTTATGGATGAAAAGATCACAGAGAAACTAATAGAAATAAGGGCAGACATCTTATCTGCATTTCAAGGCATGGCTATATGTATTGAGCGTTTGGACGAAAGAGTGGAAGATCTCAGCCAAAATAATATTAGACTAGAAGTAAAAATGACAGAAACCGAAAATGTGGTGGAGAAAATTGATTGTGATTTGACCTTGGTACAGTATTATCAGATGGAGTTTGCCGTGAGAATCAGAGGCTTAAAAGAGGATCCTAAAGAAAATTTGAAGAAAATAGTTTCTGAGGCTCTGGAAGGGGTGCTGGGGCGATCAGCAGATGAAATACTGTAGATAAAATTTTCCGTGTTAATTCGTGGATTGCAAGACAAAGGAAATTACCCAGAGATGTGGTGGTTTATTTTACAAAGAGAGCGATTAGAAATGAGGTTATTCAAGCCTCCTACAATACTGAATTTGCAATTGCTGAGCAAGAAGTCTTGATTTTAAAAGAGATCCCTCCAAGAATTTTAAGTAGAAGGAAGGAATTTGCTTTTTTGGCACAAGAATTAAGACGACGTGATATCAAGTTCAGATGGGAGATACCAGTGGGTATGGTGGTGACGTATGAAGGTATGAGGCATCGTCTTACTACGGTGATTCAGGCACGTGATTTTTATAGTAATGTTTTAAAAGCAGCCCCCATACCACTTTTGGAATCTACAAAGAAGAAAGGTGAGGGAGAGTCTCAACGACACAGAGAGAATTTACATGGTGCTGAAGGAATAATGCAGACAGATGAGAAAGTTACAGGAGTGGATCAAATTTCAGTATCATTGCAGGAGGCCAGAAATTGGAGGAGGCGTGCTGCTTCTAGACGAATGAGACGAGCCTGAAGATTTAGTTGTAGAACTGAAGGAGATAATAATGCAATAAGGGAAAGTTTTTGGATTTAAGCTTAACATACAAAAATTAAAATGTTGTTTAAGAATATGATAGTATCATAAAAGGCTGTTTTAGAAGAGTAAACGGGAATTGAAACTGTTAAAAGGGTTAAATATTTGGGGATATATTTTTCACCCTCAAATGTAGAGTTATATAAAATAATTATGTTTTGTAATATTTTATGTTGTTTTAATTTTAAAATAATTATGAAAAGTTAATTGGGAAGAATTGTAGTAGTGCTTACTGAAATTTTGAAGGTCATGATTTGTTATTTGGTTGGTATGTATATTTATTGTGTGATAAGAAGGTGGATAATGTGTTTAAGGTATATATTTTAAGATATGCTCTGTTGCGAGTTTGGGAAAAAGTATAGATGCAAGTTAACTTGTAAGCTACTTATATGGGCAATAATGAAACACGTAATAGAAAATATAAAAATGATGTGACTACATATAAGGAAATTTTAAGTTTGGAAAGGAATGTATGGTACTTGAAGCTGTATAATATCTTAAGAGAAGGAAAGATTGCATAAATTTGGTTTTAGTATGGAAAATTACAGGCCAGGTGGAAAGAAGATTAGAAAATTGGTTTTTTAATGATTGATGTAAATTTGTTTTGTCTGTAATTGTTCTTATTGGGTATTTTTATTGACACTACTGTTATGGATATCAAGTGGATGCTGAATTTAATTACGGCAGCAAGACTTTTAGTAGGGCAATATTGGAAGAAGGAAGAACTGCCGATTATAGAAAAATGGACTGTAAAAGTTTCCAACTTGGAGGATATGGCAAAGATTTTAGTGTACTTGAAAGACTATTTGCAACAGAGAAATACTGTGGAGTAAATATGGGACTAAAAAGTATTATCCAGCATTTGAATAATTATTGATGTGATATTTATACTGCTTGGAGTTAATTTGTAAGAGTTAAAGTGCGATAGTTTTAATAGTTTATGATTGTTTGCATAAGGTAGATTATGATTGTTTGTATTCTTATACCCTGTACTTAGCTCTGGGAAGTTGGGGAGGGGGGAGGGGGAAGGGAGGGAGGGGTTGGGGAGGGTTGGGGAGTGGGAAGGGGGTGGGGAGGGGTTGTGTTTTGTTTGTTAAAAATAAAATGTATTGTAAAACTTTTTAATAATAACAATTACTAACATAGCCTTATATAGTCCACTCTGTGGCATATCAGTAAAATCTATCATTACAGAGTCCATTGGGAAATATGTCATCAGTATGGTTCCTGGTGGCAAGAGGGGTCCTTGATGGGGATTGACTCTTGCACACGTTGTACACTGAGATGTTATGCACGCTGCCATGCCTGCGAGTCCATTAATGAAATAATCCCTTCCCAATGCCATTTCTAGTCCTGTCTTCCCCATATGAGTAGCATCATGGGATGCTTGAACCAACATCTAGGCCACAGAGGCAGGCACAAAGATGCGTTTATCTGGTAACAGATACCAACCATCCCTAATAGTTGCTTTGAGGTCGTTTACTGCCTTTATACATTCCTGCTGAGAATATGTTGGCTTTGTTTCAGTAGACAACACCCCCAGATCCATAGCCACATGTATTGACAAATCCGGTGTAGCCCCTGTCTTCTTAGCCACACGTTTTGCTTTCAGATCTGCCTTTCTATTCCCAATAGCCACCTTATCACTTCCTCTCTGGTGTCCCTTACAGTGCATTACTGATGCTTTCGTTGGTTTTTTAACCGCATCAATGAGGCGCAGAATTAAATGTCCATGCTGTACTTGTTTGCCTGCCGAGTCTTTAAACCCTCTTTCCTTGTACACAGCACCATGTGCATACAATGTTAAGAAAGCATACTTGCTATTTGTCCACACGTTCAGTGTCCTTCTTCCAGCTAACTCCAGTGCTCTAATAAGTGCCCACAGTTCCGCCACCTGTGCACTATGTCCAGTCCCTAGAGGACCACTTTCCATGACATCATCATCATCTACAATGGCATAACCTGCAATCCTTCTGTTAGATGTTTTGTGCCAGCCATTGGCAGTTCCCCAAAAAGGTCATCAGATGGGAGCAAAGAGGCTTCTTTGCTTCCACTGATGAGCCAAGGGTCTCAGACCCGACAGCCCCATTGGCGAGAGAGTTTTATGGTCAGGGAGGGACCAAGACCCCCCATAAATACCTCTGCACGAGGGGCTGCTCTTCGTTCCAGTTCTTCTTCCAGTTCTACCTCTACTCCTAGCCCCTAGTCCTTCTTCTGTTTTAGTTATGTAATGCTAGCTTGCTTTTATTTTATTTCTCTCTCACATGCAGGCATGAATGCTTTCATGCCAAGTATTTCTTTCTCTTTGATCTATCATTGAATAAAGCTAATATGATTACATCCCTGCGTGATGTTTTTACTTGGAAGCACCTTTAACGATCCATCGTGAGATCACCTCACAAGTTGGTAGCCAGAGGATGGTTTAAAGGAACGCTTCCAAGCCAGCCAACAAGATGTCTGGAAGACCCGGCTCAAATCCATTTATAACAGATGGCAGGACTTCTCCTATCATGACCAGAAGTCATCGATCACAGACGGCATCCCTGCCTACATCCAAGCCTTCAGTTCCTGAAGCAACCTCCGCTGCAGGTGAGAGCACAGATGACCTCCACCCCGTCAGAGGATCCAGCAGAACATCTGGGAGCGCACTGCATGCCTCCCTCTCCCTGAACGCCACAGAGGAGAGCATAGAAGGCTTGCAGACTGCCCAAGATTGCTCAGATGCTGCAGAGACAGACCTGGCTGAAGCCAAAAGCCGCGTGAGTAAGCTGACTGCACAGGAACGTGAAGAGCTGCTTGTAAAGATCTTTGCAATGCAGGGGAGGGGGAAGACAGCCCAGGAAACAGTGCAGAAAGCCTCAGAAACCCTGGTGAGTCTTTCCCTAGAGACCACGAGGCCTCCAAATATGGCGCCCGCCACCCTTAGTGACCCCGGGACCCCAGGGCTTTTGGCGCGAACCCCCCCCGCCCAGCTGTGAGCTACAGCTTCCTGGGGCAAGCGGAAACAAGATGGCTCCGCCCACATGGTCTGGCACAGGAAACAAGATGGCGGCCCCCAGTAAGCCCACACGGTCTAACAAAGACAAGCCTCTTTTAAGCCTGGAAAGCCAGCAATCCCTGGCATCCAGCAGAAATAGCATGCAATCCCTGGCATCCGGCCAAGAGCCTTGGTGGAGCAGTGGGCTAATGCCTCCTTAAGTAACACCAGCTGCCTGCAATTAGTGCAGGTTCGCATCCCACCAGGCTCAAGGTTGACTCAGCCTTCCATCCTTCCGAGGTAGGTAAAATGAGGACCCAGATTGTTGGGGGCAATTAAGCTGACTTTGTAATAATGCCGCTTGGGGGGTGTATGAAAGCCCTAATAAGCAGGCATATACATAGAATGAAGGCTACTGCTAAGCTTGTAAGCCGCCCTGAGTCTTCGGAGAAGGGCGGGATATAAATGGAATTTAAAAAAAAAATAGCATGCAAATTCCTGGGCCCTCCCCACCACAAAGCCTAAAATCCTATGATGGCAATGAGGTCTGTCCAGCCAAAACTGTTGCATCAGTTCTTGAGACAGCCATACAAGCCCTGACTACGGCCCTAGAGGCCAGCAAGACAGCGGCCCCAGCATCGGGGGTGCCCAGCCCCCCCCAGGCCTCCCATCCTCTCCCCAGGGCCCAACTGCTGGGGGGGGGGTCCAGCCTGAAGCCTCCCAACAATCAACCCCCGCGGCCTCCCACCTTCTCTTCAGGTCTTCAGGACCAGCGATCAGGCAATTCAGGCAATCCATGTGCTTGCAAACCCCTGGAGGAATCATTGCAGCAACTGCAAACCGGCAAATCTGGGCTCCGCCCCCCCAATGCCTCATGGGAAGAAGGGAAAAATCCTGAACAACGCCCTCCCCCGGATCACATGGTTTCCGGGCACGCCAATTTGGAGTTACTAAATAATCAAGAAAAAATTCCCTCCTCGACCACTAGAGGGACCCCTTTCCCTTTCCCTTTTATGTCGATGGACATTTCTGAGATTTTTGAAAACGGATCTGAGAGGGACTTTTTTCCAGCAGCAAATCTTCCGAGCGACTTTAAAAAGCTGCAACTAGGAGGAGAGAATTACAACAGTTGGAGTAGAGATATACAAATGGTTCAGAAACCACCCCCTCCCCCATGGGGACGTCAAGAAGAGTGGCGACATTTGCAGGCTTACTCTGCTCTGCTCAGTTCGCTGGATAATAACTTGTTCTCCAGCATCCCAGCAGGACTCAGAGCTAATGAAGTTTGGCAGCTATTATACAATTTATTCAACAGCGATACCATTGGTTCCATCACCAGATATACAACTGAGCTTTATACAACCAGACTGAGGTTTGGTGCCAGCATGCCTGAACATCTTGCAAAATTAAAGGCACTCAGGGCAGAATTGATGTCCAGAAATTTTCCAGTAACTGAAGCGAACATGGTCGCGATCATTTTTGCTTCCCTAGACAGGAGTTGGAGCAATTTCATTGTTTCACTCAAAGCGGTCAAGAGGGAAGACATAAATCTGTCCTACCTCACAGGGAGACTCATCGAGGAGGATAGGAGGAGACGAGATGCCGGAGAATACGCCAGAGTCACCACTCAGCAAGCCAGAAGGGGGCGCCGCAACTCAGAACAAATTAATGCTCTACTTAAGTGTTTCATCTGTGGCTCTGAGGAGCACCTCAAGAAAGACTGCCCCCATCAACATCAAGCCCCTAAACGTGGTCCCAATCAAGTAAGGGGCAAGGGGCAAGGAAGGGGGCGTGGCAGGGGCAAAGGAAATTTTCTGCATACTTGTTCCCTCACCCCCACAACAAAGGCTGATAGCTCCACTGACTTATGGTTACTGGACTCTGGAGCTTCTTCTCACATTACTAATATGAGTCAAGGTTTTAAAAGGTTAAAGAAAATTAACTCATCTGTCAAGGTTGCAAACGGTGATACTGCTTTAGTTGTTGGGGAGGGGTTTGTTTCTGTACCTGGACTTGGAAAAGTTGAAGGTGTTTTGCATGCTCCCTCCATTGCCAACAACCTATTAAGCATTACCAAATTATGTGACGATGACAAAGTGGAAGTTTTATTTCGCAAGGGGGGAGGTCATGTCACCCGGAACCAGCAGGTCATTGGAAATATTGCCATCATAAATGGCTTACCATATTTTTCTCCCAAGCCACCACAGCCTGCCCCAAGGCTTTCCAAGGGCAGTGTGGGCAAGGAGCCTGAATCTCAGCAGGCACCTACAGCACCACTCAAAGCAACTAGAGCCAAGAGGGTGTCAGTGGGGAAGCCGCTCCACGATAAGTGTGCTCATCTTTTACACAGAAGTTTAGGTCATGCGAGCTTCCCTGTAGTTAAAAAGATGGGAGAATTTGCTGAGGGAGTCCAGCTCAAGGATTGTGACATGTTTCTGGACTGTGCCATTTGCAAGAAAACAAAGAGGAAGGCTGCCCCTACCCCAAAGGTGTCATCGCGTAAGACTCACTACCCGTACCAACTAGTACATGTTGACCTAGTTGGGCCTTTTACACCATCCCTAGGAAAGAAAAAGTATTTTCTCACTGCCGTTGATGATTTTTCACGATACGGCCACGTGTATACCCTCACAGAAAAATCTGAAGCCCTTGACGCCATAAAGTCACTGTACAACTTCGTAGAGACCCAGTACAAGACCAAGATCGCACAATTGCAGAGCGATCGTGGGGCTGAGTTCATGTCTCAAAAGTTCCAGGACTGGGTAAGGTGTAAGGGCATCCGCCATTTTCTTACTGCACCATTCACCCCTTTGCAAAATGGTGTAGCTGAGAAAAGAAATGGAATCCTGCAAACCATGATGCGTAGTCTGATTGCAGAGGCTAATGTCGCAGAATCATACTGGGGGGAGGCAATTCACTATGCCAATTACACCCTAAACCGCACCTGGAGCAGTGTTGTGAACCAGACCCCATATTTCCTGGTTCACGGTAGGAAACCAAACCTGGGACATTTGCGTGTTTTTGGTTCCTATGCATGGGTGCACATCCCCAAGCAGCTGCGGAAGAAGGGGAGATCTGTTTCCCAGAGAATAAGGTTCTTGGGCTATGCTCCTGGCTCCAAGGCCTATCGTTTCCTGGGAGAAGGGGGCAGGCCTGTGACTTCCCAATCTGCCTCTTTCGAAGAGGACTCCAATTGGACTCAGATCCACTCAAATGATCTGAGCCCATATGCCAACCGACCCAGCAAGGACACACCGACCACGACATCACCAGAGGCGACCACGTACCCTGCCACTGATGAAAGTGAGGAACAAGATGAAGATGCGTCCAGTCCCACGGAGGAAGACACGCCGTCTTCACCCCCAGTGACGCCTCAGAGACCCACGGAAGAAAAGGGCGGTGAGTGGCAGAAGGTAAGGAGGTCAAAGCGGTCCAACAAAGGGGTCCCGCCAAAGAGAATTGACATTGGCCACATCGCGTCTGTCAACAGCGTTGTGGTCACCCCAAAATCCTTTTCTGACATCCAGGAGCTGCCCATCGAAGAGCAGGAGAAATGGCAGCTCGCGATGGAGAAGGAGATGCAGAGCTTAAAGAAACTCAAAGTCTTCACCCCCCAGCAACCACCAAAGGAGAGGAAAGTCATTGGCACAAGGTGGGTTTACAAAGCCAAACCACTTGCCAATGGCCTCTACCTATATAAGGCCCGTTTAGTAGCCCAGGGCTTCGCTCAGCGCTATATGGAAGACTACGCCGAGACGTACTCTCCAACCGTCCACGCAGAGAGCGTCAAGGCCGCCCTCGTGACTGCAGCCGCTCTGGGAGAAGAAGTCTTCCAATTCGACATCCAGACGGCTTACCTCCACACCAACTTGGACCGGCAGATCTACGTGAGGGCTCCTCCTGGCTACCAGCAAGAAGGGGGAAATACATGGTTGCTCCACAAAGGGTTATATGGTCTCAAGCAGTCAGGGAAATTATGGTATGACTGTCTTAGAAAGAGTTTAGAACAAGTTGGTTTCACCACATCTCATGCAGATGAATGTGTCTTCACACGCAATTCCAAAGGTACCACAGAACGGGTGTTAGTTTATGTGGACGACCTATTATATGTAGGGCCTGACAAGGAAGGGTGTGATGAATTTGCCAAGGCCCTGGAAGAAAAGTTTACTCTGAAGTCTTTGGGGCGGGTTGACAAGTACTTGGGTGTGCATATTTTGGCCACTAAGGGGGGGTTCGCTCTATCTCAAAAAGAAAAGATAGAGGAATTACTGGCCAAATGCAAAATGACAGAATCTAATCCTACGCATAGTCCAATGCAAAGCGACTTTTACAACCACACCCATAAGGACGGTCCTGAGTTCACAGATAACACGCTTTACAGATCTGTGATTGGCTCCTTGCTATACATCAGCAATTGGAGCAGACCTGACATAGCTTTAGCTGTGAATCTATTGTCCAGGCACGTGGAACACCCAAAGGAATTCCACTGGACTGCTGTTAAAAGGGTGCTTAGATACCTTAAGGGCACAGCTGATGCCCTCCTTATGCTAGAACCAGAGAAGGGGAAGACGGCCCAGCTCTCCGCTTACTCAGACGCAGACTGGGCTGGCGACACCAAAAGTTGACGGAGCACTTCTGGTTTCCTCATATTGCTAAATGGCTGCCCAATACATTGGCATGTTAGGCAGCAAAAATTTATTTCTTGCTCCACGGCCGAGGCTGAATATGCCAGCCTGTCAGACACGGCCAATGATTTGACTTGGTTCAATGAGCTGATAACAAGCATCTGGGCATCTCCCCCTCTACCCATCCAAATTCTAGAGGACAACACGGCCGCAATTGCAATCTCGGGCGCTTATGCAGTAGGATCTAGATCTCGCCATATAGACATACGCTATAAAAATGTCAGGCAGCTTACCAAAAAGGGTTTTATACATGTTGAGCACTGTAATACAGCTGACCAGATAGCTGATCTGTTTACCAAACCTGTTCCCATTGACCAGCACAACCTTCTGTGTAAGCGTTTGTGTTTGGCCTTCTGAATGTTTTTATGCATGTCTATGACACCTGCTCGCCCCTCACATACATTCACTGGTCCCTGTCATTGGCTGGCAAGAAGGGGAATTGTTAGATGTTTTGTGCCAGCCATTGGCAGTTCCCCAAAAAGGTCATCAGATGGGAGCAAAGAGGCTTCTTTGCTTCCACTGATGAGCCAAGGGTCTCAGACCCGACAGCCCCATTGGCGAGAGAGTTTTATGGTCAGGGAGGGACCAAGACCCCCCATAAATACCTCTGCACGAGGGGCTGCTCTTCGTTCCAGTTCTTCTTCCAGTTCTACCTCTACTCCTAGCCCCTAGTCCTTCTTCTGTTTTAGTTATGTAATGCTAGCTTGCTTTTATTTTATTTCTCTCTCACATGCAGGCATGAATGCTTTCATGCCAAGTATTTCTTTCTCTTTGATCTATCATTGAATAAAGCTAATATGATTACATCCCTGCGTGATGTTTTTACTTGGAAGCACCTTTAACGATCCATCGTGAGATCACCTCACACCTTCGTCCTTCATGCATATAACTAGAGCCATCTGCATACCAATTAAGCTCAGCCTGTTGAAGAGGGACATCTGACAGATCTGGCCGACTAGCATAGACACTATCTAATACTTGCAAACAGTTATGTTCCAATTCAGTCTCTATAGGCTGGAGGGAGGCTGGATTCAATCGATTAGACACTACCAATTTAACTTGTGGATTCTCAATCATCATTGCTTGGTATTTAAAAAGCCTCTGATTGCTTATCCATAAATGTCCCTTATTATCCAGAATAGACTGAACAGCATGAGGAGTATGGAGGTTAATAGGACATGAGAAAGTTAGCTTATTACAGTCTTGCAAAACGAGCGCTATAGCTGCTAAGATTTTTAAACAATGTGGCCACCCTTGAGCTACACCATCCAGCTGTTTGGTTAGATGAGCTAGTGGTTGCTGCCACTGCCCCAGCTGCTGTGTCAATACTCCCAATGCATCATTCTTTTTGGTATCTACATACAGATTGAAAGCCTTCTTAAAATTAGGTAAAACCAAAGCTGGTGCTGCTGTAAGAGCAAGCTTAATGTCCTTAAAAGCCCTTCTTTGTTCTCCTCCCCACTGAAAAGGTTCAAAGTCACCCCCCCCCTTTGTAGCTGTATAAAGCGGAGCTGCCATCAGTGCAAAATTAGGTATCCAAATTCTGCAAAAACTAGCTAACCCCAAAAAACCTCACAGCTGCCTTCTGTTTACCGGTTCCACAATGGCTAGAATTGCCTGCTTCCTTTCTTGTCCTAGGGCTCTCTGACCATGCATAATGTCATATCCTAAGTATCTTACTTTCTGCTGTACCAATTGTGCTTTCTTTTTGGACACCCGATAACCACATTTTAATAACAAAAGCAAAAGAGTTCTCGTATTATCCCAACACAATTCCTCTGTTTTGCCTGTAACCAATACATCATCTACATACTGTAAAACTATATCCCCAGGTTGTCGGGATACATAATGCTGCAAGTCTTTTCCTAGAGCAGTACCAAACAAGGTGGGTGAGTTCTTAAACCCCTGGGGAAGTCGAGTCCATGTGTATTGCCTCTTTTGACCTGTCCCCGGGCTCTCCCACTCAAATGCAAACAAAGGCTGACTAATCTTGTGGATTGGGATTGTGAAAAAGGCATCCTTTAAGTCTATTACTGAAAACCACCTAGCAGTTGGTGGAATCAAACTAAGGAGCGTATACGAGTTTGACACAACAGGATGCATGGTTTCTGTTATTAAATTTATAATCCTTAAATCTTGCACGGGATGAAAATTTCCATCTGGCTTTTTGATTGGCAAAATGGGAGTGTTCCAAGGCAACTGAATAGGCACCAAAATCCCTGCTTTGAGGTATTTTTGAATGCTTTCATATATCACAGCTACAGCCTCATTAGAGCACAGGCGCTGACGAATATGAACTGGCGTAGCCAGGGGCTTCGCCTCCACTATTATCGGAGGATGATGAGCTGCAAATCCAGGAGGGTTATCCTCTGCCCATATACCTGGAACCTCAAATTCCCCCCATTTCTCTGTATTATTTAGCTCAATAGCTGATCTAGTTACCATGAGTCTCCACATTGCTTCAGGCTGGTGTTTTATTTTAAGTTTCTGCTGGCCTTCGTGAAAAGAGATTGTGGCACCTAGTTTGCTAAGCAAATCTCTGGCTAATAAGGGTATTGGGCATTCAGGGATGTATAAGAACTCATGTTGAATTTGTGACAGGTTTTAGGACCTGCCGTCCCAATATCTGTCCTGACACTCCTTGAACCTGTATTTGGTGAGGTCCAGGTGCTGAAACTGGGCTATTTATGACTGACCTTCCTGCTCCCATATCTACCAAAAACGTCGTCTTATGACCCCCTATATTCATAGTTACCAAAGGCTCAGGGGGGGCCTCCTCTAAGCCTGGTCCCTGTCAATCCGTCCAACTTGTCCCTGCCAATCCAATCCCTTCTATCTCACGTTCACTCTCCATTCTTCCTCTACCTCCTCGATTCCTTCTTCCTCTTAAAGAAAATCCAGTCTGTGCCGTTCCTATAGACCTTCCTCTTCCAAAATCTGTCCTTCCTCTTCCAAAATCTGTCCTTCCTCTCCAGCCTCGTCCTCTCATCCCTCATTTTGGACATTCCCTCTGCCAATGACCTTCTTCCTTACAATACACACATTGATTTGGCCTCAGCGGTGTTTTCCCTTGTAAAGCTACCGCCAGCAATTCCGTTTTCCTCTGCATTCGTGCTTCCCTCTCTTTCTTCTCTACTTTATCCCTATTAACATACACTTTTCTTGCTACCTCCAATAATTCACTGGTATTCTTTCCCAGAGCTCCTTCCAACTTCTGTAACTTCTTCCTTATATCACCATAACTTTGTGCTATAAATCTCCCATTCAACATTTGTACATTGTCTGCATGTCTCGGATTTATCTGCGTATACAGCTCATGAGGCTCTATCAGCCGTTGCAAAAAACTCTCCGGGCTTTCATCTGCTCCCTGCATTACCAAAGACGGTTTAGACATATTCACAGGGGGTTTTCCTGTAAGGTGATCTCACAATGAATCGTTAAAGGGGCTTCCAAGCAAAGGCATCACGCAGAGATGCAATCATATTAGCTTTATTGTCATTGAGTAGATCAAAGAGAAAGAAATACTTGGCATGAAAGCATTCATGCCTGCATGTGAGAGAGAAATAAAATAAAACAAGCTAGCATTACATAACTAAAACAGGAGAAGGACTGAGAGCTAGGAGTAGAGGTAGAAGTTAGAATGAGAACTAGAACAAAGAACAAAGAGCAGCCCCTCGTGCAGAGGTATTTATGGGGGGTCTTGGTCCCTCCCTGACCATAAAACTCTCTCACCAATGGGGCTGTCGGGTCCGAGACCCTTGGCTCATCAGTGGAAGCAAAGAAGCCTCTTTGCCTCCATCTGATGACCCTTTTGGGGAACTGCCAATGGCTGGCACTAATCATCTAACATTTCCTGCCTTCCCAAGCGCCTCTACTGTTAAATTCTGATATTCCCGCAACAATGTCCTTTGTGCTGCATCCCTAACATTCCAATCTGGATCCTGTTCCGGTGCCCTTGTCTGTATCTCTACCTGTTTATTCTGCGCATTCGGGTACCTGTCTATAACACATTTCCTAACTGTGGCTCTCCACTTCTCCTTTTCCTCCGGGGTTAATAGTGTATTCAACAACTGCTGTACATCCTGCCATGTGGGGTTATGAGTTTGCATGATAGTCTGAAACAGGTCTGCTATCTCAGTAGGTTTAGTGGTCATAGGACCATAATGCTGCTTCCAGTTCAAGAGATCCGTTGTGGTGAACGGAACATATTGAAACATAGGGTGGAACTCCACCTGAACCTGTTGATTTATAACTTGCTGATATGTCTCCCTTAAGGGAGCTAAGAATCCATGTTTAGCAGCCGCTGCTTTAGCTGTAGCTGATCTTGTCATTACTCCTACCGATACATCTACCCCAGCAGCTAATCCTTCCTCCTCTTCATCATCAGCTCCCTCTCCTATTTCACCACTCCCAGCCACAGAAGGATCCTCCTCATCTTTAGGAGTTGTGGGCTCATTTCTCCTTTGTTTCTTTCTGACTGCTGGCTGTGCTCCACTTGGCGCTGCAGCAGCTGCTGCCGCTAAAGGTTGAGGCAGCAGGAGCGGACGCAGCACATAAGGAGGGGGTCTAAAAGTCATTTCCTCTTCCTCAAATAGCACCTCTTTCTTGATATCAGACATTTTTGTTTTGCCCAACTTCTTTCCCTTAGATCTAGCAATACAAAGGCGAACCATTTCAGCCTGACATTGCAATAAGTCATCTGAATAATAATAATAATAATAATAATAATAATAATAATAATAATAATAATAATAATAATAATAATAATAATAATAATAATAATAATAAGTTGGAAGGGATCTTGGAGGTCATCTAGTCCAACCCCCTGCTCAGGCAGGAAACCTTATACCATTTCAGGCAAATGGCTGTCCAGTCTCTTCTTAAAAACCTCCAGTGTTGGAGCATTCACCACCTCTGGAGGCAGGTTGTTCCACTGGTTAATTGTTCTAACTGTCAGGAAGTTTCTCCTTAGTTCTAGGTTGCTTCTCTCCTTGACTAGTTTCCATCCGTTGCTTCTTGTCCTGCTTTCAGGTGCTTTGGAGAATAGCTTGACTCCCTCTTCTTTGTGGTAGCCCCTGAGATATTGGAACACTGCTATCATGTCACCCCTCACCCTTCTCTTCATTAAACTACACATACCCAATTCCAGCAACCGTTCCCTATATGTTTTAGCCTCCAGCCCCCTAATCATCTTGGTTGCTCTTCTCTGTACCCTTTCTAGAGTCTCGACATCTTTTTTACATCGTGGTGACCAAAACTGGATGCAGTATTCCAGGTGTGGCCTTACCAAAGCATTGTAAAGTGGTATTAGTACTTCGCTTGATCTTGATTCTATCCCTCTGTTAATGCAGCCTAGCACTGTTTTGGCTTTTTTGGCAGCTGCAGCACACTGCTGGCTCATATTGAAGTGATTGTCTACTAGGACTCCGAGATCCCTCTCACAGTTACTACTATTGAGCAAGGTACCACCGCCCTGAGTCCTTCAGGAGAAGGGCAGTATATAAATCAAATAAATATAAATATATAAATATAAATACCACCTATACTATACCTGTGCATTTGGTTTTTCCTGCCTAAATGTAGAACCTTACTTTTTTCACCATTGAATTTCATTTTGTTAGATAGCGCCCAGTGTTCGAGTCTGTCCAGATCCTTCTGTATCTTAAGCCTATCTTCTGGAGTATTGGCTATTCCTGCCAGCTTGGTGTCGTCTGCAAATTTGATGAGTTCCCCATCTATCCCCTCATCCAAATCATTAATGAAGATATTGAAGAGCACTGGGCCCAGAACAGAGCCCTGGGGCACCCCACTACACTCTTCCTTCCATGTAGATGCAGTTCCATTGAGGACCACACGCTGAGTACGGCCTGTCAGCCAGCTACAAATCCATCTGGTGGTGATGCTATCTAACCCACATTTTTCTATCTTATCAAGTAGTAGGTTGTGATCTACTTTATCAAATGCCTTACTGAAGTCCAAGTAAATTATATCTACAGCATTCCTCTGGTCCACTAGTTTTGTCACTTGGTCAAAGAATGTAATAAAATTTGTCTGGCATGATCTGTTTTTGACAAACCCATGTTGGCTGTTAGTGATGACTTTGTTTGCATCAAGGTGTTCACTGATTTGTTGCTTGATTATCTTTTCCAGAATCTTCCCAGGTATTGAGGTCAGGCTGATAGGTCTGTAGTTTCCTGGTTCTATTTTTTCCCCTTTTTTGAAGATGGGAACTACATCAGCTCTCTTCCAGTCCTCTGGTAGTTCCCCAGTGCTCCAGGATCTATGAAAAATATAGTTTAGTGGTTCTGAGATCTCGTCTGCCAGTTCCTTGAGAACTTTGGGGTGTAATCTATCTGGTCCTGGTGATTTGAACTCGTCTAGGCTGGACAGGTGTTCACTTACCATTTTTTTGCCTATCTTAACTTGCGTTTCTATTCTGTTTTTTATGGCACTGGTTTTGGTAGGTTGGACTGTTTTTTCCCTTTGTGTAAAGACAGATGCAAAAAACGAGTTAAAAAGTTCTGCTTTCTCCCTATTGCTTGTCACCTTCTTGCCACTTTCCCCCACTAATGGACCAATCATTTCCTTAACTTTTTTCTTGTTTTTTATATTTTTTATTTTTTTTTATTTAGATATAGATTTATATATCGCCCTTTCCCGAAGGACTCAGGGCGGTTTACAGGGCATTTAAAAAACAGTCAATACAAACGTTAAAACAAATTAAAAGAGATTAAATAGAACCCTGAGAGAATTAAAACCCAGTTAAAATTAAAATTAAAATTAAAAATATTCTCAGCCTGGGCCAGAGAGCTCGAAGAGCCAGGTCTTCAGGTCCCGGCGGAATGAACGGAGGTTGGGGGCAGTCCTAAGCTCCGCAGGCAGCTGGTTCCACAGGGCAGGCGCACCCACTGAGAAGGCCCTATCCCTGGGTGTTACCTGCCGGCTGTCTTTAACCGGCGGCACCCTGAGGAGACCCTCCCTGTGGGAGCGCACTGGACGAAGGGAACTTGATGCTGGCAGCAGGTGTTCCCTCAACTATCCCAGACCCTCGCCATTTAGGGCTTTATAGGTCATCACCAGCACCTTGAATCTCACCTGAAGGGCAACTGGAAGCCAATGCAGCTCGCGGAGTAGAGGTGTTACATGGGAGTATCGGGAGACCCCCATCATGACTCGCGCGGCCGCATTCTGCACCAGTTGAAGCCTCCGGGTGGTCCTCAAGGGCAGCCCCATGTAGAGAGCGTTGCAGCAGTCTAAACGGGAGGTCACGAGCGCATGAGTGACTGTGCGTAGGGCATCTCGGTCCAGATAGGGTCGCAACTGGCGCACCAGGCGAACCTGGGCAAAAGCCCCCCTGGTCACAGCTCCTATATGGTCTTCAAAAGTGAGCTGCGAATCCAGGAGGACGCCCAAGTTGCGAGCCCTATCATTCCCTATTGTCGTGGGGATTTGCAGCCCCACCCCAGCTCACACAGAACCAGCAGTCTCCGCCCCCAACCCTATCTCGCCGGAACCCTTCATAGGCCCAGACTGGGTACCAATTTAAAAAGTCCCTCCCCACCCTACTGTCCCTCCCCATCCCTAACCCTTTAAAATACCTAGCTAAAAATATATCAGGGGCCTCTTAATGCGTCTCCACCAGAGGCCCCTAGTTAAGCCCAGCCACCTCTCGGGGTCCCAGTAATTGGGCCCGTCATCAAGGGGAATGTTAGAAAGGGAGGCTGGTCGTATCCAGGAGGGAGAAACCCCCCTGAGGGCGTACAAGTCCGATCTAGAGTATTGTACTTGAGCCATGAGATAGAACTGTCCATATGAGCCATTGTTCACAAATGGGGTCAGATGTTATTAAGATGATAAGATGTTAGTTAAGATGTAAAAACATTAAATCCGGAACATGTCTTCATCCAGCAATCCGCCAATCCGGCTCTGCTCTCACCTGAGCCGGTCCAGGCAAGAGCCCATGACTGTCCTCTCACCTAGCCATGAGATCCAGCCTGGGATGGATAAGGGCAGCATTGCTGGGGGAGCAGAAATCCCCCCTGCTAGTCTCTCACACCAGCAGGGGATTAATAGCCAGTCCAGGGCCGCCCTCTCACCACGGCCTGTCCTAGACTCCTTCCGGAACATCATAGGGAGGTCACGGGAACAGGAGAAAAAATGTCCCAAATCCTGTTCCAGCCTCCAATCCATCTTGGAAAGTAACAAGCAAAGACCATCCAAACACGCTAAATCCATTCCTAGGGCAGCAGGGAACTCAGTCATAAATGTCAAGTGCTCAGATTCAAGCAGCCAAATCTCCATCGTCCTCTGAGAAAAAGAAGGAGACAGCAAAGTCTCCCCCATAGCCTCCACGCCGAAACGGGAATCCGCAGCCATTTTATAAGTAGAAAGGCCAGGAGTAACAGTCAGGAGTAGAGAGATCCACGCAGCTGCAAACGGCGCCCTCCAATTGAGTTCAGGCGCCTGATGATCCATCCAGGGGTCCGCAGCAGGATCCTAGGCTGCCGAAGTCATTTCAGTCTGACGAAGCTCCCCAGCGCCCGAGGTAAATGGAAGCAAGTGATCAATTCTAGCCAGCACAGCAGCCGACAGCTGATCCAGAGCACCAGCTGATCGGCGGCAGGTTACAGGCCGCCCGGCCACTGCCGCTGCTACTTCTCTGGGGGGGGAAAGGCTCCACACCGCGAAACGGTGCTAGCCTGTTGTTCCTACACCCCCCCTCCGAATATGCCCCTCGGCTGGGCTTTCGTGAGCCTTCCAGTCCCCCATTGTGTCGGCTCACCGCAGAGCTCAGCGAACGCCGCCCGTGGTCGCCGCCATCTTGGGCAAAAAAAAGAAAGAAAGAAAGAAGCATTTTTTGTTATTTTTGACTTTGGTCGCAAGCCTTAGTTCATTTTGAGCCTTAGCTTTCCTCACTTCATCTTTGCAGGCACGGGCTATTTGCTGATATTCTGACTTAGTTATGTGCCCCTCTTTCCAATTCTTATACTTGTCCTTTTTATCTTTCAATTTATCAGAGAGTTCTTTATGCAGCCATGCTGGTTTCTTTTGAGAGCTGTTATTTTTCTTCTTTGTTGTTGTACTAGACTGAGCCTTTATTATCTCACTTTTCAAAATTTCCCAAGCTTCTTGAGTTGTTTTCCCCTTTAGGATTCTCATCCATGGAATTCTTCCCATGGTCTCTCTAAGTTTATTGAAATTAGCTCTTTTAAAGTCCAAGACTCTAGTTTGGCTGTGTTCTATTGCTTGTACCTCCAGAATGTTGAATTCCAATATTGCATGATCACTTCCCCCCAAGGTTCCTGTGGCTTCGACACCTTCTATCATTTCATCTCTGTTTGTGAGAATTAAATCCAATATGGCTAATCCCTTAGTTCCCTTCTCTACTTTTTGGGAGAGAAAATTGTCTGCTAGGTTTGACAGGAATCTGTTTGATCTTCCACTTGGTGCAGAGTTTGTCTCCCAGTTGATATCAGGGTAATTAAAGTCCCCCATTACTATTGTGATGTGCTTCTTACATACCTTAGTTAGCTGAGTAGCAAAAAGTTCATCTATTTCCTCTGCTTCGTTGGGCAGCCTATAGTATACACCTATGGCAATGTCATTTTTCCCCCCTTTTATATTGACCCAAATGCATTCAAGTTTACAGTTTTTGTCATTGTTGTGCTCTATTTCTGTAGAGATAAAGTTATTTCTTATATAGAGAGCAACTCCACCTCCTCTTTTGTTTAGTCTGTTTCTTTTAAATAGTTTAAATCCCTCTAGCTGTGTGTTCCATTTGTAGGTTTCGTCTCACCATGTTTCTGTAATGGCAACAATATCATATCCGCCCTCATTTACCTGAATTTCTAGTTCACCCTGCTTACTGTTCATACTGTGTGCATTAGTGTATAGACATTTGAGTCCTTTATGACTGACCCTGTGTTTACTTGCTGCATAACTTGTGTGGTGCCTGGATTCCTCTATTTTCTTAGATTGCCGGGGACAATGATGTTCTGTATCAATTAACTCACTATCCCCATTATTTAGTTTAAATTTTCCTCCAAAAAAGCTGTGATTTTATTGCCAAGTAACTCAGTCCCTTTCTTGGATGGATGCAGACCATCTGTTTTATACATTTTTTCATTGGACCAGCTACAGACATAGTGACTAATATAACCAAAGCCTTCTCCTTTATACCACTCCTTTAGCCACATATTAAATTCTGCTATACGCTGGCCTTTTCCATTTTGCTCCTTATACACTGGTAAAACCTCTGAAAAAGTAAGCTTACAGCCTATTCTGCTAAGTTCCTGCCCCAAGCTCTGGAAATCATACTGCACAGAGAGTACATCTTTTTGGGACAGTTCATTAGTGCCAAGATGTACAATAGCCTCCACATCACAGTCTTTGCCTGCATTCTTGATTATTTTAGAAATACGCTTCTTGTCCCTACTGGCAGTAGCTCCTGGAAGACACCTGACCTCTTTCAAAACCTCTGTGTCCTTTCCTAAATTTACATCCCTTATAATTGAATCACCAACCAGAAGGTGGCTTCTCTTTTTGGATGCCTTTCTGTTCTTGCATGACTGGTGTGTAATACCAGATTCACACTTCTCCCTGTCGAAAACAAGTTTTTCATCTTGGACCACGATCCCCTGCTTATTTGAGTTATTATCACAGATACCTTTACCTGTCTCCTTAATGTCCCTATTAAGGTCAGAAAGGGCACTGTATCTGTTGTGCAGGGACACAGCGAAAGCTTTGTGTTTATGGTTCACAGATCTCACCCTGCCAGATCCCACGGTTTTCCACACTGCCCTTCTCCTGCAGGATCTTTGTGGTAGAGGGGGCTGATAGCACGGAGGCTCAATAGGGTAGAAGGGCTGAACTGGACACCTAATTTCTGCCTGAAGAGCACAGATTACAGACCCTAGATCAGGGGTGTCAAACTCAATTTCATGGAGGGCCGCATCAGCATTGCGGTTGCCCTCAGGGGGCCGGGTGGGTATGGCCTGGGTGGGCGTGGCCTACTGGGTGGGCGTGGCTAGAGTGGGTGTGACCTACTGGGTGGGCATGGCCAGCTCTACATCGTTCTCATCAAGGGTGCCTATGGGGGCCTGGGCAGGAGTGGGACAGATCTGAGGGTCTCTGGGAGAAGGAGGGTCTCTGGGCCAGGGCCAAGGCAGTGGGGGCCGTTCCCTCACTGTTTCCAGGATGGCTTCGCGGGCCACATGAAACCACTTCGCGGGCCGGATCTGGCCCCCGGGCCTTGTGTTTGACATGTCTGCCCTAGATAAATAATCTGTCCTTGTAGACGAGTGATTTGTTTACAGATAGGACAGTTTCCAAGTTTGAAAAGGGTACTGCGAAAGACAGCTGCAAAACAAGTGTTGCACTGAACTAAGCCAGACATGCTGAATTACAACGAATCTCAGATGCACTTGCCCTGAATGTACCGCTGCTGTTTTTGATATTTAGTTATATAATTTGCGTGCCAGGCCGCTACTTTTTTGGTGCAGCCCTTCCAAAACTTACAGCATGTAGCACTTCCCAGCAGCTCTGAAAGTTGAAATTCTGCTGAAAAGCGTTGGAGATCCAATCAGGGCCCCAAATGCAGTTCAAATACAATGCAAACCAATCAGGGCTCTAGCTCCTTTTTTGGTGCAGCCCTTCCAAAACCTATAGCATGTAGCACTTCCCAGCAGCTCTGAAAGTTGAAATTTTCTTCTACTGCATTCCACCATTGATCTATATACTGATATTGATTGGGGTACTTCTCCTCATTTGCTACTATCATGGCCTGAAGGTCATTGATGAGCTTATTTTTGAATGTACCCTCTGGCGGGTACCCAACTCCCATATGTGTCCACTGCTTTTCACATAAAAACCTCAGTCTCTCTTTCGTCACCCTAGGATAGGGGACTTTATACTGCGTATGATTAAAGTAATTATCAAAACCTTTCAACATGCATTCCAGCGGTGTGCTGTGAACACTGCTTCTCCCCCCATTCTAAGAACACTGCCACTGACCTACGGTGCCGGACGTTCCAACGGTCACCAATAGGAACTGCAATGGCTTAACCTCCCACACATACACAACCTAACACGGACTACTTTAGGAATCGCCGTCCCAAGTCCAGGAGAGTGATCAGGCCCCCTCTTCTATCTTCAGGTGAGATAGGTACTTTACAACTTTAACTTATACACAACCTAACACACGGACTAGTCCCAAGTTCAGGAGGGTGATCAGTCCCCCTCTTCTATCTTCAAGTGAGATAATAATAATAATAATAATAATAATAATAATAATAATAATAATAATAATAATAATAATAATAATAATAATAATAATAATTTTATTTGTATACCGCCCTTCTCCCGAAGGACTCAGGGCGGTGAACAGGGCAATACATGTTAAAAGACAAAAATACAAAAATTAAAAGTGATTAAACAAAGTGCCCAAAAACTATAACAATAGGTTAAAATACATTAAACAGTAATAAAACCCAACCCCATCCCATCAGGCCAGGCCAGCTTGTTCGAACAAATAAGTCTTTAGATCGCGCCGGAAGGAGCGGAGGTTGGGCGCCATCCGGAGCTCAACCAGAAGATGGTTCCATAAATCCAGCGCGCCCACAGAGAACGCCCTCCCCCTGGGGGCCACCAGTCGGCATTCTTTGACCGGTGGCACCCTGAGGAGGCCCTCTCTGTGGGAGCGTACTGGGCGGAGGTAAGTTGATGCCGGCCGCAGGTGCTCCCTAAGGTATTCCGGACCCATGCCATGTAGGGCTTTGTAGGACATTACCAGCACCTTGAATCTCACCCGGAAGACAACTGGAAGCCAATGCAGCTCGCGGAGCAGAGGTGTAACATGGGAGTATCGGGAAACTCCCAACACAACTCTCGCGGCTGCATTCTGTACCAGTTGGAGCCTCCGAGTGGTCCTCAAGGGCAGCCCCATGTAGAGAGCGTTGCAGTAGTCCAAACGAGAGGTCACGAGCGCATGAGTGACCGTACGCAAGGCATCCCGGTCTAGATAGGGCCGCAACTGGCGCACCAGGCGAACCTGGGCGAAGGCCCCCCTAGTCACAGTTACTATATGGTCTTCTAAAGAAAGCTGTGAGTAGGAGGACTCCCAAGTTGCGAGCCCTATCTACGGGGGGTATGGGTCTGGAGTACCTTAGGGATCACCTGCTGCCGGCGTCAACTTCCCTCCGCCCTGTGCGTTCCCACAGAGAGGGCCTCCTCAGGGTGCCACCGGTCAGAGAATGTTGCCTGGTGGCCCCCAGGGGGAGGTCCTTCTCTGTGGGCGCGCCGGAATTGTGGAACCGTTTGCCGGTTGAGCCCTGGATGGCGCCCGACCTTCGCTCCTTCTGGCGCAATCTGAAGACTTATTTGTTTGAACAAGCCGGCTTGGCCTGATGGGGGATGGGTTTGGATTTTATTGTTGTTTTAAATGTATTTTAATCTATTGTTAACTTGGGCATCTTGTTTAATTCCTTTTTAATATTTGTATTTTGTATTTTTATATGTTTGCCCTGTTCACCGCCCTGAGTCCTTCGGGAGAAGGGCGGTATACAAATAAAATTATTTATTTATTTATTTATGTTATTATTTTAATAACTCACCCCCCCATAGAAAGAGATGGGATATCCTGAATATCCCGAGAAGCTGGTACGCACAGCCACTCAGTCTTATCAGGGTTGAGTCAAAGCCTGTTCCTCCCCATCCAGACCCGAACTGCCTCCAGGCAGCGGGACATCACGTCGAGGGCATCACTGGGGTGGTTTGGGGTCGAAATAAAAAGTATGCTGATGATACCCAACTTCAAAACCACGAATGATCTCACCCAGCGGTTTCATGTAGATGTTGAACAGGAGAGGCGAGAGGACCGACCCCTGAGGGACTCCACAAGCGAGAGGCCTTGAGGTCGACCTCTGCCCCCCTGCCAACACCGACTGCAAACGTCCCAGGAGATAGGAGGAGAACCACTGAAAAACCGTGCCTCCCACTCCCAATCCCCTGAGACGCCGCAGCAAGATACCATGGTCGATGGTATCGAAAGCCGCTGAGAGGTCTAATAGGACTAGGACAGAGGAATATCCCCTGTCCCGAGCCCTCCAGAGATCATTCACCAGAGTGACCAATGCCGTCTCCGTGCTGTACCCGGACCTGAAACCCGATTGGTACGGGTCTAGATAATCCGCTTCATCCAGAACCAGAGGGAGCTGATGCGCCACCACGCTCTCAACAACCTTCGCAAGAAAGCGAAGGTTGGAGACCGGACGAAAGTTATTTAACACAGCTGGGTCCAAGGCAAGCTTCTTGAGGAGAGGTCTCACCACCGCCTCCTTCAAGGCGGTGGGGAAACTACCCTCACTCAAAGATGCAGATATAACCGCCTGGAACCAGCCTTGTGTCCCCTCCCGGGCTGCATAAACCAGCCAGGAATGGCACGGGTCCAATAAACATGTGGTGGAGCTCAGCCTCCCCATAATCCTGTCCACTTCCTCTGGAGTCACAGGATCGAACTCCTCCCAGATAACATTGACAAGACCACCCGTGTCCTGATCGTCAGACTCTGCCCAGTCGGAGTCCAAACCTGTCCGAATCTGAGCGATTTTGTCCAACAGATGTTGACTGAACTCCTCGGCATGTCCCTGTAAGGGTTCCTCACTCACCTCCTGATTAAGGAGGGAGCGGGTCACCCTAAACAGGGCGGCTGGGCGATTATCTGCGGACGTGAGAAGGGTAGTGAAGTGATTGGACCTTGCCACCCTTATCGCCGCGAGATAAGACCTAATGTAGGTTCTTAGTCGCAATCGGTCGGATTCAGATCGGCTGGATCTCCAACAGCTCTCTAGCCCCCGTCTCCGACGCTTCATCTCCCGGAGCTCCGCGGAGAACCATGGAGCCCCCTGGGATCTGCGCCGGGTCAGGGGCCGCAAGGGTACAACTCGGTCAAGTGCCTCCATGGCCGTCCTTTCCCAGGCTTCCACTAAGGCATCTGCCGAGCTGTGAGCAGAGGAGGCAGGTGGGGACCCCAGCGCTGCCTGGAACCTCTCAGGGTCCATTAAGCGCCTGGGGCGGAACCATCTAATTGGTTCAACACACCCACGGCGAGGAGCGGCATAGTGGAAGACCAGCCGCAGGAGATAATGATTGGTCCATGACAGGGGCATAGCAATTGGGGAGCCCCCACCAAGATCATCTAACCACCGTCTGGATAGAAAAACCAAATCAAGGGTGTGGCCTCCAACATGAGTCGGTCCATGAATTACTTGCGTCAGGTCCATGGCCGTCATGGAAGCCATGAACTCCCGAGCTAACTCAGAAGATCCTCCCAGGGATGGTAGATTGAAGTCTCCCAAAACCATGAGTTTGGGAAACTCAATCACCAGCCTCGAGAGAATATCGAGAAGCTCAGGCAGGGCTACTGCTGCGCGACTAGGCGAAAGGTACACCAGCAGCAAGCCCAACTGCGCCCTAGGGCCACATCTCAGGAGGAGAGACTCACACCTGACTATCTGAAGAACGGTGGCCTCCTGCGGACACAAGGTCTCCCTCATAACTACCGCCAGTCCCCCGCCCCTACCCTGAGCCCGAGGCTGGTGCAGCACCCGGAAACCTGGTGGGCAAAGATCAACCAGGGGGATACCACCCTGTGGGCCCAACCAAGTCTCCGTGATGCAAGCCAGGTCCGTGTGCTCACCCTCAACCAGATCCCGGATGAGAAGAGCCTTATTAACAACGGACCTGGCATTCAAGTACACCAGCCGGAGCTCAGCACATCCCCGCTCCCGGAACCTCGGGCCGAAAACAGAGGGTCGGAGCACCTCACCGCTTGTAAGTAGTGGAGATGCCCTCCCGGATGTCGATACGGCCCTCTGTTCTTACACCTGCTGCCATTCCCTACCGTCGTGGGAATAGGTAATCCCACGACCCGCTCCAGAGCTCCGGAGGCAGCTAACCCCGGCTCCTCCCCTACGCGATCTATCCTGGACCTGGCCTGAACAACAGTTGGTGGATTACCCCCCATTTCCAACCAACCATGACCCTCCCCCCTCCCTAACCCCACAAAAAATTTGGCTAAAAAAGTAACCAGGGGCCTCTTATTAAATTTATACCTGAGGCCCCTGTTCCTGCCCAGCCATCTCTCAGGGTCCCAGCAATCGGGCCCTTCATCAAGAGGCAGAGTAGAAAATAAGGCGGGTCGCACCCAGGATGGGGGGGCACCCCTGAGGGTGAACAAAACCGTGCTGGGGTAACTATACAACCGGGGAAGGAGATACTGCCTAGAGCTCTCACCTCTAGGACAGTAGCAGCTGGAAACTCTTAACCACTCTCCCACAGTGGTTTTACACCTGGGACCTTCCAAAACCCTAGGGGAGAGGAAAGGGGGGGCGATAGGGCAAAAGAGTCAGCGAGATAAATTAGGGCTAAGAAACCCATAGAGTCACAAAATGGTAAGAGAAGCTCCGGTTCCAAGTTCCTTTTCGCGTCATGGAAAGGACCAGATGATAGTCAGGCCGATAGAGGAGGAAACCAGGGCCCCATAGTACTTCAGCAGGGCCAAAAAACATGGTCCAGTTGATTTCTGACGGTACAAAAACTAATTTATGCCTCCAAATGTCCAAGGCATAAGCGTCCACACTCCACCACCCGGCCATGGTCGTTATACCAAAGCGGCCGCGGCACTCCAACTCCCCTCACTGCCGGCCGTCTCAGATGCCAACCAGGACCATCTCCACCACTCCAGCACTTCAACGCTGACGCTGCTCCAAGCCGTGATTCATAATACCGATCATAAATCGACCAGCATCCGGCTCCTCAAGCAGCTAGAAGGCTCTCCTAAGAGCCGCCAAGCTCCGTCGAGTTGTCCCGGGCTCCGCAAGGCTCCACCAGACCCCCGCAATAGCAGCAACCACGATCAGCTGGTTGGTGGGGCGCGGGTCTCCCAAGTTCTTCCAGGACCTCCACCAAACTCCTCCAGACTTCGCTGGGCTCCCGCGGCACCGACAACCAGCCGGTCGGCGCCGCACAAAGCAGGGCTCTGCCGGGTTCTTCCGGGTTCTTCCGGAGCCTCCGGAGGACTCCATCGGGCTTCGCTGAGCTCCCGCAGCCCCGACAATCAGCTGGTCGGCACCGCACAGCACGGGGCTCAGCTGAATTCTTCCGGGCCCACACGGCCCTCCCAGACTCCTCCGGACACAGCCGAGGGTCCTCCGAAAGTCCGGGCTCACAGAGCCAACAACAGACAGCACAGCCGCTCCAAAGATAGCCACCAGAAGCTTTTCCTCGACCCCAACCCAAACCCCCGGAAGAGAGAGAATAACATTCCTGTGGGGCTCCCAAGGGTCGCAAAATTGCCGAAGCTCCTCGCGGAGCTCAGCCGAGCACGTCTGCCATCTTGGGCATGCGTAGGTACCTTTCCCCTTTAACACATACTCGCCTGAGGCATCTTCACACTTCATCCACTCCCTGTCCTGGCCAGGATTTGCGTTCAGACCTCTTTTCCTTTCCTTAAGGGAACTTGGACTAGCCGTCAGAACCGTCGGCCCCGCAGAGGTGTCACTGCTGTCTCCCGGAGGTGCTTTCCCCCGTGGTGCCTGGAGAATGTTTCAGAAGTGGCCTCTTGTTGGGTCCAAGGGGTCGGGCTGCCCTCAGCGAAACATCGCCTCGCAATGAAGTCCCATCTGGGTCGCCATTGAACTGTTGTAGAAAGAAGAGACTCACGCCAGCTCTTCAGGAAAG
>NC_139522.1:41258616-41261386 GCF_947247035.1 Vipera ursinii
GTTTAATGGAGATAGATGACAGACAGACAAATGATTCATAGAGAGACGATGAGATAGATATATGGATAGATAGATAGATATAGAGAGAAAGGCAGTCAGAGTTGGATGGATAGATAGATAGATAAACGATTCATTGATAATGATACAGAGACTCGCAGACATGCAGAGATAGGTAGATAGATAGATAGATAGATAGATAGATAGATAGATAGATAGACAGACAGATAGAAGGAGGGAGAGAGAGAAACAGGAAAACAGAGATCGATTAATGGATAGATAGATAGATAAATAGATAGATAGATAGATAGATAGATAGATAGATAGATTGCACATAAATAATGATAGAGAGACAGAAAGACAGGCACACATAGATAGATAGATAGATAGATAGATAGATAGATAGATAGATAGATAGATAGACAGATAAAGATAGAGAGCCAAGGAGATAGATAGATACAGAGTAACAACTAGACAGAGATGGATTAATAGATAGATAGATAGATAGATAGATAGATAGATAGATAGATAGATAGATAGATAGATAGATAGATAGATACAGAGTAACAGCTAGACAGAGATGGATTAATAGATAGATAGATAGATAGATAGATAGATAGATAGATAGATAGATAGATAGATAGATAGATGGAGGGAGAGAGAGAAACAGGAAAACAGAGATCAATTAATGGATAGATAGATAGATAGAGAGATAGACAGATAGATAGATAGATAGATAGATAGATAGATAGATAGATAGATAGATAGATAGATAGATAGACAGACAGACAGATAGATAGCACATAAATAATGATAGAGAGACAGAAAGACAGGCACACATAGATAGATAGAGATGGATTAATAGATAGATAGATAGATAGATAGATAGATAGATAGATAGATAGATAGATACAGAGTAACAGCTAGACAGAGATGGATTAATAGATAGATAGATAGATAGATAGATAGATAGATAGATAGATAGATAGAGAGATAGATGGGTAGATGGATAGATAGATACAGAGTAACAGGTAGAAAGATGGATTAATAGATAGATAGATAGATAGAAACAGGCAGACATAGATGGTTTAATGGATAGATAGATGATAGAGAGCGAAAGAGAGAGAGACAGGCAGATATAAATGGATGGATGGATGGATTGATAGACAGATAGATAGATAAAGAGTAACAGGAAGACAGAGGTGGATTAATAGATAGATAGACAGATAGTTTGATAGATAGTTTGATAGATAGTTTGATAGATAGATAGATAGATAGATAGATAGATAGATAGATAGATAGATAGATAGATAGATAGATAAAGGCAGACAGAGGTGGATTAATGGATAGATAGATGATAGAGAGAGAGAGAGAGAGACAGGCGGACATAGATGGATTAATGGATAGATAAATGGATTGATAGAAAGATAGATTGTTAGATAGATGGACGAATGGATGGATGGATAGAAAGATAGATACATAGATAGATAAAGGGTAACAGGTAGACAGAGATGGATTAATAGATAGATAGATAGATAGATAGATAAATAGATAGATAGATAGATAGATAAATAGATAGATAGATAGATAGATAGATAGATAGATAGATAGATAGATAGATAGATAGATAGATAGATAGATACAGAGTAAAAGGCAAACAGAGATGGATTAATGGATAGATAGATAGATAGATAGATAGATGATAGATAGATAGATAGATAGATAGATAGATAGATAGATAGATAGATAGATAGATAGATAGACAGACAGACAGAAAGACAGACAGACAGACAGACAGACAGACAAATGATACATTAATAATGATAGAGAGACGATGAGATAGATAGATGGATAGATGGATAGATAGATAGATAGATAGATAGATAGATAGATAGATAGATAGATAGATAGATAGATAGATAGATACAGAGTAAAAGGCAAACAGAGATGGATTAATGGATAGATAGATAGATAGATAGATAGATAGATAGATAGATAGATAGATAGATAGACAGACAGACAGACAGAAAGACAGACAGACAGACAGACAGACAAATGATTCATTAATAATGATAGAGAGACGATGAGATAGATAGATGGATAGATGGATAGATAGATAGATAGATAGATAGATAGATAGATAGATAGATAGATACAGAGTAACAGGTAGAAAGATGGATTAATAGATAGATAAATAGATAGAAACAGGCAGACATAGATGGTTTAATGGAGATAGATGACAGACAGACAAATGATTCATAGAGAGACGATGAGATAGATATATGGATAGATAGATAGATATAGAGAGAAAGGCAGTCAGAGTTGGATGGATAGATAGATAGATAAACGATTCATTGATAATGATACAGAGACTCGCAGACATGCAGAGATAGGTAGATAGATAGATAGATAGATAGATAGATAGATAGATAGATAGATAGACAGACAGATAGAAGGAGGGAGAGAGAGAAACAGGAAAACAGAGATCGATTAATGGATAGATAGATAGATAGATAGATAGATAGATAGATAGATAGATAGATAGAGATAGAAAGACAGACAGACAGACAGAAAGACAGACAGAGAGATAGGCAAAAATAGATGGATAGATAGATAGATAGATAGATAGATAGATAGATAGATAGATAGATAGATAGATAGATTGCACATAAATAATGATAGAGAGACAGAAAGACAGGCACACATAGATAGATAGATAGATAGATAGATAGATAGATAGATAGATAGATAGATAGATAGATAGACAGATAAA
>NC_139522.1:41354086-41361586 GCF_947247035.1 Vipera ursinii
AATGTAACTAGTAATGATAATACATCTCCTGTAAATATAAAAGATGAAGAGGAGATAGGGGAGATAAAAGAGGAATCAGAGGAAGGAAAGGAGTCAGAAATTCAAAGCCCTGTAATTCCTTGGCGTTCAATGCGCATCAGACATCCACCTGATCGCTATGAAGCAAGTGTAATATGTCAAGTTAGTGTAGAGCCTTCTAACTATGATGAGATCAGGATGTATCCTGAAAAGGAACAGGCATCATGGAAAGCTGCAATGAACAGGGAGTTGAAGTCTTTGCAGAATCTTAAGGTCTATGAGAAAGCAAAACTGCCACCTGGTGAGCAAGCTATAGGTTGTAAATGGATATATAAGTTAAAGAAGGGTGTAGATGGAACTATAACCCATAAGGCACGTTTGGTTGCACAAGGTTTTGCTCAAACTACTGGGGATTATGACGAGGTGTTTGCACCCAGTCTGAGGGCAACTACTTTTAGAGCAGCTTTAGTATGGGCGGCTAAAAACCAATATATGGTTAACCATGTAGATGTTGAAACTGCATACCTACATGCTCCATTGCAACATACTATTTATTTAAGAATACCACCAGGATTGACCAGTGATAGAAACCATGATTGTTGGGAATTAAAGAAAAGCCTCTATGGATTGAAACAATCAGGCTATGAGTGGAACAAATGTATAGTAAATGAGTTAAGTGTATTAGGTTTTGTAGCCAGTAATGCTGATCCTTGTTTGTTTAGAAGAGAACACAATGGAGTGTTATCTTTTCTTTTATTATTCACAGATGATATTGCAATAATAACAAAAACTGAGTTAGAAGCACAAACTATCATTTCAAGGTTGCAAAATAAATTCACAATTAGGAATCTTGGGAAAATTAGCCACTATTTGGGGTTAGATATTGTGAAAACAAATAGGGGTTTTAAGGTGTCGCAAGCCAGTAAAATATCTCAGTTATTAAAGAGATACAATATGGAAATGTGTAAACCAGCAAAAACTCCGATGGCTATGGATTTTAAGGACACTAATGTTGAGAGTCCTGTATTTGATAAGACTATGTACCAATCTTTGATAGGAAGTCTTATGTATCTGAGTAATTGGACTAGACCTGATATTTCTTACTGTGTAAATCAATTAGCTAGGTACAACAATAATCCAACTGTTAGACATTGGCAATCAGCCAAACGAGTATTAAGGTATTTGAAGCAAACTATTCACTACTCGTTATATTTAGAGCCAAATCGTGAGTTAATCCTTACTGCATATGCAGATGCGAGTTTTGCCTCTGATACAAACACTCGTAAATCTACTTCAGGGTTGGCTATAATGTTGGGTGATTCTTTGATTGGATGGAAGTCCATTAGAGAAAAGCACATAAGCTTATCTACAATGGAGGCTGAATTTTCATGTCTATCAGTGTTATGTACAGAACTGCTAGTGTACAAACAATTATTGTTAGATATGGGTTTAAATGTAAATGATCCATTCATTGTATATGAGGACAATCAAGCTGCGATAAAGATGGCTAATAATGCTGCAGTAAGAACAAGATCTAAATATACTGATCTTCGTTATTTAAATGTCAGACAATGTGTCAAGGATAAATTAATACAGCTAGAGTATTGTTCATCTGATGTAAATATTGCAGACCATTTTACGAAGGTACAAAGTGCTGTGAAACACAATGCTAATTGTGAAAGAATGTGCATAAGATTGTAAGAGTTATATATTATTCTACCCAAAGGGGAGAATGTTAGGCATATGGTGTTAGCCTACAATGTTGGGTTGAAAATATATTAACCATAATGCTATGTCTTTAAGATGTTAATTGGCCAATGGTTGTGTAAGTGTTCTCATGGCCATAAGAGGAAGCTAGGAACGTAGCTTCTCTCTCTCTCTGAATTCACTGCTCTCTACTGTTACTGTTTTTGCTCTGCTGTTGGTTTACTACTGTTGTAACCTAAACTGTGTATTGACCTCTGGACCGGTAAGAAGATTTTGTAGCTTGGACTGTTGCTATTGTTTATGACCTGGACTGTTTATTTTTGACTGTGCATTTTTGTTCTTACACCACCTCAAAGTAAAATACTTTTTGTTTTTAGAACTCAGTGTACTTCTGTGTGTGACTTTTTACTACTCTCAGTACCCTTCCTTGTCTGTGCAACTCTTTGGTAGCACAAGGAGACCTCTGCACATCAAATTCCTTAACAGATAGATAGATAGATCGATAGATCGATAGATCGATAGATCGATAGATCGATAGATCGATAGATCGATAGATCGATAGATCGATAGATCGATAGATAGATAGATAGATAGATAGATAGATAGATAGATAAGGATACATGATACATATGTACATATGAAAGATAGAGAGACAGACAGACTGAGAGATGATTGTTATATACAGAGATTCAGATTGGTACGTTGACGTATATATGGACAGATAATAGATAGATAGATAGATAGATAGATAGATAGATAGATAGATAGATAGATAAGGATACATGATACATATGTACATATGAAAGATAGAGAGACAGACAGACTGAGAGATGATTGTTATATACAGAGATTCAGATTGGTACGTTGACGTATATATGGACAGATAATAGCTAGATAGATAGATAGATAGATAGATAGATAGATAGATAGATAGATAGATAGGGAGGTAGGTAGACAGACAGACAGTCAGTCAGACAGACAGAGATACAGACAGAAAGACAGAGAGACAGAGACAGTCAGGCAGTCAGAGATTGATGCATAGATAGATAGATAGATAGATAGATAGATAGATAGATAGATAGAGAAAGAAAGAAAGAAAGAAAGAAAGAAAGATACATGATAAATATGTAGACAGATGATATATGAAAGATAGAGAGACAGAGAGACTGAGAGATGATTGTTATACAGACAGAGAGATCCAGATTGGTACGTTGATGTATAGATAGATAGATAGATAGATAGATAGATAGATAGATAGATAGGGATACATGATACATATGTACATATGAAAGATAGAGAGACAGACAGACTGAGAGATGATTGTTATATACAGAGATTCAGATTGGTACGTTGACGTATATATGGACAGAAAATAGATAGATAGATAGATAGATAGATAGATAGATAGATAGATAGATAGATAGATAGAGAGGTAGGTAGACAGACAGACAGACAGACAGAGATACAGACAGAAAGACAGAGAGACAGTCAGAGATCGATGCATAGATAGATAGATAGATAGATAGATAGATAGATAGATAGATAGATAGAGAAAGAAAGAAAGAAAGAAACATGATAAATGATAAATTACATGATAAATTATCTAGACCCGTACCAATCGGGTTTCAGGCCCGGGTACAGCACAGAGACGGCATTGGTCGTGCTGGTGAATGATCTCTGGCGGGCTCGGGACAGGGGTTGCTCCTCTGTCCTAGTCCTTTTAGACCTCTCAGCGGCTTTTGATACCATTGACCATGGTATCCTGCTGCGACGTCTCAGGGGTTTAGGAGTGGGAGGCACAGTTCTCCAGTGGTTCTCCTCCTACCTTCTGGGACGTTCGCAGTCGGTGTTGGCAGGAGGGCAGAGATCGACCTTGAGACCTCTCATTTGTGGAGTTCCTCAGGGATCGGTTCTCTCGCCTCTCCTGTTCAACATCTACATGAAGCCGCTGGGTGAGATCATTTGTGGCTTTGGAGTTGGGTATCATCAATATGCTGATGATACCCAGCTTTTTATTTCAATCCCAAACCACCCCAGTGATGCCCTCGACGTGATGTCCCGCTGCCTGGAGGCGGTCCGGGTCTGGATGGGGAGGAACAGGCTTCGACTCAACCCTGAAAAGACTGAGTGGCTGTTCGTGCCGGCATCCCGGGAAAATCCGATTATTCCATCTCTGGCCATGGGGGGTGAGCTATTACCCCCCGTAGATAGGGCTCGCAACTTGGAGGTCCTTCTAGATTCACAGCTCTCTTTGGAAGAGCATATTGGAGCTGTGACTAGGGGGGCCT
The DNA here is from genome assembly GCF_947247035.1 of Vipera ursinii. Classification (NCBI taxonomy): domain Eukaryota; kingdom Metazoa; phylum Chordata; class Lepidosauria; order Squamata; family Viperidae; genus Vipera; species Vipera ursinii. Next base: position 41,358,100 of record NC_139522.1, read on the forward strand.
TTGCCCAGGTTCGCCTGGTGCGCCAGTTGCGGCCCTATCTAGACCGGGATGCCTTGCGTACAGTCACTCATGCGCTCGTGACTTCTCATCTAGACTACTGTAATGCTCTCTACATGGGGCTGCCCTTGAGGTCCACCCGGAGACTTCAACTGGTGCAGAATGCAGCCGCGCGAGTTGTCTTGGGGGTTTCCCGATACTCCCATGTTACACCTTTGCTCCGCGAGCTGCATTGGCTACCAGTTGCTCTATGGGTGAGGTTCAAGGTGTTAGTGATGACTTACAAAGCCCTTCATGGCATGGGTCCGGATTACCTACGGCAAGACCTGCGGCCGGCGTCAACTTCCCTCCGTCCAGTGCGCTCCCACAGAGAGGGCCTCCTCAGGGTGCCTTCGATCAAAGAATGCCGATTGGTGGCCCCCAGGGGGAGAGCGTTCTCTGTGGGAGCACCAGACCTATGGAACCGCTTACCGGTCGAGCTCCGGATGGCCCCCGACCTTCGCTCCTATAGATAGATAGATAGATAGATAGATAGATAGATAGATAGATAGATAGATAGATAGATAGATAGATAGATATAAAGAGATAGAGAGATAGGTAGGTGGGTGGATGGATGGATAGAAAGATGATAGATAGATAGATAGATAGATAGATAGATAGATAGATAGATAGATAGATAGATAGATAGATAGGCAGGTAGGCAGACAGACAGACAGTCAGACAGAGATACAGACAGACAGACAGACAGAGGCAGTCAGAGATGGATGGATAGATAGATAGATAGATAGATAGATAGATAGATAGATAGATAGATAGATAGATAGATAGATAGAAAGAGATAAAGAGATAGGTAGGTGGGTGGATGGATGGATAGATGGATGGATGGATAGATGATAGATGATAGATAGATAGATAGATAGACAGGTAGGCAGACAGGTAGGTGGGTGGATGGATGGATAGAAAGATGATAGATAGATAGATAGATAGATAGATAGATAGATAGATAGATAGATAGATAGGCAGGTAGGCAGACAGACAGTCAGACAGAAAGAGATACAGACAGACAGACAGACAGAGGCACTCAGGCAGTCAGAGATGGATGCATAGATAGATAGATAGATAGATAGATAGATAGATAGATAGATAGATAGATAGATAGAGAGAGAGAAAGAAAGAAAGAAAGAAAGAAAGAAAGAAAGAAAGAAAGAAAGAAAGAAAGAAAGAAAGAAAGAAAGAAAGATACATGATAAATATGTAGACAGATGATATATGAAAGATAGAGAGACAGAGAGACTGAGAGATGATTGTTATACAGACAGAGAGATCCAGATTGGTACGTTGATGTATATATGGATAGATAGATAGATAGATAGATAGATAGATAGATAGATAGATAGATAGATAGATAGATAGATATTAGAGAGATAGCTAGATAGATAGATAGATAGATAGATAGATAGATAGATAGATAGATATAAAGAGATAGAGAGATAGGTAGGTAGGTGGGTGGATGGATGGATGGATGGATGGATAGATAGATAGATAGATAGATAGATAGATAGATAGATAGATAGATAGATAGGCAGGTAGGCAGACAGACAGACAGTCAGACAGACAGAGAGACAGAGGCAGTCAGGCAGTCAGAGATGGATGGATAGATAGATAGATGGATAGATGGATAGATAGATAGATAGATAGATAGATAGATAGATAGATAGATAGATAGATGATACAGTGATAAAGATAGATAGATAGATAGATAGATAGATAGATAGATAGACTGTTTTTTATTGAAAAGTTTTACAATACATTTTATTTTTAACAAAACAAAACCCCTCCCAACCCCCTCCCCTCTCCCCAACCCTCCCCAACCCCTCCCTCCCTTCCCCCTCCCCCCTCCCCGACTTCCCAGAGCTAAATACAGGGTATAAAAATACAAACAATCATAATCTACCTTATGCAAACAACCATAAACTATTAAATCTATTGCACTTTAACTCTCATAAAATAACTACAAGCAATATAAATATCACATCAATACTTATTCAAATGCTAGGTGAAAATTTTTAGTCCCATATTTATTCTGGATATAATCAATCCATTTTTTCCACTCCACAATATATCTCTGTTGCGAATGGTCTTTCAAGTATGCTGAGATCTTTGCCATTTCTATATAACAGATAGACTGTTATATAGAAAGAGATAGAGAGATAGGTAGGTGGGTGGATGGATGGATAGATAGATAGATAGATAGATAGATAGATAGATAGATAGATAGATAGATAGATAGATAGATAGATAGATAGATAGGGATACATGATACATATGTACATATGAAAGATAGTACGTTGATGTATATATGGACAGATAATAGATAGATAGATAGATAGATAGATATTTTATTTATTTTTTTATTTTAATTCCATTTATATCCCGCCCTTCTCCGAAGACTCAGGGCGGCTTACAAGCTTAGCAGTATAGATAGATAGATAGATAGATAGCAGATAGATAGATAGATAGATAGATAGAGAGAGAGAGAGAGAGAGAGATAGATAGAGAGATAGATAGAGAGATACATACATACATAGGCAGGTAGGCAGACAGAGATACAGACAGACAGTCAGACAGTCAGACAGACAGAGATACAGGCAGACAGACAGACAGAGAGACAGAGGCAGTCAGAGATGGATGCATAGATAGATAGATAGATAGATAGGGCCTCCTCAGGGTGCCTTCGATCAAAGAATGCCGATTGGTGGCCCCCAGGGGGAGAGCGTTCTCTGTGGGAGCACCAGACCTATGGAACCGCTTACCGGTCGAGCTCCGGATGGCCCCCGACCTTCGCTCCTATAGATAGATAGATAGATAGATAGATAGATAGATAGATAGATAGATAGATAGATAGATAGATAGATAGATAGATAGATAGATATAAAGAGATAGAGAGATAGGTAGGTGGGTGGATGGATGGATAGAAAGATGATAGATAGATAGATAGATAGATAGATAGATAGATAGATAGATAGATAGATAGATAGATAGATAGATAGGCAGGTAGGCAGACAGACAGACAGTCAGACAGAGATACAGACAGACAGACAGACAGAGGCAGTCAGAGATGGATGCATAGATAGATAGATAGATAGATAGATAGATAGATAGATAGATAGATAGATAGATAGATAGATAGAAAGAGATAAAGAGATAGGTAGGTGGGTGGATGGATGGATGGATGGATGGATAGATGGATGGATGGATAGATGATAGATGATAGATAGATAGATAGATAGATAGATAGAGAAAGAAAGAAAGAAAGAAAGAAAGAAAGAAAGAAAGAAAGAAAGAAAGAAAGAAATACATGATAAATATGTAGACAGATGATATATGAAAGATAGAGAGACAGAGAGACTGAGAGATGATTGTTATACAGACAGAGAGATCCAGATTGGTACGTTGATGTATATATGGATAGATAGATAGATAGATAGAT
>NC_139522.1:41369086-41374086 GCF_947247035.1 Vipera ursinii
TATTTTGGTGTAAAATGGCACAGGAACTGTTGTCAGGCATCTCCTGGATAACCCGGTTGGATGGGACAAACTATGTTTCCTGGTCCACAAAATGCTGCTTGCTTTTGCGCAAGGAAGGACTATGGACTGTTGTAAATAACCCACCAGATACTACTGCTTGGGATCCAGATGATGAAGAGGATGCAAAGAAGTTAGACGATTTTAAACGTAGCAACGAGAAAGCTCTTTGCATTATTGGGCTAACACTGAATGACCAGCAGCTTGTCCATATTCGTGGTGAGGAGTCTGCTGCTAGGTGTTGGGGCGTTTTGCGAAGGCTTTATGTTCGAGACAGTGTGGGTGCACATATACACCTTACACGTAAGCTGTTTAGGGCTCGTCTGCAGAAGAATGGAGATATGCTGACCCATTTAAATTACATGAAGGCAACTTTTCAAGAGCTTCATGAAAAGCAGCTGATTTTTTCAGAGTTGCATCAGGTCTACATTATTCTGTCATCTTTGGATGAGAGTTATGATGGGTATGTTTCTTCTTTGGAAGTCCTGACCAGAGAGGAACTGACATTGACCAACATTACTGGGAGACTGCTGGAAGAGTCCAGAAGGAGGCGTGACAGAGACCAGCTGAGAGACACAGCCACGAGAGGAGCAGCAATTTACCACTGCTTACACCATCAAGAAATGTTATTCTTGTGGGGCTAGAGGGCATATAGCCAAATTCTGTAGAAAGGGTAAAAAACAGAATGTGAATAGCAGTGGGAAGGCTAAGAAGGGCATTGGTTTGGCTGTTTCTGGTAAATCAACATGCAGAAATAATGAATTGTGGGTTGTTGATAGTGGGGCTTCACAATGCATTACTAAAGTGAAAGAGAGGTTTGTTAATATGAAAAACAGCAACCAATATGTTTCACTGGCAAACGGTTGGAGGATGAAGGCCTCTGGTGAAGGTAATTCCTATTGTCCATGCATTGATGAACAGTTACCTATGTTATATATACCTAAACTAAGATTCAACCTGTTATCTGTAAGGGAATTGGTTAAAGTTGGGTTTGTGGTAACATTCAGAGGGGAGCAATGCACTATTGAGAGGAATGGAACCTGTGTAACTGCTAATTTGAAAGATGGTTTATTCGTTCTCACAAGTAACCAGGTTAGTACAGTTAAAGCTAACTCAATATGTGAGAACAAGAAGCCACATGATGAATGTATACATTTATTGCATAGGCGGTTAGGGCATGTAAACTTTAACTCACTATGTAAAACAGTTGAATTAGTAGACGGAATTAAACTGAAGCCATGTAGTAAGTATTTGAATTGCAATGCCTGTAATCAGGAAAAGAGTAAGGCAACTCCTGCAAACAGGTTAAACGGTTTCAAAACAACTGTACCTTTGGAAGTTGTGTTTGCTGAGTTAATTGGACCCATGAAACCAAGTTTAGGAGGGTCATGTTATATTTTAAGTATATTGGACCACTACTCTCGTTATGGTTTTTGTTATCTGCTTAAGTCAAAGGCAGACACTTTCCAACAATTTGCAAACTGGCTGAAGTTTGTGGAGAGAAAAACAAAGAGAAAGGTTCAGTGCATAATTACTGATAATGGTACTGAATTTACAAATAAGCATTTTGTTGATATGTTAGAATCAGCTGGCATTGAGCATAAACGTTCAGCCCCTTATAGGCCTCAACATAATGCTTTTGTTGAGAGACGTGGGCAAATGTTACAAGCCATGATGAGAACCATGTTACAAGATTCTGGCTTAACAGATAGACTGTGGGGGGAGGCAGCAAAATGTGCAAACCATGTTCTGAATTTAGTTGTTAATACTTCTACTGGTAAAATACCACATACAATATGGCATGGTAGAAGACCAAACCTTGATTACCTGCACACGTTTGGCACCCCAGCTTGGGTACACATTCCTGCACAACTCAGGACTAAAGGCCAACATAGGGCTAGGCAATTATACTTTGTAGGTTACGAAGCTAACCACAGATCCTATCGTTTCTGGGAACGAGGCACAACTAATGTATATAACAGTGCGAATGCAAAATTCCTTGAGCATGTTGGTTGGGATAGGTTAGAGCAAGAAACTGTTAATACTGATCCGCTAGTGTTTTAGGACTCCTCTGATAATGTAACTAGTAATGATAATACATCTCCTGTAAATATAAAAGATGAAGAGGAGATAGGGGAGATAAAAGAGGAATCAGAGGAAGGAAAGGAGTCAGAAATTCAAAGCCCTGTAATTCCTTGGCGTTCAATGCGCATCAGACATCCACCTGATCGCTATGAAGCAAGTGTAATATGTCAAGTTAGTGTAGAGCCTTCTAACTATGATGAGATCAGGATGTATCCTGAAAAGGAACAGGCATCATGGAAAGCTGCAATGAACAGGGAGTTGAAGTCTTTGCAGAATCTTAAGGTCTATGAGAAAGCAAAACTGCCACCTGGTGAGCAAGCTATAGGTTGTAAATGGATATATAAGTTAAAGAAGGGTGTAGATGGAACTATAACCCATAAGGCACGTTTGGTTGCACAAGGTTTTGCTCAAACTACTGGGGATTATGACGAGGTGTTTGCACCCAGTCTGAGGGCAACTACTTTTAGAGCAGCTTTAGTATGGGCGGCTAAAAACCAATATATGGTTAACCATGTAGATGTTGAAACTGCATACCTACATGCTCCATTGCAACATACTATTTATTTAAGAATACCACCAGGATTGACCAGTGATAGAAACCATGATTGTTGGGAATTAAAGAAAAGCCTCTATGGATTGAAACAATCAGGCTATGAGTGGAACAAATGTATAGTAAATGAGTTAAGTGTATTAGGTTTTGTAGCCAGTAATGCTGATCCTTGTTTGTTTAGAAGAGAACACAATGGAGTGTTATCTTTTCTTTTATTATTCACAGATGATATTGCAATAATAACAAAAACTGAGTTAGAAGCACAAACTATCATTTCAAGGTTGCAAAATAAATTCACAATTAGGAATCTTGGGAAAATTAGCCACTATTTGGGGTTAGATATTGTGAAAACAAATAGGGGTTTTAAGGTGTCGCAAGCCAGTAAAATATCTCAGTTATTAAAGAGATACAATATGGAAATGTGTAAACCAGCAAAAACTCCGATGGCTATGGATTTTAAGGACACTAATGTTGAGAGTCCTGTATTTGATAAGACTATGTACCAATCTTTGATAGGAAGTCTTATGTATCTGAGTAATTGGACTAGACCTGATATTTCTTACTGTGTAAATCAATTAGCTAGGTACAACAATAATCCAACTGTTAGACATTGGCAATCAGCCAAACGAGTATTAAGGTATTTGAAGCAAACTATTCACTACTCGTTATATTTAGAGCCAAATCGTGAGTTAATCCTTACTGCATATGCAGATGCGAGTTTTGCCTCTGATACAAACACTCGTAAATCTACTTCAGGGTTGGCTATAATGTTGGGTGATTCTTTGATTGGATGGAAGTCCATTAGAGAAAAGCACATAAGCTTATCTACAATGGAGGCTGAATTTTCATGTCTATCAGTGTTATGTACAGAACTGCTAGTGTACAAACAATTATTGTTAGATATGGGTTTAAATGTAAATGATCCATTCATTGTATATGAGGACAATCAAGCTGCGATAAAGATGGCTAATAATGCTGCAGTAAGAACAAGATCTAAATATACTGATCTTCGTTATTTAAATGTCAGACAATGTGTCAAGGATAAATTAATACAGCTAGAGTATTGTTCATCTGATGTAAATATTGCAGACCATTTTACGAAGGTACAAAGTGCTGTGAAACACAATGCTAATTGTGAAAGAATGTGCATAAGATTGTAAGAGTTATATATTATTCTACCCAAAGGGGAGAATGTTAGGCATATGGTGTTAGCCTACAATGTTGGGTTGAAAATATATTAACCATAATGCTATGTCTTTAAGATGTTAATTGGCCAATGGTTGTGTAAGTGTTCTCATGGCCATAAGAGGAAGCTAGGAACGTAGCTTCTCTCTCTCTCTGAATTCACTGCTCTCTACTGTTACTGTTTTTGCTCTGCTGTTGGTTTACTACTGTTGTAACCTAAACTGTGTATTGACCTCTGGACCGGTAAGAAGATTTTGTAGCTTGGACTGTTGCTATTGTTTATGACCTGGACTGTTTATTTTTGACTGTGCATTTTTGTTCTTACACCACCTCAAAGTAAAATACTTTTTGTTTTTAGAACTCAGTGTACTTCTGTGTGTGACTTTTTACTACTCTCAGTACCCTTCCTTGTCTGTGCAACTCTTTGGTAGCACAAGGAGACCTCTGCACATCAAATTCCTTAACAGATAGATAGATAGATCGATAGATCGATAGATCGATAGATCGATAGATCGATAGATCGATAGATAGATAGATAGATAGATAGATAGATAGATAGATAGATAAGGATACATGATACATATGTACATATGAAAGATAGAGAGACAGACAGACTGAGAGATGATTGTTATATACAGAGATTCAGATTGGTACGTTGACGTATATATGGACAGATAATAGATAGATAGATAGATAGATAGATAGATAGATAGATAGATAGATAGATAGATAAGGATACATGATACATATGTACATATGAAAGATAGAGAGACAGACAGACTGAGAGATGATTGTTATATACAGAGATTCAGATTGGTACGTTGACGTATATATGGACAGATAATAGATAGATAGATAGATAGATAGATAGATAGATAGATAGATAGATAGATAGATAGGGAGGTAGGTAGACAGACAGACAGTCAGTCAGACAGACAGAGATACAGACAGAAAGACAGAGAGACAGAGACAGTCAGGCAGTCAGAGATTGATGCATAGATAGATAGATAGATAGATAGATAGATAGATAGATAGATAGAGAAAGAAAGAAAGAAAGAAAGAAAGAAAGATACATGATAAATATGTAGACAGATGATATATGAAAGATAGAGAGACAGAGAGA
>NC_139522.1:41379086-41381586 GCF_947247035.1 Vipera ursinii
TAGATAGATAGATAGATAGATAGATAGATAGATAGATAGATAGATAGATAGATAGATAGATAGATAGATGATACAGAGATAAAGATAGATAGATAGATAGATTAGATCAGGGGTGTCAAACTTAATTTCATTGAGGGCCGCATAGATAGATAGATAGATAGATAGATAGATAGATAGATAGATAGATAGATAGATAGATAGATAGATATTATAGATAAATAGATAATGCATAAATAACTAAAGAGAGACACTCAGAGATAGATAGATAGATAGATAGATAGATAGATAGATAGATAGATAGATAGATAGATAGACAGACAGACAGACAGACAGACAGACAGACAGACAGACAGATAGATAGATAGATATTATAGATAGATAGATAATGCATAAATAACTAAACTGAGACATGCAGAGATAGATAGATAGATAGATAGATAGATAGATAGATAGATAGATAGATAGATAGATAGATAGATAGATAGATAGATAGGCAGGTAGGCAGACAGACAGTCAGACAGAAAGAGATACAGACAGACAGACAGACAGAGGCACTCAGGCAGTCAGAGATGGATGCATAGATAGATAGATAGATAGATAGATAGATAGATAGATAGATAGATAGATAGATAGATAGATAGATAGATAGATAGATAGAGAAAGAAAGAAAGAAAGAAAGAAAGAAAGAAAGAAAGAAAGAAAGAAAGATACATGATAAATATGTGAACAGATGATATATGAAAGATAGAGAGACAGAGAGACTGAGAGATGATTGTTATACAGACAGAGAGATCCAGATTGGTACGTTGATGTATATATGGATAGATAGATAGATAGATAGATAGATAGATAGATAGATAGATAGATAGATAGATAGATAGATAGATATTAGAGAGATAGCTAGATAGATAGATAGATAGATAGATAGATAGATATAAAGAGATAGAGAGATAGGTAGGTAGGTGGGTGGATGGATGGATGGATGGATAGATAGATAGATAGATAGATAGATAGATAGATAGATAGATAGATAGATAGGCAGGTAGGCAGACAGACAGACAGTCAGACAGACAGAGAGACAGAGGCAGTCAGGCAGTCAGAGATGGATGGATAGATAGATAGATGGATAGATGGATAGATAGATAGATAGATAGATAGATAGATAGATAGATAGATAGATAGATAGATAGATAGATGATACAGTGATAAAGATAGATAGATAGATAGATAGATAGATAGATAGATAGATAGACTGTTTTTTATTGAAAAGTTTTACAATACATTTTATTTTTAACAAAACAAAACCCCTCCCAACCCCCTCCCCTCTCCCCAACCCTCCCCAACCCCTCCCTCCCTTCCCCCTCCCCCCTCCCCGACTTCCCAGAGCTAAATACTGGGTATAAAAATACAAACAATCATAATCTACCTTATGCAAACAACCATAAACTATTAAATCTATTGCACTTTAACTCTCATAAAATAACTACAAGCAATATAAATATCACATCAATACTTATTCAAATGCTAGGTGAAAATTTTTAGTCCCATATTTATTCTGGATATAATCAATCCATTTTTTCCACTCCACAATATATCTCTGTTGCGAATGGTCTTTCAAGTATGCTGAGATCTTTGCCATTTCTATATAACAGATAGACTGTTATATAGAAAGAGATAGAGAGATAGGTACGTGGGTGGATGGATGGATAGATAGATAGATAGATAGATAGATAGATAGATAGATAGATAGATAGATAGATAGATAGATAGGGATACATGATACATATGTACATATGAAAGATAGTACGTTGATGTATATATGGACAGATAATAGATAGATAGATAGATAGATATTTTATTTATTTTTTTATTTTAATTCCATTTATATCCCGCCCTTCTCCGAAGACTCAGGGCGGCTTACAAGCTTAGCAGTATAGATAGATAGATAGATAGATAGCAGATAGATAGATAGATAGATAGATAGAGAGAGAGAGAGAGAGAGAGAGAGAGAGATAGATAGAGAGATAGATAGAGAGATACATACATACATAGGCAGGTAGGCAGACAGAGATACAGACAGACAGTCAGACAGTCAGACAGACAGAGATACAGGCAGACAGACAGACAGAGAGACAGAGGCAGTCAGAGATGGATGCATAGATAGATAGATAGATAGATAGGGCCTCCTCAGGGTGCCTTCGATCAAAGAATGCCGATTGGTGGCCCCCAGGGGGAGAGCGTTCTCTGTGGGAGCACCAGACCTATGGAACCGCTTACCGGTCGAGCTCCGGATGGCCCCCGACCTTCGCTCCTATAGATAGATAGATAGATAGATAGATAGATAGATAGATAGATAGATAGATAGATAGATAGATAGATAGATAGATATAAAGAGATAGAGAGATAGGTAGGTGGGTGGATGGATGGATAGAAAGATGATAGATAGATAGATAGATAGATAGATAGATAGATAGATAGATAGATAGATAGATAGATAGAT